>NC_140591.1:79036770-79427195 GCF_964204655.1 Triturus cristatus | reverse complement strand
GTTAGCGCCGGCTCCGCCTCCAAATAAAAGCAGGTCCTGCCCAAAGTAGGACAAACTCAATCACGTAAATAGTGCTTACATCACTAAAAATAACACGTACCATGTAACAACCAAGTAAAGGGGCCAGGATACAATTGACGACACAGCGGTACTATCAAGCCTCTTTATGAATCCAAAGACATCATTTAGAAAGGACAAAGACGCAAGCCAATGAAAAATAAGGGCGGGGCGTCTCTCCTGTACTGAACTACCACAGATCATCGCCAGAGCAGAGCTTGCGTCCTGACTCTAGGCTCGATCTAAAAATGGACAGAAACAGTAAAACATTCAAAAGATCAACAATGAGCAACCATTCACTGAAAAAGTGCAAGAATTAATTTAACCTATCAATGTTAGACGTGATAAGTAGCGGGGTGGAATAGTCTGGCACACTACTGTTCCCTGGAACTGCAAGTAGATCAAAAATATATTAATGCAATTACAGCGGTGGGAGGTCAATATTACTGACTTTCTGAAAGTAAATGCTGAATATGGAAAATTATATGAAGAATTATGACATTCGAATACACAGAGTAATGAAAAGGCATGAGGTAATAAATATTTACAGTATGCAGGGTAAACTCATTTAGTAATGAATGAGAGAGAAATAGTGACGCCTGAAATTTGGAGAGCTACGAATTGCTTAGATCCGAATGCATCCTGGCAGAGTCCTTGTAATCACCCATCTGTTTTCGGAGCAGACAAGGAGGCATATTATCAATATCAACAAACCAACATGCATATAATGTTGATGTTAAAGCCTGCACGCACATTACTAATGATTACCTTATGGGTCCAAGGAGTCCAAAGCACTCGCCATCACAGATTTCCTCACATGAATCAATGGGATGAACCCTCATCTGAAGTTTACAGTTGAATACTGAAACAAAAATGTGCCTTTACTAGACCTGGTGATTTACCCAAGCAATGGCAAAATAGCGACACAAGTGTCCAGGAAACCATGGGATAGAAACTCTCGCCTACTGTACGGCACCTATCATCCCAAAGCCTTAAGACATAATTTATCAGTGGGGCAATCTCCACAAATACACACTTATTCAGATCTGGACACGTAAACTGACAACTACAACAATGTGCGTATCCCGTCAGCACCATTCGCAAAGGCAACAAATAATAACTGCCAAGCCCTACTTGAAGCTTGTTAGAACCGGCGGTCTCTAGTTGGCAGAGGTATACACTTCTGACAAATAGGGACCAACCAACTCTAGTCAGGGAAAGGGGATTACACACTCAGATAACCCCTGCTACCCCCTTGGTAGCTTGGCAGAGCAGACAGGCTTATCTCAGAGGCAGTGTGTTAAGCATTTATGACCACATACAGTAATAAAGTGGATACACTACAGATGGACACGACACAGAAGTTATTATAAAAATAGTATTTTTATATAAGGCTTAGCACAAGACCAAATAACGACAAAAATATACCACAGTCTTAATAAATACTCTTTGGAAGGAAAAATAATAGTTCAAGTAAGGTTTCTTCTTGGCAAATAGTTCTTTAGCAAAGTATTCTTCTGAGCACAGTTCTTTGGCAACAATGTAACCCCCACAGGAGTCACACGACGTCGAGTCTACAAGATTCCCAAGGTTCGGCGTCGACCGCGAGGAGCGCTACGTCGAGCCTGGAGTTGCAACAGACCCCACAAGTACAGTACCTTGAGAAACGAAGAAAACGATGATCCACGGCGTCGAGATGTCGGCGTCGAGGTCGGCGTCGATCGTGCCTCGGAGTCGGGTCAATCCGCAGCGGCGTCGAGGGATGTCGGGCCGGAGCAGCGCTCACGGCGTCGAGACGGGCGCCGAGTCGATGCGATCAGCAGCGGCGTCGGGACGGGGTCGCTTGGAGGCAGAGCCGATACTCACTCCTCACTGGCGTCGATACCGGCGTCGAGACGGGGTCACTTGGAGCCGGGGCCGCTACCCACTGCTCACTGGCGTTGCTGCTGGCGTCGAGACTGCAGATTTTCCCTTGTGTACTGGAAACAACACTTTCCAGCAATTCAGCAATTCAGTAGATGGTGAAGTCCTTTGGCCCTGTGACTTCAACAGGAGACTGGCACTCTTCCAGTCCTTGGAGATTTCCTAGCAAGTGTTCAGAGAGTACACACCAAGTTCCTCTCTCCTTGTTCCTTGGCAAAAATAAAGAAGCAGCTTTCAGGTTCCTCCACAGCAAAACAGCACTCTGGCAGAAAGGGGAGGCAAGTCCTTAGATCAGCAGGCTTCTTGTCCTTGGTACAGGTTTCCTTGTCAGAAGTGATCTGAGTTCTTGGTTCAGGGGTCCTTCTCTTATACCCCTTTTTCCCTTTGTTCCCTTTGTCCAAGCAGGGCGATTCCCACCATCTCAGGTTTGTTGTGGGTGTTGCCAGGCAGAGGCACCTGGCCTATTCACTGGGCAGGGCAGAGTCCTCAGCCGCCCAGCAGGAGGCGGAGCCAGTATTGTCACCGGCAGGAGCAGGGCTATCAGTCGCCCAGCAGGAGGCGGAGCCAGTATTGTGTCAGGCAGGGCAGGCTACTCTTCCCTCACTCTACGTGTAAACGCCCCATTCACCCCACACTGACTCGCTCAGACCTCTGGAGCCACCCAGGCCCTGACACACACACCAAACCAGCAGAGACCGGTAGATAGTTGGACAAGAAAATAGCCACTTTCTAAAAGTGCTATTTTCAAACATAGAATTTAAAAACCATCCATCCTAAAGGGTGCGTTATTAAATTCTGAGTTCAGGGATACTAAACTCGATTTGCTACCATTCTCCCTGAGTCAGATAGATTATAATGGAGTTAATAATCAGTCTGCCCAGTCTGGCCTATTGGAGGCAGGTAGCCCTTCAATAGTGAAAAACGAAAATGGCTGTAATTCACTATTAGGTCATGCCACACACATCAGGGCATGACCTACCTTTTACCAACAATGCACCCTGCCCTAGGGCCTACCATAGAGGTGTCTGAAATGTGGCAAAGTGAAGGTTTAGAGACGGGTAAGTAGGTTTCCTTACCAAGTCGACATGGCAGTCAGGGGCTGCACGCAGGCGCCGCGGTGGCAGGCCTGAGACACCTTTTACACGCTGCTTCTGTGGGTGGCACAACCAGTGCTGCAAGCCCACCAGCAGCAGTTAACTTACACGCCCTTGGCACACACAGTGCACTAGACTAGGGTCTGAACAGTAAGTCAACCAAGCCAATCATGGTAACACCAATCAATATAACAATTTAACATAGGGAGCACTTGCACTGTGGCCCTGATCAGCAGTGGCACAGTGCCCAAAGCAATAATCCAGCAAAAACATCGTAAACAGAGGAGGCAAACAGAAAAAAATGGAGGAGAGACTCATGCCAATGATGCCAGGTCTAACACGTGTCCCCTCCAGCTGAAATGTGGGGAGAACTACCCTTCACCCAGGGAGTCCTCATCACTAAGGCGGAAAAATCTGGACAGACCATCAGCATTGGCGTGATCTGTACCAGGGCGGTGTTCCACCGTAAAGTCCATCCCCTGTAGGGAAATGGACCACCTCAACAGCTTTGGGTTCTCACCCCTCATCTGCATTAACCATCTGAGGGGCCTGTGGTCTGTCTGAACCCGGAAGTGAGTCCCAAACAGGTAGGGTCTTAGCTTCTTCAGCGCCCAGACCACAGCAAATGCCTCACGCTCTATCGCACTCCACCTTTGTTCCCTGGGAAGTAACCTCCGGCTGATGAAGGCTACAGGTAAGTCTCGGCCCTCCTCATTCATCTGTGCTAGACCAGCCCCCACACCATGCTCTGAAGCGTCTGTCTGGACAATGAATTCTTTTGAAAAGTCGGGTGCCTGGAGGACCGGTGCTGTACACATTGCAGTTTTCAGGGTGTCAAAGGCGTTCTGACAGGCGTCAGTCCAGATCACAAGTCTCGGCTGCTTCCTGGAAGTCAGCGAGGTCAAGGGGTGCACAATGTTGCCATACCCCTTGACAAACCTCCTGTAGTAACCCGTGAGACCCAAGAAGGCTCTCACCTGAGTCTGGGTTTTGGGCGGTTCCCAAGCCAGGATGGTATCTATCTTGGGTTGCAGGGGGGCCACCTTGCCACTCCCTACTTGGTGCCCCAAGTACACCACTGAACCCTGCCCAATCTGGCACTTACTAGCCTTGATTGTGAGGCCTGCTCTGCGCAGGGCCAACAACACTTCCTGGAGGTGGCGCAAGTGTTCCTCCCAGCTGGCGCTGAACACTGCTATATCGTCCAGGTAGGCGGCGCTGAAATCTTCCAGCCCGGCCAATACCTGGTTAACCAACCTCTGGAATGTGGCAGGGGCATTCTTCATCCCAAAGGGCATCACACGGAACTGGTAGTGCCCATCTGGTGTGGAGAATGCAGACCTCTCTTTTGCCCCATCAGTCAAGGCGATCTGCCAGTACCCAGACGTTAGATCAAACGTACTAAGGTACCGGGCAGCCCCCAACCGATCGATGAGCTCATCAGCTCTGGGGATGGGGTGCGCGTCAGTCTTGGTGACCGAATTGAGTCCTCGGTAATCCACACAGAACCGAAGTTCTGGTGAAGCACCAGGCGCTGCAGCCTTTGGGACCAAGACCACTGGGCTGGCCCAAGGACTGCTAGAGGACTCAACCACCCCTAAGGCAAACATCTTGGAGACCTCCTCCTTGATATATGCTCTGACCTTTTCAGTCACCCTGTAGGCCTTGTGCCTCACAGGAGTGCTGTCCCCAGTGTCCACATCATGGACACACCACTGAGTGACACCAGGGATTAAGGAGAACAGATCAGGGAATTGTACCAACAGATGGCGACAATCTTGCTGCTGCTCAGGGGTCAGTGTGTCCGAGAGGACAACACCATCCACTGACCCATCTTTTTCTTTTGCACACAGGAGGTCAGGAAGAGGCTCACTCTCCTCCTCCATCCCAGCATCTGTGGCAAGGAGCATGCCCACTTCGGACCGTTCTAAGTGGGGCTTTAACCGGTTGACATGCAGGACCCTTAAGGGGTTCCTGGGAGATTTCAAGTCCACCAAGTAGGTGACATCGCTCTTCTTCTCCACAACCTCAAATGGTCCAGTCCACCTGTCCTTGAGCGCACAAGGTTCCACAGGGGCCATGACCCAAACTTTCTGACCAGGTTGAAGCTCAACCAGAGTGGCATTCTGATCGTACCACCGCTTCATCTCTTCCTGGCTGGCCTCCAGATTTGCCTGAGCAAGATCTCTGAAGCGCCGAGTCTGGTTCCTAAAGGCCAGCATGTAACTATATACATCCTGGGGAGGTTTCCTGGGAGATTGCTCCCAGCCTTCTTTGACCAGACTCAAAGGTCCTCTTACCGGGTGACCGTACAAAAGCTCAAAGGGGCTGAACCCTAGAGACTTCTGTGGCACCTCACGGTAAGCAAACAGCAGGCATGGCAAGAGGACGTCCCATTTACGCCTCATTGGTTCTTCAAGACCCATGATCATGCCTTTTAGGGTCCGGTTGAATCTCTCAACCAGCCCATTACCTTGAGGGTGGTAAGGAGTGGTAAACTTGTAGGTTACCCCACACTCCTTCCACAGAGACTTCATATAATTCGAAATGAAGTTGGTGCCCCGGTCTGACACCACCTCTCTGGGGAACCCCATGCGGGAGAAAACACCCATCAGTGCCCGTCCCACCACGGGGGCCGTCACTGTTCGGAGAGGGATGGCTTCCGGGTACCGGGTGGCATGGTCCACCAAGACCAGGATAAACCTGTTGCCCATGGCTGTCTTGGGGTCCAGTGGCCCCACAATGTCAATTCCCACTCGCTCAAAGGGGGTACTGACGACGGGAAAAGGTTGGAGGGGAGCCTTCTGCTTCCGCCCACTTTTCCCACTTGCCTGGCAAGTTTGACAGGTCCTACAATGGATATCTGAATCCCTTCTCATCTGAAGCCAATAAAAATGGGTGACAAGCCTGTCATAGGTCTTGTCCTGCCCCAGATGTCCAGCTAACGGAACGTCATGAGCCAACCCCAGTAGGAAGGCTCTGAAGCGCTGGGGTACCACCAGCACACGGGCTGACCCAGGTTCAGCCGCCTTAGGCTCGCTATACAGGAGGTCGTTCTCCCAGTAGACCCAATGTGATCCTGACTGATCACCTGTCGTTTGGGCTGAGGCCTGCTGCCTCATACCCACAAGAGAAGGGCACACTTTCTGTTCAGCACAAAATTCCTCCCTGGAGGGACCACCATCCTGCTGCCATGGGTCAGCTCGGGCAGGTCTCCCAGTTCGGCCACTTGTTCTCCTGTCGGTTCCAGGGCATCCCCCTCAGGGTCTGCTCCCTCCTGGACCGCGGGAACGATGGGGGACGGTTTCCCGCGCCCCCTGCCTCTTCTCTTCACGGTTGGGACCTGGGCCATACTTTCAGGCTCCAGGGCCCCACCAACACCCTTACTGACTGACATGGACCGGGTGGTCGCACACACCCATTCAGGCAGACCCAACATTTCCAGATGCGCTTTTCTCTCCACCTTAGCCCAAGGGGAGTCCTCCAAATCATTGCCCAAGAGACAATCAACAGGCATGGCGGGCCTCACAGCAACCTGAAGAGTACCTGAGACCCCCCCCCACTCAAAAGGAACTTGAGCTACCTCAAACTTACTCTGTGAGTTGTCAGCAGCTACAACGGGGTAGAATGCATGAGGGATCACCTGCTCTCTGGACACCAAGTGACACTTGACAGCTGTCACACTCGCTCCGGTGTCTCTGAGAGCTTCCACCCTATGGCCATTAATGGTCACCCACTGCCTATATTTCTTAGTGTTACTAGGCAGAGGGGTTGGAGGGACCATTTCCACGTCTCCTAAAGAGACCAGGGACATTTCTGCGGGACCCCACCCACCGGGGGCACCCATCTCCTCCCCTCCCAGGGCTACACTCGCTACCTGACGAGGGGGTGCACGCGGCGGTGCATTCGAATCCTTCATGGGACACTGGGGATCATAATAACGGTGTCCCACCTGCTTACAGGCATAGCAGGTCATGGGGCCCCTGTGAACAGGTTTACCTGTCGGGGCCTCTGGTTTCTTTACAGGGGGAGGCTGGGAACCCTTCCCTTGGTTCCCTTGGGGACTACTTTGGGGCCCTTTCTGAAACTCCCTCTGTTTACCCCTGTCCCCCCCACTCTTCTGCTGGGGACCCTGCCCACCCTTGGCTGAGTCTCCCACTGGACCCTTGTGGACCCTGGTACTGACCCAGCGGTCCGCCTCCTCAGCAAGTTTTCTAGGGTTAGATAGCTTGCTGTCAACAAGGTGCTGGCGTAGCTCTGGAAAACAGTTATTAGACAAGTGCTCCCAAGCAAACAAATCATAAAGAGCATCATAACTATCAACCTTGCTACCCTTTATCCAACCATCCATGGTTCTGCAGAAAAAAGACACATATTCAACCCACGTAGTACCAGGCAACTTCTTACATTCTCTAAAGGTTTGTCTGTACTTTTCTGGGGTTAAGCCATATCTCAGCATTAAAGCATCTTTCATATGAGTATAAGACATCCTATCCTCAGCAGGAAGGCTCAACAAGGTATCTCTCCCCTCGTTTGTAAAGCGGCTCCACAACCCCGTTCCCCAATCCTTCTCAGGGACCCGGTGGGCCAACAATGCTAACTCATACGCTTTAAACCATTGGCTAATATCTTCATTCTTACTGTAATCTTTGATCACATCCTTAGGAAAATAAAACCTACTTTCTGCAGGCACGGATGGAGTGCTGCCACCAGAGGGATTCAACTCTAAACTCTTAGTTTTAAGCTCCATCTCCCTCACCATCTTCTCACGTTCAAACGCTAATTTCTCTCTCTCTCAAAATCTAATCTTTTGCTCTCCATTTCAGCTTCTCTCTTGCTTCTCGCATTCTCTAATTCCAACTGCCCTCCTAATTTAAGTTTCGCCATTTCTAACTTGTACCCCCTCTCCTTCTCCCTGTCTTCTAATTCTTCGGGGGAAAGGCTCCTAGAGGACGCACTACTGCCTGGAGATGACACTGGCCCACCTGTGGGCTCTTCCTCTTCCTCTTCTTCTTCCTCTTCCGGTACCACCACCGGATCAGAGGGATTTCTGGCCTCTAACCAGGCCTTCAGCGCTTTGAGGAAGCCCTCTTTCTTTGAGACACCTGTGGTAGGAACTTTAAACTGCTTGCAAAAACCTTTTAGATCTTTTAGCGTGTAGGAATCTATCTTCTCCTTATCGAATTCCCCCACAACATTCTCCACAGGTGTAGCAGCTCCGGCATTCTCCATGGTCAAAACTGGCAGTGTTTAAGAAAATAAGCTCCAGGAAAGCGGAGAACAAAAATAGAATATCCTACCAACAGACTGTGGCCGCGTTATGGTCTGCTTTCACTATGTAGCGTACACTAATCACTGCACATGAGTCATAAATGCAAAGTTCAAATCCTCACCGCTGACCACCAATGTTAGAACCGGCGGTCTCTAGTTGGCAGAGGTATACACTTCTGACAAATAGGGACCAACCAACTCTAGTCAGGGAAAGGGGATTACACACTCAGATAACCCCTGCTACCCCCTTGGTAGCTTGGCAGAGCAGACAGGCTTATCTCAGAGGCAGTGTGTTAAGCATTTATGACCACATACAGTAATAAAGTGGATACACTACAGATGGACACGACACAGAAGTTATTATAAAAATAGTATTTTTATATAAGGCTTAGCACAAGACCAAATAACGACAAAAATATACCACAGTCTTAATAAATACTCTTTGGAAGGAAAAATAATAGTTCAAGTAAGGTTTCTTCTTGGCAAATAGTTCTTTAGCAAAGTATTCTTCTGAGCACAGTTCTTTGGCAACAATGTAACCCCCACAGGAGTCACACGACGTCGAGTCTACAAGATTCCCAAGGTTCGGCGTCGACCGCGAGGAGCGCTACGTCGAGCCTGGAGTTGCAACAGACCCCACAAGTACAGTACCTTGAGAAACGAAGAAAACGATGATCCACGGCGTCGAGATGTCGGCGTCGAGGTCGGCGTCGATCGTGCCTCGGAGTCGGGTCAATCCGCAGCGGCGTCGAGGGATGTCGGGCCGGAGCAGCGCTCACGGCGTCGAGACGGGCGCCGAGTCGATGCGATCAGCAGCGGCGTCGGGACGGGGTCGCTTGGAGGCAGAGCCGATACTCACTCCTCACTGGCGTCGATACCGGCGTCGAGACGGGGTCACTTGGAGCCGGGGCCGCTACCCACTGCTCACTGGCGTTGCTGCTGGCGTCGAGACTGCAGATTTTCCCTTGTGTACTGGAAACAACACTTTCCAGCAATTCAGCAATTCAGTAGATGGTGAAGTCCTTTGGCCCTGTGACTTCAACAGGAGACTGGCACTCTTCCAGTCCTTGGAGATTTCCTAGCAAGTGTTCAGAGAGTACACACCAAGTTCCTCTCTCCTTGTTCCTTGGCAAAAATAAAGAAGCAGCTTTCAGGTTCCTCCACAGCAAAACAGCACTCTGGCAGAAAGGGGAGGCAAGTCCTTAGATCAGCAGGCTTCTTGTCCTTGGTACAGGTTTCCTTGTCAGAAGTGATCTGAGTTCTTGGTTCAGGGGTCCTTCTCTTATACCCCTTTTTCCCTTTGTTCCCTTTGTCCAAGCAGGGCGATTCCCACCATCTCAGGTTTGTTGTGGGTGTTGCCAGGCAGAGGCACCTGGCCTATTCACTGGGCAGGGCAGAGTCCTCAGCCGCCCAGCAGGAGGCGGAGCCAGTATTGTCACCGGCAGGAGCAGGGCTATCAGTCGCCCAGCAGGAGGCGGAGCCAGTATTGTGTCAGGCAGGGCAGGCTACTCTTCCCTCACTCTACGTGTAAACGCCCCATTCACCCCACACTGACTCGCTCAGACCTCTGGAGCCACCCAGGCCCTGACACACACACCAAACCAGCAGAGACCGGTAGATAGTTGGACAAGAAAATAGCCACTTTCTAAAAGTGCTATTTTCAAACATAGAATTTAAAAACCATCCATCCTAAAGGGTGCGTTATTAAATTCTGAGTTCAGGGATACTAAACTCGATTTGCTACCATTCTCCCTGAGTCAGATAGATTATAATGGAGTTAATAATCAGTCTGCCCAGTCTGGCCTATTGGAGGCAGGTAGCCCTTCAATAGTGAAAAACGAAAATGGCTGTAATTCACTATTAGGTCATGCCACACACATCAGGGCATGACCTACCTTTTACCAACAATGCACCCTGCCCTAGGGCCTACCATAGAGGTGTCTGAAATGTGGCAAAGTGAAGGTTTAGAGACGGGTAAGTAGGTTTCCTTACCAAGTCGACATGGCAGTCAGGGGCTGCACGCAGGCGCCGCGGTGGCAGGCCTGAGACACCTTTTACACGCTGCTTCTGTGGGTGGCACAACCAGTGCTGCAAGCCCACCAGCAGCAGTTAACTTACACGCCCTTGGCACACACAGTGCACTAGACTAGGGTCTGAACAGTAAGTCAACCAAGCCAATCATGGTAACACCAATCAATATAACAATTTAACATAGGGAGCACTTGCACTGTGGCCCTGATCAGCAGTGGCACAGTGCCCAAAGCAATAATCCAGCAAAAACATCGTAAACAGAGGAGGCAAACAGAAAAAAATGGAGGAGAGACTCATGCCAATGATGCCAGGTCTAACACGTGTCCCCTCCAGCTGAAATGTGGGGAGAACTACCCTTCACCCAGGGAGTCCTCATCACTAAGGCGGAAAAATCTGGACAGACCATCAGCATTGGCGTGATCTGTACCAGGGCGGTGTTCCACCGTAAAGTCCATCCCCTGTAGGGAAATGGACCACCTCAACAGCTTTGGGTTCTCACCCCTCATCTGCATTAACCATCTGAGGGGCCTGTGGTCTGTCTGAACCCGGAAGTGAGTCCCAAACAGGTAGGGTCTTAGCTTCTTCAGCGCCCAGACCACAGCAAATGCCTCACGCTCTATCGCACTCCACCTTTGTTCCCTGGGAAGTAACCTCCGGCTGATGAAGGCTACAGGTAAGTCTCGGCCCTCCTCATTCATCTGTGCTAGACCAGCCCCCACACCATGCTCTGAAGCGTCTGTCTGGACAATGAATTCTTTTGAAAAGTCGGGTGCCTGGAGGACCGGTGCTGTACACATTGCAGTTTTCAGGGTGTCAAAGGCGTTCTGACAGGCGTCAGTCCAGATCACAAGTCTCGGCTGCTTCCTGGAAGTCAGCGAGGTCAAGGGGTGCACAATGTTGCCATACCCCTTGACAAACCTCCTGTAGTAACCCGTGAGACCCAAGAAGGCTCTCACCTGAGTCTGGGTTTTGGGCGGTTCCCAAGCCAGGATGGTATCTATCTTGGGTTGCAGGGGGGCCACCTTGCCACTCCCTACTTGGTGCCCCAAGTACACCACTGAACCCTGCCCAATCTGGCACTTACTAGCCTTGATTGTGAGGCCTGCTCTGCGCAGGGCCAACAACACTTCCTGGAGGTGGCGCAAGTGTTCCTCCCAGCTGGCGCTGAACACTGCTATATCGTCCAGGTAGGCGGCGCTGAAATCTTCCAGCCCGGCCAATACCTGGTTAACCAACCTCTGGAATGTGGCAGGGGCATTCTTCATCCCAAAGGGCATCACACGGAACTGGTAGTGCCCATCTGGTGTGGAGAATGCAGACCTCTCTTTTGCCCCATCAGTCAAGGCGATCTGCCAGTACCCAGACGTTAGATCAAACGTACTAAGGTACCGGGCAGCCCCCAACCGATCGATGAGCTCATCAGCTCTGGGGATGGGGTGCGCGTCAGTCTTGGTGACCGAATTGAGTCCTCGGTAATCCACACAGAACCGAAGTTCTGGTGAAGCACCAGGCGCTGCAGCCTTTGGGACCAAGACCACTGGGCTGGCCCAAGGACTGCTAGAGGACTCAACCACCCCTAAGGCAAACATCTTGGAGACCTCCTCCTTGATATATGCTCTGACCTTTTCAGTCACCCTGTAGGCCTTGTGCCTCACAGGAGTGCTGTCCCCAGTGTCCACATCATGGACACACCACTGAGTGACACCAGGGATTAAGGAGAACAGATCAGGGAATTGTACCAACAGATGGCGACAATCTTGCTGCTGCTCAGGGGTCAGTGTGTCCGAGAGGACAACACCATCCACTGACCCATCTTTTTCTTTTGCACACAGGAGGTCAGGAAGAGGCTCACTCTCCTCCTCCATCCCAGCATCTGTGGCAAGGAGCATGCCCACTTCGGACCGTTCTAAGTGGGGCTTTAACCGGTTGACATGCAGGACCCTTAAGGGGTTCCTGGGAGATTTCAAGTCCACCAAGTAGGTGACATCGCTCTTCTTCTCCACAACCTCAAATGGTCCAGTCCACCTGTCCTTGAGCGCACAAGGTTCCACAGGGGCCATGACCCAAACTTTCTGACCAGGTTGAAGCTCAACCAGAGTGGCATTCTGATCGTACCACCGCTTCATCTCTTCCTGGCTGGCCTCCAGATTTGCCTGAGCAAGATCTCTGAAGCGCCGAGTCTGGTTCCTAAAGGCCAGCATGTAACTATATACATCCTGGGGAGGTTTCCTGGGAGATTGCTCCCAGCCTTCTTTGACCAGACTCAAAGGTCCTCTTACCGGGTGACCGTACAAAAGCTCAAAGGGGCTGAACCCTAGAGACTTCTGTGGCACCTCACGGTAAGCAAACAGCAGGCATGGCAAGAGGACGTCCCATTTACGCCTCATTGGTTCTTCAAGACCCATGATCATGCCTTTTAGGGTCCGGTTGAATCTCTCAACCAGCCCATTACCTTGAGGGTGGTAAGGAGTGGTAAACTTGTAGGTTACCCCACACTCCTTCCACAGAGACTTCATATAATTCGAAATGAAGTTGGTGCCCCGGTCTGACACCACCTCTCTGGGGAACCCCATGCGGGAGAAAACACCCATCAGTGCCCGTCCCACCACGGGGGCCGTCACTGTTCGGAGAGGGATGGCTTCCGGGTACCGGGTGGCATGGTCCACCAAGACCAGGATAAACCTGTTGCCCATGGCTGTCTTGGGGTCCAGTGGCCCCACAATGTCAATTCCCACTCGCTCAAAGGGGGTACTGACGACGGGAAAAGGTTGGAGGGGAGCCTTCTGCTTCCGCCCACTTTTCCCACTTGCCTGGCAAGTTTGACAGGTCCTACAATGGATATCTGAATCCCTTCTCATCTGAAGCCAATAAAAATGGGTGACAAGCCTGTCATAGGTCTTGTCCTGCCCCAGATGTCCAGCTAACGGAACGTCATGAGCCAACCCCAGTAGGAAGGCTCTGAAGCGCTGGGGTACCACCAGCACACGGGCTGACCCAGGTTCAGCCGCCTTAGGCTCGCTATACAGGAGGTCGTTCTCCCAGTAGACCCAATGTGATCCTGACTGATCACCTGTCGTTTGGGCTGAGGCCTGCTGCCTCATACCCACAAGAGAAGGGCACACTTTCTGTTCAGCACAAAATTCCTCCCTGGAGGGACCACCATCCTGCTGCCAATGGGTCAGCTCGGGCAGGTCTCCCAGTTCGGCCACTTGTTCTCCTGTCGGTTCCAGGGCATCCCCCTCAGGGTCTGCTCCCTCCTGGACCGCGGGAACGATGGGGGACGGTTTCCCGCGCCCCCTGCCTCTTCTCTTCACGGTTGGGACCTGGGCCATACTTTCAGGCTCCAGGGCCCCACCAACACCCTTACTGACTGACATGGACCGGGTGGTCGCACACACCCATTCAGGCAGACCCAACATTTCCAGATGCGCTTTTCTCTCCACCTTAGCCCAAGGGGAGTCCTCCAAATCATTGCCCAAGAGACAATCAACAGGCATGGCGGGCCTCACAGCAACCTGAAGAGTACCTGAGACCCCCCCCCACTCAAAAGGAACTTGAGCTACCTCAAACTTACTCTGTGAGTTGTCAGCAGCTACAACGGGGTAGAATGCATGAGGGATCACCTGCTCTCTGGACACCAAGTGACACTTGACAGCTGTCACACTCGCTCCGGTGTCTCTGAGAGCTTCCACCCTATGGCCATTAATGGTCACCCACTGCCTATATTTCTTAGTGTTACTAGGCAGAGGGGTTGGAGGGACCATTTCCACGTCTCCTAAAGAGACCAGGGACATTTCTGCGGGACCCCACCCACCGGGGGCACCCATCTCCTCCCCTCCCAGGGCTACACTCGCTACCTGACGAGGGGGTGCACGCGGCGGTGCATTCGAATCCTTCATGGGACACTGGGGATCATAATAACGGTGTCCCACCTGCTTACAGGCATAGCAGGTCATGGGGCCCCTGTGAACAGGTTTACCTGTCGGGGCCTCTGGTTTCTTTACAGGGGGAGGCTGGGAACCCTTCCCTTGGTTCCCTTGGGGACTACTTTGGGGCCCTTTCTGAAACTCCCTCTGTTTACCCCTGTCCCCCCCACTCTTCTGCTGGGGACCCTGCCCACCCTTGGCTGAGTCTCCCACTGGACCCTTGTGGACCCTGGTACTGACCCAGCGGTCCGCCTCCTCAGCAAGTTTTCTAGGGTTAGATAGCTTGCTGTCAACAAGGTGCTGGCGTAGCTCTGGAAAACAGTTATTAGACAAGTGCTCCCAAGCAAACAAATCATAAAGAGCATCATAACTATCAACCTTGCTACCCTTTATCCAACCATCCATGGTTCTGCAGAAAAAAGACACATATTCAACCCACGTAGTACCAGGCAACTTCTTACATTCTCTAAAGGTTTGTCTGTACTTTTCTGGGGTTAAGCCATATCTCAGCATTAAAGCATCTTTCATATGAGTATAAGACATCCTATCCTCAGCAGGAAGGCTCAACAAGGTATCTCTCCCCTCGTTTGTAAAGCGGCTCCACAACCCCGTTCCCCAATCCTTCTCAGGGACCCGGTGGGCCAACAATGCTAACTCATACGCTTTAAACCATTGGCTAATATCTTCATTCTTACTGTAATCTTTGATCACATCCTTAGGAAAATAAAACCTACTTTCTGCAGGCACGGATGGAGTGCTGCCACCAGAGGGATTCAACTCTAAACTCTTAGTTTTAAGCTCCATCTCCCTCACCATCTTCTCACGTTCAAACGCTAATTTCTCTCTCTCAAAATCTAATCTTTTGCTCTCCATTTCAGCTTCTCTCTTGCTTCTCGCATTCTCTAATTCCAACTGCCCTCCTAATTTAAGTTTCGCCATTTCTAACTTGTACCCCCTCTCCTTCTCCCTGTCTTCTAATTCTTCGGGGGAAAGGCTCCTAGAGGACGCACTACTGCCTGGAGATGACACTGGCCCACCTGTGGGCTCTTCCTCTTCCTCTTCTTCTTCCTCTTCCGGTACCACCACCGGATCAGAGGGATTTCTGGCCTCTAACCAGGCCTTCAGCGCTTTGAGGAAGCCCTCTTTCTTTGAGACACCTGTGGTAGGAACTTTAAACTGCTTGCAAAAACCTTTTAGATCTTTTAGCGTGTAGGAATCTATCTTCTCCTTATCGAATTCCCCCACAACATTCTCCACAGGTGTAGCAGCTCCGGCATTCTCCATGGTCAAAACTGGCAGTGTTTAAGAAAATAAGCTCCAGGAAAGCGGAGAACAAAAATAGAATATCCTACCAACAGACTGTGGCCGCGTTATGGTCTGCTTTCACTATGTAGCGTACACTAATCACTGCACATGAGTCATAAATGCAAAGTTCAAATCCTCACCGCTGACCACCAATGTTAGAACCGGCGGTCTCTAGTTGGCAGAGGTATACACTTCTGACAAATAGGGACCAACCAACTCTAGTCAGGGAAAGGGGATTACACACTCAGATAACCCCTGCTACCCCCTTGGTAGCTTGGCAGAGCAGACAGGCTTATCTCAGAGGCAGTGTGTTAAGCATTTATGACCACATACAGTAATAAAGTGGATACACTACAGATGGACACGACACAGAAGTTATTATAAAAATAGTATTTTTATATAAGGCTTAGCACAAGACCAAATAACGACAAAAATATACCACAGTCTTAATAAATACTCTTTGGAAGGAAAAATAATAGTTCAAGTAAGGTTTCTTCTTGGCAAATAGTTCTTTAGCAAAGTATTCTTCTGAGCACAGTTCTTTGGCAACAATGTAACCCCCACAGGAGTCACACGACGTCGAGTCTACAAGATTCCCAAGGTTCGGCGTCGACCGCGAGGAGCGCTACGTCGAGCCTGGAGTTGCAACAGACCCCACAAGTACAGTACCTTGAGAAACGAAGAAAACGATGATCCACGGCGTCGAGATGTCGGCGTCGAGGTCGGCGTCGATCGTGCCTCGGAGTCGGGTCAATCCGCAGCGGCGTCGAGGGATGTCGGGCCGGAGCAGCGCTCACGGCGTCGAGACGGGCGCCGAGTCGATGCGATCAGCAGCGGCGTCGGGACGGGGTCGCTTGGAGGCAGAGCCGATACTCACTCCTCACTGGCGTCGATACCGGCGTCGAGACGGGGTCACTTGGAGCCGGGGCCGCTACCCACTGCTCACTGGCGTTGCTGCTGGCGTCGAGACTGCAGATTTTCCCTTGTGTACTGGAAACAACACTTTCCAGCAATTCAGCAATTCAGTAGATGGTGAAGTCCTTTGGCCCTGTGACTTCAACAGGAGACTGGCACTCTTCCAGTCCTTGGAGATTTCCTAGCAAGTGTTCAGAGAGTACACACCAAGTTCCTCTCTCCTTGTTCCTTGGCAAAAATAAAGAAGCAGCTTTCAGGTTCCTCCACAGCAAAACAGCACTCTGGCAGAAAGGGGAGGCAAGTCCTTAGATCAGCAGGCTTCTTGTCCTTGGTACAGGTTTCCTTGTCAGAAGTGATCTGAGTTCTTGGTTCAGGGGTCCTTCTCTTATACCCCTTTTTCCCTTTGTTCCCTTTGTCCAAGCAGGGCGATTCCCACCATCTCAGGTTTGTTGTGGGTGTTGCCAGGCAGAGGCACCTGGCCTATTCACTGGGCAGGGCAGAGTCCTCAGCCGCCCAGCAGGAGGCGGAGCCAGTATTGTCACCGGTAGGAGCAGGGCTATCAGTCGCCCAGCAGGAGGCGGAGCCAGTATTGTGTCAGGCAGGGCAGGCTACTCTTCCCTCACTCTACGTGTAAACGCCCCATTCACCCCACACTGACTCGCTCAGACCTCTGGAGCCACCCAGGCCCTGACACACACACCAAACCAGCAGAGACCGGTAGATAGTTGGACAAGAAAATAGCCACTTTCTAAAAGTGCTATTTTCAAACATAGAATTTAAAAACCATCCATCCTAAAGGGTGCGTTATTAAATTCTGAGTTCAGGGATACTAAACTCGATTTGCTACCATTCTCCCTGAGTCAGATAGATTATAATGGAGTTAATAATCAGTCTGCCCAGTCTGGCCTATTGGAGGCAGGTAGCCCTTCAATAGTGAAAAACGAAAATGGCTGTAATTCACTATTAGGTCATGCCACACACATCAGGGCATGACCTACCTTTTACCAACAATGCACCCTGCCCTAGGGCCTACCATAGAGGTGTCTGAAATGTGGCAAAGTGAAGGTTTAGAGACGGGTAAGTAGGTTTCCTTACCAAGTCGACATGGCAGTCAGGGGCTGCACGCAGGCGCCGCGGTGGCAGGCCTGAGACACCTTTTACACGCTGCTTCTGTGGGTGGCACAACCAGTGCTGCAAGCCCACCAGCAGCAGTTAACTTACACGCCCTTGGCACACACAGTGCACTAGACTAGGGTCTGAACAGTAAGTCAACCAAGCCAATCATGGTAACACCAATCAATATAACAATTTAACATAGGGAGCACTTGCACTGTGGCCCTGATCAGCAGTGGCACAGTGCCCAAAGCAATAATCCAGCAAAAACATCGTAAACAGAGGAGGCAAACAGAAAAAAATGGAGGAGAGACTCATGCCAATGATGCCAGGTCTAACAAAGCTCATACCAAAACTGAGAACCCACTCTGGGGATTGCCCAAATTGGTGGGGTACTATCCATGTGGCTCTTCGAGTGCCAATTCACAGCACCTTCTATACAGATCGATCTTGACATACATACTCCGTGGGAACAATGTTTCACAAATTGCAACAGCGAACGGGTAATAAAAATAGCCAGCTGCCGTGCTCACTACACTACACATGTATGAGGACAAGGAGAATCGGGATAAGAATAAATTAACACGGAAGTAACATCGGGTAAATCAAGCATAACTAAACTGACAAAACACTTTATATCATATGGCCACAGCGAGGATGATCTGAGATGGTATATCGTATGGCCACAGCGAGGATGATCTGAGATGGTATATCATATGGCCACAGCGAGGATGATCTGAGATGGTATATCATATGGCCACAGCGAGGATGATCTGAGATGGACTGTTAGAGACAAGCTCTGCTGCAGTGGCCACCCCAGAGACCTGTATGACCTACTCCTGAGGGAAAACGCTGCATACACTGCCTCCACACAAATACACAAGGGCTCAGTGATAAAATTCTAAGGAAACCAATCTCCCAAATCATGTGATAACGAAAGGGGAAGATAGCCCTTAGCAGAGGTGGCCTCTTTGTCAATAAAGTGTTCAGAGCTATCATGAAATTACAGCTATGCAGACCATATGCCCTTGCCAATCGATGCATTTTTGTGACCCCCTGGCTCCCCATACAATGCTCAATGGGGCTGTTGTAACAATATCAGTTTCATTAAACATTGCGGAAAAGTATGTTCCTTTACATTGTCCATTAGGGTATAGCAGACTGCATATGCCGAATACCTCGACTTGTTCTGCCCTGTTATTAGAATATTACTGCACCCTGGAAAGCGGTGAGAACATCCACATACTGGTCACTGTCTCGGTCTTTACGCTGGAAGAACACACATTCTCTGCATGGACTTCAACTTCCATAGCTCTGGTGGACAAAATAGTGACATGGACACAAGCTTTACTCGCATTTCGCCCCGCCCGCACTCAGAGTTTCCTCATTTTGATGGAGGCGCTGGATGCCAGGATGGGCTTATCTGGGGGTAAGTAAGTATCTATATAATGCATGACTTCTCTAAATGCGAGATAGTTTATACAAGTTATATACTGCTAAGCTTGGCTAACTTGGAAAGACTTTGCATACTGTTTAAACATGGTACCGTAACTTAAATGACTTTACCTCCAGAGAATTGTCATGTGAAGTGGCCCATGAAGAAACCCAAGCAATACCTTCTAATGTGACGGAGATTTGATTAACGTGATGTGTTACCGGAGAGCACAGCTATCCACAGGGAAGAATACAGAGGATTACGAAAAATACTGATTGCAATTAGGCCTGGGCTAAAAATCCGTTCCGCTCGCGGAAATTGCGATAATTTGACATTATCGCGCTCCGCGGAGAGCGCGAAAATGTCAAAATTTCCGCAATCTGCATTTTACCGGAAATTTTTGCTTGCTCGCGCTGTAAAATAATACATTCTCGCGTGCGCACGATCGCCTTACCTGAATCCCCGCGTTCGCCGACAAGTTTTCCCAATCCGGTCGCATTCTCCACGAGATGTTGGATTGTTGGTAGCCATTTGCGCTGCCTCGCGACAGTTCGCGCCCGCAGTAACGTCATGCGTCGCACGATCACGTCTTTCTTCTCGCGATCATGCACCGCGAGACAAGTGAAAACAAGATGGCCGCGCCCGCGAGCAACCGCATGGGTAAGTTGGCGAGCCACGACCACGCAGAAAATACCGCGAACGGGCGGGAAAAAAAACTTCTGCATCTTCGCGATATTTCCGCGTGTTTGCGGAGATTAACATTTTTGCGATAATTTGCGAAAGTGAATTTCGCAAATTCTGCCCGCCCCTAATTGCAATGGAATGGGACTTATTGCTGTAAACTTTTAAGGCCATTGACACTATAGAGTAATAATAAATACCCAGTCACTAACCCATTCCTACTGCTCCAGCAGCAGCTGATGTACCATCACCTATATGCGACATGCCCAATCGCGAAAAGAATTTGCAGCACAAATGACTTCGCAGGAAGATCGCATCTTTCGAGCCTCTTACTATAGACCTCCAAAGGCCAAATGAAGGATGAGGGTGGGCCTGAGGGTTCGAGATAGATCAACAGTTAAGTTGCAGTTGTAATTTTTTTCTAACTAAATATGTAACATTGCTTTCAAAACGTACTAGCACACAATGACGCACTGGACACGGTTTCTTACCTCACCGAGGCCAAGAAAAGTATAATTAATTACGGGTGAGATAACATTACCCTTAGTTGTACGATATATTGTGTACGCACAAAACCAATAAAGTATGTTATATAAAAAAGAAGTGATGTGTTACAGTACTTGCCTATATAGGAATGGGGAACAAAAATGTGGTAACAAGATGATAAAATATGACCTTATTGGGTTTTTCTCGATTACTATTTAATTAAATATATGCATGGCTTGGGGAATAGATCTCACACATCCTGACACAATTACTCATGTTCCTTTGTTTTCATCATCATCATATCATTATTGGACTGCAATACAACTTTTTTAGGTAAACAGGAATAAGTGTGATTTGTTCATCACCCGTGTGCTGTGCTACCACGATGCAACTGCACGCCTTTTTCTGGCACAAGTGCGTACACCATCTTATGAGATGCCTGTCCACAACATCTTAAGTGTGATGTGCGCAGCTTCACTGCCTAACGGTTGTGAGATTTTCTTTTCCCCAAATTAAATAAACCCTAAACCTTCAAAAGGCAATATCCTGCTAAAATCACTTATTCTTCAAAGCAGATCGTAACCTTTTTTCCTCGTGTTTATTTTTTTTGTTTAGTTTGTGCAGACTAACAGCTCTTTGGGGGTGCTAGAATGGCTGAAACATGTGGACCTCAATAAGTAGGTTAAATTAACCCCCACAACATTATAATCCTATTGCTGGGGGACTTTGTAAAATTCCACCAATCCGATAGTTTGCCCCCTTTCACTCACCTCTGCACCATAGGACATTTCGACCGTGGCTTCACCAATACCCAGTTTAAAAATAATCCCTGGAGCACCATATAGTGAGGTGTAGCCCGCATCTTGATCTGTAGGACAGGTGTGCTAGGAGCGTCCCAAAGATGAAGCATGCAGCTGTTAGGTGGGTGAGAGCCTCCCAACCTGAACCGGAGAATACTTTGGGGTCTATTGTCATCTTGACCCTTATGGTGTTCTGTATTAATGTGTGTGATTATGTACTTTGGAGGGTGTACTGACTACCTCCAGACCTCTTTGTTATTCTAGATGTTAAAGCCAGCCCTGACAATGGAAACCAGATTGTAATAAAGCACAATTAAGAACAATGTGACATTTCCAAAAGTATTAATTAGATAACCCTGGTAAAATACCAGTCGGGCGAACGCCTAAGAACCTTGAACAGACCCATTTGCCACGATGATATCAGTCAAGCACTACAAGGTAACCTACAGTAGCCTCTAAAACTCTCAACTGAAACAACGAACTGTCTTACTAATGGGTCCTCCGAACAGTACCTAAACTCCTGCTGTCAACAACAAACAAACAGGGCTTGCTGTAAGGGGCAGGAAACAAGGTACTAGTTGTTCCAGCACCACTGGCTGGGACTGCCTTCCAACTCCAAGCAGCTACCTTTGTTTCCACGATATTAGGGTAACATGGTTTGAGGGTTGGTTTTTGGTAGTGCAGTAAGCATAACAGGTGGTAAGTGAATACTTTTGCATAAATTGAACGTTTTTAACTAATGATCACTAACCTTTATTTAGTCATGCATTGACAATTGCTCCTTAGGGCCCACAATTAGAAAGAAGATGAAGAAAACAATAGAAATAAAAGTGGACGTGGCAAACCAGCCTTGGTATTTGCACTCGCAACTGAACGTCTCTCAGTTGAAAGCAGATATTCGAATTGCATTACTGGAATCGGGTTGCATGGCCAAGACCAAGGTATATTAGTACAGTCACAGTTTCTAAATGTAATAAAGTTCATTGCTCAGCCTGAGGGATTGCTAAAAACCAGAGGGAAGAAAAAACAAACAAAATACCTGAACCAAAAAACGTTACTTAAAATCAGAAAATATGGTTTGATTTGCATACCGAGACCATATCGGCAAAATATTAAATATTTATAATAACTGAAACTACACAGTTCTGAAAAAAATAGCAGACTAATTTCTTTTAGATGGAGGCCTCAGCTCTGCTTTTACCTTTGGCTACAATTCTTGAGCAGCCTCAGTCTGCATCACTATGAACGCCCTTGCTCATATTTCAGTTCGCACTGTTCCAATGGAGTACAACAATTTTGTCATATCTAAGGATAACAACTCTTGGCCGATTTCTTCAAGTTCGTGTCACCTTTTCAAATTCTCAGAATTCAGATCAGCAATATGTGGTGGTGCCCTCCTAACTTTTTAGTTATACTCTCCTTCGAGGACATCTCCCCATGCTGCGACGGTTTATGAACTCTTTGTATCTTTCCCTCTATGTTCTTTCCTGGACTCTTAAGGCTTTAGTCATTGACAGAGGAGGTCCTGAGGGGATAAACACCTTCCGGTCTATTACTTTCTCTATTAAGCTTCCGGTGTCTCTGTTGTCCATAAGCACATCACAGAGGAGGAGTGGCGATTGCTTAGCAATTCCATTTTATTCAGATTTTATGACTTCGAACATGCAGCACACTGATGGAATCTCCCATAACTTTGCACGGCTAACGTTTCTACCTTTCCCTGCAGGGCCTGTTTTATTTTCAACTTCCTGAACTTCATTCAATCCAGTTTAAATTTCAAAGCCTTCTAGTGTTATATCCATAGTTGACAGTCTTTATTATCTGTTTTCTATAATCTTCTGCCAAAGATCATTGCAGTGCCCTCTGTGTTTTGTTTTCTCTGCCTCGTCCTCTCTAGAAGGATTTGGTAGGAGATCGCAGAGGCTGGATAAAAATGAAGGTTGTTCCTTTCAGTTGTCTTTTTAGCAGACTGCATCCCCCCCAATTAACTTTGCTGGATTTATTTAAGAGAGTTTACTGCTGAAGTTTCAATGACTGGACACACATATGGTCCAATGAGGGACCTCAAGACCTTCTAATCAGGTCACTGTATTTCTGAGAAATGAGTATGTGGTGACTAACCTTGGATCCAGACACAAGTGGCTCTCCTTTCCAGGATTAAAACCTAGGATCCCCTACTTGGGACCAGCTCCAACCTCATTGTTAACTACTGTCCAATCTCTTTGATGTCAGCTTTGCTGAACACTGCTGTCAGTTCAGTAATGCTTATTTTGTCACCACTATGCACTCTCCCTGCTCCCAGGCTAACGAGTCTCCAGTCTGAACAGATCATTGGCGGCTGCAAGTATGGTCCTGTACCACAGTGTAGCAGGATGTCTCATGCCCACCAACTTGTACCTCCGACACATCAAGATGAGTATTTCTGTGCACTTAAGTTACTGCCTTCACTCATTATTGTTGCAAGTGAGAACTTGGAATTCTGCAATGAGAAACAGCCAGGCCTCAACAATGGATAATCTGGTTTGGCAAGGAGAACTGTCTTGAAACCTAGATCTTAAAACCAATATGCACACTAGTCCATAATGATGAAATTGCCTCACTGCATCGCCCACTAGGAAGCCTCACACTGAGAGAACCCTGGGGTTCAGGTACAATGCTCAAACTCTGAACACCGGTCCAAAAGCCCGTAAAGAAAGAACGCCCTCAGAGCATTCTCTTAGATGGCATGTCAATATGCAGTCAACAACCAACAGACGGGTATTTTCACCCTCCAGTAGTTCCTAAATGTCAACCACAATCAATTTGTGTTGACTAAGGGCTTAAACTTGGGCCTAAGAGAAAGCAGCTGGTGTTCTTCTGTTTAGCAACACATTTCAATAAAGAATAATTTAACCCCTTGTGTGCCCATGACGAGCTGGACTCGTCATGGGCCGCAGTTGCGCTGTGCCCATGACGAGTCCAGCTCGTCATGAACCCCGCCCGCTAATGCAACGCCTGGCACAGGGCGGGGAAAGGGCGTGGCACACAAGGGGTTAAAGGAGCTAGAGGTGCAATTCATCAATGTTTACTTTAATTCTGGACAAGCAAATTGGACTTCTTAAATCAACAATTTAGCTTGTTAGATAAATTAATTACTGTGTGTACCAACCTTGTTGTAGGGAAATAAACGTGCATGGAAAAACCTAAACCGAACTACAGAGATAATAAACAGGTAGTTGGTCTTGCACGAAAATACAAGACAAATTCAGTAACTTGCCCCATCCGGGCATGTTATCAGAATGGATTTAACTAGGGTGGCCATTTTCTGAAAAAGTAAGCCCTAATCAGGGAGCATATCACTGAATGCTGGCTTTCACATGAGTCTCTTGAATAATAAGACATTTTGGATAACTAGAACTATTTTACTCTGGCAATTAAAAAAAAAACAGATTTATTTAAAATAACGTATTTATTTTGTTGCCTGCAATTAGGATTAGGCAAATCCTCTCTGTCCGTGACAGCATGCTTTTTCGAGCCTCCCCAACGTTCATTTTCTGCTCTTGCATGTGCAGTTACAACAGGGTAAGCAGGTTTCCGTTTCTGCTTTTTCAGACCACAGGACCAATCCCCCAAACCCCTGTCCAGGTGTTTGCACCAGGTCTCCAGTGGGATTGACACAAACGCTTAAATGGGAAACCAAAAGGTGCGTATAAAATAAAGTACTTGACATACGGGTAGAATGGAAGGACATTTCATCACTTACTAGCACACTCATTGTCCATGAGGTCCCATTCTCCATTTCTGAACTACACAGAGACATGCCAGTTTACTCAGATAATGAATTATCAACTTCCTCCTTAGCATTGTTGGCTGGCAAATACGTTTGCATAAAAGCTTCAAGAGTGAACATCTGAAATTAAAGACTTTCATGGGCAAACTCATTTTTTTATGTCCGAGATTCAAGCTCAAGAATTTTTGTCCTCCATTGCTAGGGATACTTATCGTAACAATGTTTGGATAGCCTTAGCTTAGAGGGAGGGGGGGGGGGGGGGGGGGGTTACGCTGGTCGGGGCTGAGTCTCGCTTGTCATCATCAGGGACTGAGTTCCCTATGCCTCATGACTTGGGTAGAGGGTTGGGGGTGGGATTCTCTGGGAGGGCAGGGCACCGGGTTTGGGGGTGGCGGGGGAAACGGGGCAAATGACGTGCTTTATATATTTTGTGTGTACATCTTTATACGAACAGTGAAATAACATTTATAACGATGAATTCAGCAATATTAAAAAAATCTATGGGAAATTTTGACCCTGGCCAAATGCATATTCAATTACTAAATTTTGAGAATGGCTAGAGACAAATTGTCAATCTGTACCATCAATATTTGTGATCTGGACAATAAAAAAAGGAAATTATTTACTAAAGTAATTAAGCAGTTACAAATAGAAATACTTTGTGTACAAGAAACATATTTCCTGGTGCAACCGCAACCTACTTAGAGAGTTGGGCCTTGATCTCTTAGCTTGCACACATCAGGGTACCAACACTCGTGGGGGTCGCAATTTTAGCAAAACATGGGACTATCATTTGTAGGCGTAAGAAAGATTATCAGCTAGGACGCTGGGTGATCCTTGTGGCAGATATTAGTGGCTTTCTTTTTACTATTTGCTCTATATATGGTTCCAATTCAGATGACCCAGAAATTTTGAACAATATCAATATTGAACTTGCCACTTGGCCATCGCCTCTGGTTATCTGTGGCGATTTCAATATTCACTGAAAACATAACTTTGATCTAACCAGCGGCATGCCATATTCTGGCCGCAAGAACAAAACATTTAAGGCTCTACAGGGCTTGGTCAATGAGTATGATTTAGTGGATATATGGTACCGATATAACTCCAGAGAGCCCGGATATACTTTTTTTTCAGCACCACATAAAATACTTGTACGTCTTGATTATTTTTTTTGCTCACAACAGTTACCCGATAAAGTCACTATTAATCTACATCCAAGACTTATTTCTGACCATAACCCATTAATTATTGAGATGCCACTATACGGTCTTCCTTGGCATATAAATACATGGACATTTGACAAAAAACTTTTACTTGAAGAGGCTTATTGCCAACATATAGCCAAATGGATCCTCGAATTTTTTAATATCAATAATGGCACCGCTTCTGAAATCATTATATGGGATGCATTTAAAGTTGCTCTACGCGGGGAAACACTTGGCTTTTCTTTACATCTCCAGAGGAAGACCAAAGAGTTGATAAAATCTTGGATAGACGAATTAACAATAGCAGAGCTAGAGCTTATCAAGAAGATTAGTTTGGGTCAATGCATTGACGAATGTTTAAATGTAATTTCTGTTATTAAAACCAAAATACACTCTTTATGCCGAAGAACTTGCTTCTAAATGTATACAATATCGATCAGACATTTTTTAATTTGGGGATAATGGTATCAATAGAATAAAGGATAAGCAGGATAAAATTGTGGATACCCCGCAAGGAATACTAAAGGTATTTCACAACTTTTATAGTCAACTTTACAAGGCCGAAGTAGAAGCTGCTACCGATAGCATTATGCGATTTTTAAATGGAATAACTACGAATAAAGTAACTATGGAACAAAACAAGATTCTTAACTCTCCAATTACTTGGGATGAAATTGAGGCTGCGGTCTTATCTTTAGCAACTGGTTAAGCAGTTGGGCCAGACTGAATCCCCTTAGAGTTCTTCAGGAAATTTCGGCAAACGTTAAAACCTATTTTAATTTCGTTGTTTCAGCTAGCTCAACGGGGACAGATTCCTAAATCTTGGCAAAATACGATCATTATGTTCAAGAAAAAGGGAAAACCTGAGCTTAATCCAGGCTCTTATAGACCAATTACACCTATTACTGCCGATAGCAAGATAAATGCCAAAATAATTGCTTTTAGGCTTTGTACTGTTATAACTCCCTTAGTATCCCTTAGACAACACGGGTTTATCCCTGGAAGAGATACCACAGATCATATTAAGAGAGCAATAGCCCTTTTTGACTGGGCGCAGACCACAGGATCCCCGCTTGGGATGATCCTGTTGGACGCAGAAAAAGTGTTTGACAGGGTCTCCTGGCGGTTCCTGTGGTCTGTCTTGCACTGGAAAGGATTTTCACCTGAATTTATTAAAGCCATTCAAGCTTTGTATACATCCCCAGAAGCAGTTATTCGTATATCCGGTCAAAATTCACAAACACTTAATATCACCAGAGGTACCCGACAGGGCTGCCCATGCTCTCCACTATTATTTTCGCTCTATATTGTTCCTTTTCCAGAAAAACTTGAAAGGGAAACGAATATTGAGCCTGTAATTGTGAACAACACCCTGTATAAAACTATGGCCTATGCTGACGATATAGCTATTTTTACCAGTAATTTACGACTCGCTCTCCCCACTGTGGATATCTGCGCTAAACAGTTTGGTGATTTTTCTGGTTATTGAACGTGGATAAAACGCAATGTCTGCATTCGGATAAATCCTGCCCCCTAGATATTATAACCTCTGTGGCTACCTATCTGGGGGT
Organism: Triturus cristatus; assembly: GCF_964204655.1. Taxonomy (NCBI): domain Eukaryota; kingdom Metazoa; phylum Chordata; class Amphibia; order Caudata; family Salamandridae; genus Triturus; species Triturus cristatus. Next base: position 79,399,610 of record NC_140591.1, on the reverse strand, counting down.
CAGGATTATGCCGGATGTAGAACGTATTCCCGAACGGAATATATTACCCATCAGTAATATTATTAATACTTCCCTGGAGAGGCTAGATCATCTGCATTTGTCATTATATGGTCGATGCAATGTTATTAAAATGTCTATCTTTCCCAAAATCTTATATTTTTTTCGAACAATCCCATTAATTTTTCCATCCTCTCTTTACTCTAAAATTGAACAGATCTGTTGTCCATTCTTATGGAGTTACCGAAAGCCTAGAAGGGCTATGAAATGGATGACTCTTCCAAGATTAAGGGAAGGCTGGGGCATGCCGGATTTTTTATATACCATCTGGCTGCTTTATTGCAGCATATGGAGATACTTGTTACCGCCAAAACAATTAGATCTGAAGCTACTAACCCAGCAATTTATGAGATGATCTTAGGTGAACATGCCCGACAAAGATTAGTTAAAACTCTTGAACCCAGCTATTACAAGAAAACTAGATTTAAGATAATCAAATCCGCATATTTTGCTTGGAAGAAAATTAGGAAACGATTTAATATATTCAATATAAATTTATATACCCCCTTCTCAGCTTATGGTCTACTACCGTCAATATTTCAGGATAGGATTACATTTAGATGGGCTGATTTGGGGATTACGACTATCGGTGATCTACGCTTAGACGGAAACTTGAAGCCATTTACACTCTTACACTCTTACAAAAGGAGTTCGGCCTTCCTAAATATGATTTTTTTAAAATTTCTACAAATTCAGAGTTTTCTTTGCTCTAAACTACAAGTGGGGCAGGGGAATCTAGGTTCAATTAGCATAATTGAAACGCTGCTACGACAATCACGTATTGGGGTAATATATCAGACCCTGTTGACGGAATCCCCCAACGATTTAATATCGCAATGTGCTCGTTGGGAGAGGAAACTAGATAAAGGTGGCATAAATTTGGTTAAATCACTGGAATTGGCAAATTCAGTAGTTTTGTCTGGTAGTTTGAAATCACAACATTTTTCGTCTGTCTTCCATTTGCATTACTCCCCTGCCAAAATCTCTAAATTGACTCACTTCCAGGGGAATTCATATAACTTCTGTAATCGGTGTGGTTTATATGGGACTGATTCTATTCATATGTTTTTTTTAAGTCCCGGCTTAAGAACTTTCTTTCAAGACATTAATCACTATTTAAATCTAATTCTATTAATGATTGTTATATTGACCCCTGAGTTGGTAATTTTTGAGGTGGAGAGTGAGTCGGAAGGAATATCCCGTGAAAGTGCCGAAATTAGCTTTCTTTTTATTACCATGTCCATTACGAGACTATGTATAACCAAATTCAAATTTTTTCAAATTCAAATAGTCTATTACGATATTTTTCATCATAAAAGACAGTACCATACTAAAAACCACATTAAAAACATACATCAATATAAAATCTAAATAAAAAACAGTAAAAATAGAGTTCAGGACCTACAACTAGTGTAGGATAGAATTCCGTGATTAATTTTTGTGCCATCAGATCGTGTCGTAGTGGGGGCCTGCCACTAGGTCCTGTTTGGCCCTCAAAATCCACACCCAACCCAAGAATTTTGAGACAGCTATAACAATTGGTCCGATTTAAGGAGTCTTAGGGCCTCAGACCTAACCCTTATAGACCTATTGCGACAGATTGGTTTGAGCCATTTGGCCCAAGGAGCTGCGTATGCCGGGCATTCAAAAAATATGTGGGCAATAGATTCTTTATGTTCTGGGCATCTGCGACAGCAATCAGACTACCTGACCCTTCCATTTATTTACAAACAGTCTCGTTGGAAGGGAGCCAACCCTTAGCTGGTGATAGAGTTTTCTATCACTAGGCTTGGTTACTGTATCCCAATATTCTTCTAAGGCAGGAGTTGATTTAAAAACCAGAAACATACCTGACAGGGATGTAGATGGAACATGGCAGGCGTGTTTCTGGTAAATTGTTGCCCAGTAGATGTTTTTGTAAACTTTTTTGGGGGGGGAATAGGTTGTTAGCAGGATCTGTCCACAGATTACCCAAGCCCATTGACTCGAGTAATAATTTAAGTTGTTTAAACCATAAGATGTTACCCGAGCCCAAGATGGATCTTACATCCATGATAGCCTTTGCATAAACCGCTAATTCAGGGGTGGTCCATAACCTCCTTCACAGAGCCACTGGCTTAAAATGCGCTAAATCATCTATTGCATGGCAGCCTAGATCCATTAATAAAGGTATCGTGGGACTTGAGCTGGGGAGACCTGTCAGTTTTCTTAGAAATTTAATCTGTATTTTTACTAGAGCTGATAGATCAGCAAAACCCCAGAGGTCCGCACCATTTCCCTTGTGGGCGCAAGACAAACTCCTAATCAGGAATAATATATTTTATAACGGTAGTAAATATACTTCAGGGGCGATGAGATCTTTTTGTGATATTATTAAACACAAGGAGGAGAGCATCAGTTTGGTCCCAGGCAGTTCCTCAGTTCAGAAGACAAATCGCTGAAAAACATTTTGCAGGAATAGTTGAAGGTACCTTTTACAATATTACACTTCTGGCATTCCCAATGTTAGCTGATCATTGTTGTGAATTAATGTTACCCTTCTTGTGTCGTTCAAGGGTGGATGTCCTAGTCCATTTTGTTATTTAACAGAGGGTCAGCATTGTTGTACTAACATTTATGTATCGCTGAAGATGGGTTGTTTGTACAGTTGTTTTGAACAAGGGTTAGCTACCCTGTGCCTACCTATCGGATGGAAATCTGTTTTGTGTTTCAAAAGAACAAGGTTTGGGCTGTCTAATCTTGTTTATTGCTTGTGTAATATCCGGACTGCGGCTCTGCATACAGTGCTGTTCTAAGCATGGGTCACCACATTAGTTTCACTAGCTGTGTTGTATACCTAGTACACAGGGGTAGCTCCATGTGGGCGGAGGAGCGTCGCCCCACAGCTTTTTCGCAGTGTGAGAAGCAGAAACATAAAACGGTATTCAAAATACAATTTTATGTTTCTTCTTCATTCACTGCGAGAAAGCAGAAGGGTTTGGTTGGGGACAAGCGGGCGGGTAGGTGGTCCTGCTCCAGGCAGGGGAGGAGTGGCTTGTTCACTGTTGTGGGCGATGACTGTTTGGTCGGCTCTAGGGCCGACCAAACCAGTCATGCACTCTCTCCGTTTTCTCCATGTAGGCTGCATGCAGCCTGCATGGAGAAAACGGCCTTCCCATAAGACGCCTGTGCTGTGGGCATCCCAGCAAATCACAACGCTGCCATTGCAGAGCTGTGATTGGCTTAGGGGAGGGGAGGGAGGCTGCCTGCTTGGATGCAGATTCACCAAGAACTGAAGTGTTGCCGACAGTCATCACACACTCAGTGATCAACCAGTGACATCATATGGTGCCGTCCACAGCATTGTTCCTGGCTGTCCCTGGCTGTCCCTGCTGAGCTTTACCTTGTGCCTCCCAGAGAGGCGAGGAGACTACTGCGCCTGGCGCCCCCTCGCTCCCGCCGCCGCGCTCCTTTCTGTGTGGCCGCTGTGTGGAGTAACGGGGAAGAACTACATTACCCAGACTCCCCGGACCCAAACATCCCGGAAGCTGCGCCAGGAGGGGCTTTAAAATCTGAACCATTCTCGGTGGAGCGGGTGTGCCGTCCACAGCATTGTTCCTGGCTGTCCCTGGCTGTCCCTGCTGAGCTTTACCTTGTGCCTCCCAGAGAGGCGAGGAGACTACTGCGCCTGGCGCCCCCTCGCTCCCGCCGCCGCGCTCCTTCCTGTGTGGCCGCTGTGTGGAGTAACGGGGGAAGAACTACATTACCCAGACTCCCCGGACCCAAACATCCCGGAAGCTGCGCCAGGAGGGGCTTTAAAATCTGAACCATTCTCGGTGGAGCGGGTGTGCCGTCCACAGCATTGTTCCTGGCTGTCCCTGCTGAGCTTTACCTTGTGCCTCCCAGAGAGGCGAGGAGACTACTGCGCCTGGCGCCCCCTCGCTCCCGCCGCCGCGCTCCTTCCTGTGTGGCCGCTGTGTGGAGTAACGGGGGAAGAACTACATTACCCAGACTCCCCGGACCCAAACATCCCGGAAGCTGCGCCAAGAGGGGCTTTAAAATCTGAACCATTCCCCGCGTCGCGGGCTAAGCCCGGGCAAAGGGCGGGCCGTCTACGGCCGTCCAAGGCCGAACAAGGCTGGGCTGGGCCTTCCCTCTTTCGTTGGCTACTCAAACTTTACAACTCGTTCAAGAACCAGGTGACTGTCTTTTGTTCAATTCCATGTAAGGGCACAAGATGCCTGCGCTTTGTAGCCGTTGACTGTTTTCCATTTCTTGTGTTTTACCATTTCATTTGCAAGCTAACTTTGGGTTTAATTGTTCATTAGTGTTTTTACATCTGTGATATAGAACATATAGTAACTCACTATGGCTACACAATCCACAAAAACAAGGTCTTCCCTGTTAGGTGGCTCAGTGAGGGGGACTCTGGATAATTTCATTACTAGGGCGGCATCCGTGTTAGAAAAAGAGATTGCCATCACGGAACGCCGTCTCTCTTTAGACCCAGTGTTCCAGAAGCGTTCCTCCTTGGGTCAAATTCAGCAGGTTTCTTCTCCGCCAATCAGGATTTTGGATCCTGAACGACCTGCCGACTGTGGTCTTCCCGCGCAATTGTGTGATACACTGAATGTAATATCTATTTCGAATGAAACTGGGTTATTCTCTTCTAATTTGCGTCCCTTAACGGGTACTTCTCCTGTGGACTCTTCCCCTACTTATATCGCCTCGACTTCTAAAGGGAATCCTGGTAAAAGAAGGTCCTCTACTTCAAAGCCTGTGGCAAAAAAAACATATACCGCACCAACAAAAAAAAGGAGAAAAGTACGCCACTTGGATGCGTCTAAAGCCATGCCCCAACCTATATTATCTCCCCTGCGAACTAAGCAAGCAACTCCACCGCCACAGCTTCCCATGTTTCCTTTTTCTAATTCAATGTCAGATGTCGAGCGCATGGTGAGAGCTCTACTTTTACCTCTAGTAGAGAGAGTTAAGAACATTGAGACACAATTAACATCTTTAGAAGCATCTCATGCCTCCCTTATCTCACTAAATACTGATTTGAACTCTTACCTGCGTAAAAAACCTACTGAGGTTATTACACATTCTCCCTTAACTCAAATAACTACTCAATCTAACACATTGAATCATGAACAGAACACACAAGCCCCCCAACCAATACGAGAGAATCAACCCACCGCCAAGAGGGACCTGAGAGAAGACCAAATTATTAACTCCGCAGCTCCCCCGGGTAACAATACAGGCAGCCCCCCCCAGAGTATAAACTGGATAAAAGTTCCCATATTGACCTGCCCCCTGAAGCGGCTCCATATGTAGTGACCTTAATGGGGGTTCCTGTCCTCGCCCAGGGTAAAACTGAGAGCCACCAACAACTTAAAAACAAAGTAGTGTACTGGTTGACCCATAATAGACCACTCCCTCCTGAAATTAACGGTGAAATATTACATGTTAGGAGACTGAACTGGTTGGGTCCTAGACCTAAGGACAAACAGGGCGATGTCATCCTAGTCAATTTTCGAGACCGTAGGGTGTCACCTTACATAGCGGACTGGTATACCCCGGGTAGGAGTCTGGGAATTACAACGGCAGATCTCAGCTACTTCTACCCTCGCTCCCTCTTGTCAAACCTTCCACTCTCATATCCACCACCGAGGGTTACCACTGAGACATCTTATTCCACCATTCCAACATCAAATAGATATGCTATCCTATCAGGACTGGACGAACAGGATTGACTCCCCAACCATGAAATTATGACTGATAATTCCCCTATCATGACTGATACTTCTAACTTACTTCCTGTAGAATTAAATTCTTTCGATATAGAAAACACAGGGGGTATACATATTGATCGACCAGAATACTCACCTGAATTTTCCTCTACTGATGTTTACCCTGGCCACGAGTCATACGATGCTCATAATGTGTCTTTAGTTTCCTGGAACGTAGCAGGATTGGCCGATAAAATAAGTGATCCTGCCTGGTTGGCATATGCTAAAAAATACACCATCATCTGCCTTCAAGAGACATGGATGGAAGACAACAGCGCATGTATTGAAGGATATCAAAGCTTTATCAGCCCAGCAGTTCCCTCAGTTAGAGGCAGGGCAAAGGGGGGGCTGGCCATTTTTGTAAATTTGGCTCTTTCCTGTGTTATACGTAACCTATATCACGCAAACAGAAATGTCCAAATACTTGACTTTAAGAGAGGCAAACGTGATTTGACCTTGATCAACTTTTATAATGCTACATCCAGTGAAGGGGATTGTAATATAATGTCTTTGAAAGATACGTTGGCAGAAGGCGCAGGTGTGATGTCACGCAATTTATTAATAGTTGGAGATTTTAATGTGCACCCCTGCGGTAACCCTCGAGATACCCCTATGGGGTCTCTAGGTTGTAACAACGCGAACGGCTTTCATTTTAACCACACTAGATGTGGAACCCTCTTAAATGATTTGTTAAATGAAAATAATTTGTATGTAGCTATGTCTTTAGTACCGGAGGACAAGGTATATGACGTGCCAACTTTTAAAGGCTGTGCTCACGGGTCTTTTATAGACCATATGATATTGTCCGCTGACCTTACCACCCAGGCCTTTAGTTTCACTATTCAATCAAATATTTTTAGTGATCATAACCCCATAACTATCATATTGGGTGGTGGAATTTTTGTATTGCGTGGGCTCCGTGAAGACCGGGGAACCTTAAAATGTATTAATGGAAAACGTCGACTGAAGTGGAATTTAGTTAACCATGATAACTTTTATAATGAAATTAATAAGTTATGTGGCCAGGAACTTGCGGCTTGTGTATCAACATCTATTTCCCATGAACAAACCTTTGCCTCATTTGAGGTCGTGGTGTCTATCGTAGGTTCCATGCTGCTAGTTCCTGTGAAGGGACAAACTAGAAATTACCCTAAATGGTTTGACCACACCTGCTCCAAGGCAAGCAAAGACCTAAGAAAAGCATTGAAAATCATACCTAGGGACTCAGGCCTAATTAAAAATCTACGTGCGACTTACAAGAAAGCACTTGCTGGTCGTAAAAAGGAAATCAAGGCCATTACCTGGGATTCTTTGCTTGACCCCTCAACTCTGGGCAACAGCAGTAAATTCTGGGAAATTATAAATAAACCCCTATTCGACAACCCCAGTGATTCAGATCTAGGAACTAATATCCCAGAGGAGGACTGGGTTAATCATTTTAGTGTAATCTTTAAGAGTAATAAGCAACAAGCAGAATATGATTTTTTAACTATAAGGGCGAATTCTCTGTGCTTTCTGGATAACGAGGTAGAAAAGGCCATTCAAGGGCTAACTGGAAATAAGGCACCTGGACCGGATGGCTTACCTCCGGATCTTTTTAAATCTTGTACATCACTTTGGGCCCCCGTACTAACTAAAGTAATAAATGCTGCAACGGTTTTGGGTTGCCCGAAGTCATGGGGGCATTCGACAATTGTCCCCGTGTTTAAAAAGGGTGATCGCAGCAACCCATCATGTTACAGACCAATCTCATTGATAAACTCAGTAGCAAAGGTAGTGGGGGGTGTAATCCTGACCAGATTGACAACATGGGCCCAAGAGAATAAAATTCTGTCTCCAATACAATATGGATTCAGACCTGGTCACTCAACTGTGACCCAATGCCTGAATCTATACTTGATTACAGGTAAATATACTTTGGCCCGGAAGGGAACTATTCATCTGGCTTTTATGGACCTATCGTCCGCTTTTGATTGCGTGGACAGGGGTAAACTATGGGATATCATGTTAAAGATGGGTGTCGAGCAAAACCTAATCCATCTATTGGCTGATTTGCATTCTGACACAAGAGCGAACGTTCGCTACACCCAAGATTTGAAAGTGACCGGGGACATAAGAATTAATCGGGGTGTTAGACAAGGGTGTATCTTGGCCCCATTCCTCTTTAACCTGTACATTAATGAGCTAGAGGACTATTTGCTGAGATCAGGTACGGATTATCCTCATGTAGGTTCAAGAGGAGTTCCGGTTCTGCTTTATGCAGATGACGCCGTCCTGATTTCAAGGACAGCGAACGGTCTCCAGACACTTTTAAATTCATTTTATCTTTTTATGGAGTCTCGAGGCCTCAGTATCAATAACTCCAAGTCGTTTGTCATGAAAATTGGCCATGGTTCGCGAAAACCAAATTCCTTTACTATAAATGGGGAAAAAATTCCAACATCTAAAACTTTCTCATATCTTGGAATTCTTCTTGATGACCAATTATCCTGGGGCCCAGCAGTCCATAAAAAAAAGGGCGAAATGACTCGGGCCAACGCAGCCATATTAGGATTTGCGAGAAAATTGGGCAACAGCCCGGTGGCGGCCTTGCTTAAATTATACCAAGCAAAGAGCATTGCAGTTGCCTGTTATGGTAGTGAACTCTGGGGCTATAGCCAGACGCGAGACCTAGAGGTCACAGAAAATAATTTCTTAAAGAAGATCCTAAGGCTGCCTAGGGGCACTGGTAACTTCTCGGTTCACGAGGAGTTAGGTTTGCCCTTTCTAAGCGATAGACTAGCCGCAAATCCCATACTTTGTTGGATGAATTCTTGGTTGAATAATGATATACCCCTTACCAACGATATATTAAGAGAAGCCTTAACCTGGGATGGTAGATTCAAGGTCCCATGGCTGAAATATATAAAAGATTGTCTTACCGAACTTGGACGGCCAGCCCTGTTTTTAACCCCATCCACTATAACAAAAGCTGATGTCACATTTGTAAAAAAAGCATTTCTTACAACCAGGTACCTTGCCCGGGAGGAGGCCGAGTTTATGAAATGTAGTGTCAGGAAACACGCTCTACTTAAAACATGCTTACATTTGGAACCATATCTCTCGTGGCCTATATCTGGCTACGAACGATTTTTGTTGACCAGGTTCCGATTTGACCTGTTCCACCTCCTACTGGCTGTACCAAGAGGGTCCCATCGTGGACAAGTGCTACCTGCTTGCGGCTGCGACGGAAAGTCTCCGCAAGATCTGGAGCACTTTTTATTCTTTTGTCCGTATTATTCAGTACCTCGAAGGCTATATCTAAAGCCTTGTTTAAAGAAACTAAATTTTACACAGATTAAACCAGCACTTTATTTCCTTCAACTTTTGAACTGTGATTGTACTTTATATGTAAGCAGCTTTTTAAAACTAGCTATTACTTTCAGGAAAAGAATGGAGGGATAATTATGCTGTTTTTATTGTCCTATTCCCTAATGATTTTTAACTTTGAACAAATTATTTATATTCTTAAACCTGATTATTCTGCTAGATGCCTTTACTAATTCTGTTTACATAGTCCGCCCATCATACATAAGTATTGGACAGCTTTTTTAAACAATTTATCTGTGAAATGTTTATCCATGTATTGTGCTTTTATGATTGTTAAATCTTACAATCGAATAAAGTTATTTGAACTGTGTGGAGGAGTGGACACGGGACCAGAACGGAGCGGGCCGCAAAGGTAAGTAACTTTTTTTTTTTTAAATTATTTAAAATTAAACCCCTCCCCGTGCGACTTTCACCCCACCCTCCCCAAAACAGGGAGTCAAGTCAAAAAGCTTTATTCGGTATGTAAAATACAACCATATAAGCAAGACAGATAATAAATAAAAACTTAAAATACATAGCGGGCCAAAATGTCTTATACAATAAGCACTATACATTTATATATACTAATTCAAACGTTGCCATACCAAACTGGTAGTCCATTAGAATTATTTTGGCAAGTGCAAAAATCGGCATGGAACAACAAGTATATTGTAACTATGCACAAAATACTGTGTGCAAAATATGCACAAAATACTGTGTGCAAAAAAGGCAATATTAAAGTGCGATATGCATCCGTAGACTACTCAAAATTAAAGAAGCGTAAGAGGGTTGCTAACAATACTTCATTAGAATTGATTAGCAAAGTGCAAATTCTGCATAAAGTGACGAGTACATTATAACTGAACAAAAAGTGCTGGGTGAAGAGGCAATTTTAAAGTGCGTTAAGCACCCATGGACAACTCAGAGTTTAAAATGCATAAAAGGATGCAAGCAGTACATACTAAATGTGCAAAATACGCAAAACAATGGAAGCTAAACGGAACAAATTATAGACTTCCTTATGTTTATACACTTTAACACATATAATGCAACAAAAAAACAAATATCAGGGCTTTCCAAAGTCATTAAAAGCTTCATTGCTAATTTTGTGGATCTAACATTGTATTTTAAAAAGATAGGTTTAAGATAAAACTTCCTAAAATAACACACAGTAAAAAGTGACAGCAACTTTGCTTTGAAACATTATCACAAGGGCACAGTGTATTAGATTTGATTTTCATGTGCGGGAATGAAACTAAATGATGGACAATCCCGAGCCTTAAACGAGTTAGGACAAATCGATGGGAATTACGTGTCACAATCGTAAGGTAAGCCTGAAAACCTTTCCTCAGATTCAAATCATTATAAGATGCTATGGTTATTAAATTGATAGACTGTCTCTCTCTAGCCGCATTCTTGTATGCTAAAAACCTCAGTTTTAGATCTTTCTTTGATATCAATGCAGCTGCTTCTGGGTTCAAACAAATGTTACAATCATATAGGAGATTAAACCAGTAGTAAATATAGCTCAACCATGGTATACGTGATAAATTGTCAAGCCTGAAGCAATCTTTAATGATTGATTGTGTAAATATTGTCTCAGTTTTAGACCAGATGGAGCGCCAGAGCAATAGTGGGCGTAATGAGGCTAAATCCATAATGAAGTCAATACCGACTTCCATGTGAGTTAACAAAGTTGAGGCTGAGGGGGGGGGCACATATTAACTTTTTCAAAAACTTGTTTTCATCATTCTGTAAACATTTAACATGATGGTGGCCCCACACTCCCGCCCCATACAGTGCCGATGAGACGCACCTGGCATTATAAATGGCCAGCATTTCTTTTATCCTCCTTTGCCCCAATTTAGCTGCAAATCTAAAAATACTACTGGTATTTCTGTTCATCTTCAATCTCACATTCTCATCCTCGTGTGTCCATTTCCCATCTCCAGAGAATGTTATCCCCAGATAGCAGAATCTATTTTGATTTTACCTTCCTACCGCAAGTCATAGCAAAAGTCTTAGTTTTGTTGACTACCAGTTTCCTACCTTTAATAAATAACACAAATCTGTCTATAAGACGTTGTAAACCAATCTGTGTTCGTGATAAAAGTACAGCGTCATCTGCGTATAATAAAATTGGGATGGGACTTCCATCAATCATAGGGGCATCTGAAGACAATTTACTTAAAATCGAATCAATTTGGTTAATAAATAATGAAAATAAAAATGGTGCCAAGACACAGCCCTGTCGGATACCTCTAGCAACTTTAAAAAAGGGTGTACATTCCCCCAAAGGACCATAACGAACTTTACATGATAATCCAGAATAGAGCCGTGCCAAAAAATATACGCATTCCTTTGGGGCACCAAGTTCTAGCAGGATATCCCATAGGATTTTATGATCTACAAGATCAAAGGCACTACTCAGGTCTGCGAAACAGAGGAACAGGTTACCTTCCTTAGCGACAGTATATTTATGAATAAGGAGGTCAAGATTAACGCACTGCTCCAATGTCCCCAGACCTTTTCTGAAGCCATATTGTGCCTTTGATAAAATCGAATTATCCGTGGCCCAGGTTTCAAGTCTTTTTAAAATTATTCTACTCATGATTTTTATAGAGGAATCCAAGGGAAATGGGGCGGTAATTGCTTGCCTCAGACTTGGAGCCTTTTTTGAAAAGGGGAATAATCAAAGACTGGCCCCAAGAAATAGGTAACTGACCCTCCGCAGTTGCATTAAAAAATCTAGTCAAAATAGGGGCCCACAAATGTAATTCGGATTTGTATAAATCCAACGGGACCCCGTCCGGGCCGGGTGCTTTACCGCCTTTACTATTACTTAGACCCTCGTAGACCTCATCAAGACTTATAACTAAGGGTAATCTTGGCCATGTGTGAGCATTGTCCTGTGAAAAATCTAAAACTAACCTATCAGGATTAAAAATATTTAAAAAGTGTTGCATCCATGAATTGCAATCTACGTGCGAGGTTATTTCAGGCGCACAATCATTTTTCAAAAAGGGGCTATTTATAGTTTATATATCACACTAAGGGGTACAAATGATGGAGTAAAATAAAGCATCAGGCATCACTGACTCCAATGAATGTATCTCACAAAAAGTGATGAAATGCTAATGTCCTAAAAGAGAGATATGTGTGTATGAGGAAGGGAGGCAAGGAAAATATTTCTTTTAAAGACGAGAACCCTCACTCACCCGAGGGTGACATGCTTCATCATTGGGTCCCCTCTTGCACACTGTAACCGCAAGGTATACAGTGTGGGCTACAACTCTCAAAAAGGGACAAGAGAGGAGCGTGAGGTGTTTTAATGGGGGTATCCAAGGTGACAGGGGGAGTAAGGGGCAGAGTGTGAAATGAAACAGTGTGTAGGTAAATAAAACTAGCTACAGGGTAACAAAGTCAAATTTAATAATAGTTCCCATCAGCTAGAGTTAAAATGAGGTGATCTAGGATTAACAAAATATCCTAGTTATTATACTTAGTGTTTGCTCATTAACCCATAGATTGGAATAAGCAGTGTTATTAGAAAGTAAAATGTGATCAATATAAGAATTAGCACCTCTTCCTGTAAAAGTTGGGCAGTTAGTGTTTTCCCTATTTTTCATACAACTTAACATGTCCAAGTCAAACTTGGCTAACATCTTGTTTAAAGCCATACCATATGTACAGTGTGGAAAGTGTAAATAGTCTACTTCCTCCGTGTTTCCACACTCCCTTCTTAACCCACACAAGTTGCTCATGGCATAAAGACATGGGCTTATGTTAAAGTCACCCAACCAAAGGATAATCGACTGGCAGCCTGATAGTACCTGAGTTCTCTCAATTTCTTTTTCCAACTGAATCAAAATTTTACCTCTGTCAGCAGTAAAAACATTATTATAAAAATTAATCAATACTAAATCTTGGCCTTTATCAAACTCTAAACGTAATACCTGAGAGTAGACATCCACTGAAACGCAACTCTTAATTTTACAGTAGTTGAGTTTGGTGGATACCAGAAGCAAAAGACCTCCCTTAGCCCTTCCAGCAATTGAGCTGACCGAATTCAAACAGTATGAGGAATATCCCTCAACAAAAATAGGCTCCTCACACCAAGTTTCTTGAAGGCATATTATATCGTAGCCTATATTAATGAAGTCCTTCCAAAAAGGGGAGTCCAGTTTGCTGTTTAAGCCTGCAATATTCCATGTGACAACACTGTAACCGGAATTAAAGTCACAATTAGCAACTGTACAGCCGTTTGACACAACTTCAGTAGATTCTGAGTTTAAAAGAGTATCTGCCGAAGATAGCTTTGCTATGGTCCAGGTAGAATTGGATCCCTCAGATGCACTATCGACTTCTGCTGTATTAAGTTCAGATATAAGGGGTACTTGAGCAACTACTATATTAGGTAGATAACAGGTATCCTGATTACCGTGGGTCATTTCTCCCTTCCGTTCATTAGGTTCGACACTTGATATAGGCCTTATAGGATAATTGACCTGTACTGAGTTTTTTGACAAGATATGTCAGTCAATGTCCTCCAAGGATTCAAAGATCTTAAATCTGTTATATGTTGGGATACAAAAATTATGACGGGGTCTCAGGGTTTTTACAAAACCGGTGTTACTTGGATAGCTGGGTACCAGTAAATGCCTATAAAAGTAGCCTAATGGTAATAGGGTAGTGTTGAATTCCCAGGCTGATGGTAATGGCGCATTTATAAGCGTGTTTTTGGCCCACAGACAGGTTTTGAAGTTTATTATAACGCAGTCACCCTCAAAGTTTTTTCTAAGGGGACCTACCCATCCCACTCTCTGCGCTAATATAATCTGGCTGGCCCCTTCCATGGGGAAGTTACAATTATTAGACAACCAATGAAGGATTTTGTTCTTCAGTTGATCGTGGTTCTCTACTTGCCCATTGTTTAATTTAGGGATATTAACCAGCACTGCTACATACGCGCTACATTCCGGTGGTAGGTTAATGCAAGGAGGGATCTTACTGATGTTTGATGGAATCGTGTGTACTTCCTTATCCTTACGTGTTTGTTCTAATGGTAAGGTTTTTATATTAGATTGCCCTCCCTGTTTCTCACTTGCCATTGTATTCCCTTCTGTAGGTAACTGCGAACTTATGACTGGGTCGCCCCGAAGCTGACTAGTGGGGAGCTTACTTTTGGGCACATTGGTTATACCAGCATTCCTAACAGCAGTACCCTCTAATATAATTAGTCCTTCTACACCTATTGTCTGTAAATCTCGCATCCCAATTTTATCAATGGATCCTTTCAATTTGTGGACCTCCCTGGCCTAATTATCCACTTTATCATGCAGTGGCCTGATGAGCTCGACTAATTTATCAAAAATAGCTTCCATGCTAGGGGTTTCCGCCATATTTTGTTTAGCCCTTGTACGTGTGGTAACCTTGTTCTCTATTATAGGTAATTTTTTCCCTTTTTCTTTGGCATGGTACTCTGCCCTATAATTTTTTTCCGCGCCCCTTTTTGGTTTACCAGTGGAGATATTAATGGGGCAGGGCTATCTTCTATAGCAGATAATCTGGGAGTATTCGAAAGTATCGACTGGGTACTAACATTTACATCCTCTCTTTCTAAGGTAATCGAGGCTATAGGTGTTTCAGCGTTGTGGGTGATAGTATCGCTAAGGTTACCTTGGTTAATTGGTAGTAGTGCGCTTAAACTCATAGATAGTGCTCTTACTCAAGAAATAGATCGGACAGAAAAAAGACTAACTGCTTTTACTAGGTAGGTGTCAATGGTATTACATGCTGAATCAGCTGAAACTTTGGCTCCCCGCCTAACCATGACCAGAGAAGGTATAGGGGAACTCCTTTACAAACAGTGTCACGAATAACACGATGCACTAATTAAAACTTGCAACTGAGATTAACTCAATACTTTACATGTCCAATAGACACAGACTACCAGTCCAAGAGGGTTGGCCCGGCCCGACCTCCTTCGTCCTCTGTCGGCCTCAGATGGCCCGCCCTTTGCCCGGGATTAGCCTGGCGCTACCCGCGAGGCGGTGGCTCTCGATGCGTTTGAGCGCCTCCAGGCGCGAAAGTACAGTGGGCGGGTTCTGGTTCCGCTTCCCGTCCGATGCAGAGGATCCTGGGAAGGGTAGTCCCCCTCCGCACAGCGGCCGCGTTTAGGATGGCGGCAGCGGGAGGGAGACAGACGGTGACCTCAAGACTGCACCCAGGGACACGAGCAGGTAAGATTTAATTTCGCCTCCACAACAAGGTCAGGATATCGCCCGCTCTGCCAGTGGCTCTCGGTGCTTTTGAGCGCCTCCAGGCGCGAAAGTACAGTGGGCGGGTTCTGGTTCCGCTTCCCGTCCGATGCAGAGGATCCTGGGAAGGGTAGTCCCCCTCCGCACAGCGGCCGCGTTTAGGATGGCGGCAGCGGGAGGGAGACAGACTGACATCAAGACTGGACCCAGGGACACGAGCAGGTAAGATTTAATTTCGCCTCCACAACAAGGTCAGGATATCGCCTCAAGCAACTCTATTTTCTCTTCATTCAACTTTTTTTGTAAGCAGCACGGCACGCCTCCTAATCACCAATAATGGCAGCCGCGTGGGCTCAAGAGACTGACTAGAGACTTTCGGCACATTAAAAACGGCAAACAGAACAAATTTAACATTCAGTTTACTATTTCAATGGCAGTCCGTCTTTTTATTGCTCATGGACTCATTTGTTGGGGTTCCTTAAAGGGGAAGGGTAGCAACACACCACGCTCCTCACCCTTAAAACATCCTTTTTCTCTTTAGATAGGTTAAATAATCAGCCCCGATATCGTCTTGATCCCAAGCTTCTATCTGGGCATCATCTGGCTCAAGCGAGTCATGCCGGCCGCGACTGCTAGTACAGTGATTTGTGTTCCCAAAGGAGGTAATAAACGCTTATTGTCCCTTTGTTTTACTCTGTTCTGTGTTCCTGCTTTCAGGTTTTGCTGTTTGGGTGCGAGGTTAGTGACATTCTATCTAGTTGCTTGTTAGTATACACAGAAGGAAGATTTGTTACTCTTGCTCTGTGATTCCATGCGTATCCTGCTCAGACTGCTAGGTTGCAATAGTCGCTGAACGAAAGGGTGGCGGATTGGCCTGGAAATGAGAAAATATACAGCTCCTGGAAGGGCATTGTTTTCCATGTGTGCTTCAAACTAGCAAAGAAGAATATACATTTAAGTCTGCTGATTCGACTACACATGAAACATTCCTTGCTCACTACAGGCAAGCAGATCCACTTGGACACAACACTACAGAAAGGCTTATCTTCAGGTCTGGCAACTTTGCCGCTACTGGGATCAAGGTAAAAATATGATGGATACATAATGGTGCACATTGCCCTGCCATGGGCCATGAAATTAGGTTTTAAAAATATATATATATATGCAGGCGTGGCTTACCGGGAAGAGCAATGGGCGCTTGAAAGAGCAGTTCCGCAGAGCTGCCTAATGAATCCCTCAGTGAATCTGTATAATTATCCGACAAGGGGGCGCTAGTAGAGTCTGCTCGCTGCCCAGGTGCAAAATTAACCCAAGAATTGCCCTCCGGACCTAGAATGGAGGCAGGACTGCAGGTGGCCTACTGGACTTCCGAATCCCCGGGCTCAAGTGTCGGGCCGGGTGGAGGCCAGCGCGTGTAGTGGAAGGAGTCAACAGGGTCAGACTGGGAAACGCGGAGAGACCCAGCAGTGGCAAGAGCCAGGAACCAGACTGGCCTGGCAGCTGAGGGACAGACACGAGGCTCCGACACAACAGAGGAGGAGGCCCCGAAGGAAATACAGCTACAGCGGCGGAAGCACTGAAGGCCGTGGGGAAACGTAGGCATGGCTCGAGCAGAGAGAAGAGGACCTGAGGCACCAAACAAAGGCAGGTCCGTGTGCGGTCGGCAGACTGCTTGAACTCCAGACGACAGGCGAAGGAGGCAGAGCTCAATTTCCACTGGACCCAACAAAGGCAAAAGACAAGCCCCAACTCAACGCATGCTCGGAATTCGGACATACAGTCACAACAGAGGCCACAAAAATAGATAACATCCGCTGCGGTAGTATTTGGAATCGTGAACAGCGAGGCCCCAGGGGTGAAACCAACTGGCAGTGAGCGAAATTCCGGGATCACCATGGATGAAGATGTGCCCTTCTGGATGAACAAATCTAAACAGAGATCCAAGGCCTGAGTCCCTCAGCAGACAAACTCAAAACATTTACATTGCTGAAGGACCAAATGACCAGTCCAGAGGGAGCGGATGCAAGTGGACCCAACACGGTAGTGTCCCCTACAGCGACCCCAGAATCTACACTGTAAGATGTTATGGCAGCCATCCAAGGGATAAAGACTGATCTTGCAGGGAAAATAGACGTAGTAACCACAGAAGTATCGCGGCATAAAGCAGACCTCCGCAACATGGGGAATTGAGTGTTCAGAGTGAAGAAACAACGGTGGGCCTAGTGGCTGACACAAAGACCTTACAGAAACAGGTGAGTGAGCTGGCAAAGGCGGCAAGGTTGTTCAGGGTAGCGGGAGGGTTGTTTAAGGAGTTGGAGCAGCCACTGGCTCAAAGTTATATCAGTTGATAGAAGGGTAGGGGGTTAAATGATGCAGTCCAGAGGGGCATAGGGAGCGAGACAGACCTCACATCACTGAAGGCATGACAGGGTGCAACCTGAGTAACCAACCATACAACCATGTTAGACAAGAGGTCAGACACAGATAAACACCGATAGTCCCTCCATGCAAGTGCAGACATACTAGTATTGACTTTGAATGTCAATGGCTTGGGGCACAAAATAAAACACAGAGTGGTACTACAATATCTCCATAGGCAAAACCCTGATAGTACTGATACAGGAAAGACACCTTAAAAGTTTATTCCAGGATGTGGTTCATGACTGCAGGCATAGCAGCTAAACGAAATATAGCAAGGGAGTGGGGGGCAAATCAACCACGAGCGTAGTGAAGTAGAAGGAAGATTTAGACTGGTGCTGCACCGCCAAAAAATTGGTCATCCAGGGTAGGGGATGCCCGAGAAAGTGGGATAAAATTTGGGCAAATTGACTCAATTCAGAGGGCTTTGAGATAACTATAGGAGTAAAGGGGTGAGGGGGGTTGGGGGGGGGGGGGGGGGGGGGAGGAGGAACATTGTACACCGCATCACATTGAATTGTACCCAAGAATGATTTTATGGGGGGGGAGGAGCCAAGATGGCGACCGGAGCAGTCGCTTGAGCGCCCGGCTCCGTCGGCCCTTGGCCTCGGACTATCATCCTGATTCCTATCCTTGCCGATTTTCGAGGTGCAACGCGTGCGACGACGCGCTGACTGCGCCGCCGCTTTCCCGAAGTCTTAGCCCGCCCGGATGCCGGAGTTTTTGGTGCCTTTGTTCCCCGCCCTGGACCCTTGCTCTACTGTGGCCTCGGCCGGCCCCCTGGAATCGTTGCAGTCACCGGACCCGCTGGTGCAAATCTGAGCCCGAGGTCCCGATCCCGCCTCACGCCACGCACGGTCGCCAGAAGAGCCGGGAGAGAGACGCCCGGACACCTCCTGTACCCTGCATCTGATGGGCTGGAGCCAGAGGGTAAGCCCCGGTGTGGCGGGTCTCCTACCCCGCTCTGTGGACCACGCTGTAGAAGGCTGCAGACCCCCTTCTTCTATGGTCTAGTCGGCTGCAAAGAGAGCCTGAGGGAGGGGAAGAGACTGCTGGCTTTCACCTGTTGCGGCGCAGACCTGTTGGGAATTGCCTCCTTGTCACGATCCCCCCCCTGGCCACGGTACCGTTCAACGGTAAAACATGGCGCTGATTGCCTGCTCGCTGCTGGGGGGTGATGCTCCGGTCTCGCCCGCTGCCCGCTTCGCCCTCCCTCTACCAGACTCCAGCTCCCCAGTGCCGTCCCGGATTGCTGCCGTTGGGGGGACGCAGCTTCCGCTGACATACGGCTCCGTTCTGGCTGCCCTGCGGGACTTTCGTCTGCAATTGTGTGTCGGCTTGCAAACGCTGAGTGAGCGGTTCGACTCTACACTGTCTGCTGCGGGCCGTGAGCGCCCCGTTTGTGATCAACAAGACGTGAGTCTGCCAGTGCTGTGGTCCTCCTGCGGGGAAGCAACGACTGGGTATAACGGTGCTACACTGGTGTCTGCATTTGGCTTTCCCGGCGCTCAGGATCAATCGCTCTCCTGCTCAATGGCAGATACTTTGTTTCCCCGGTCATTGCTGCCTGCTTTGTTGTTGCCTGCCTCACCGTGCCCGCAGGAGTTTCCAGCTGAACTACACCTGGCGACCTCGAGGAACTGTTCACGGTGGCCTACGACTCCTTTTATGTGGAACTCATGTACTTTACAAGCCAGGTCTGGATTTTATATGGTGTGCAAGGGGACCTCAATAGATGATCGGCGGCCATTTTGTGACTCTACTTCTCCATCTTCTCCCAAGTGGCCATATTGTCTTTGTCTGTTCGGGATGCGGGGCATTCACGAGGGGGCGGGTCTAATCGTACGCCCGCGATCGGGCCAGGGCTAGATTACTTTCTATCATCATGGCTTCACGGCCGGGCTGGACTGGGACTGGAATTGTCTACTTATGTTGTGCGCACTCGTCGCGATCTGTCTGCCTTCATTTCCGTGGTGTTACATGCTATCTTCCCACGACCGCCTTTGGGTGTAGTGGGGTTTCAGTGTGTGGAGGCTTGGTTGGCCGGTGGTGTCGGGCGCTCCTGAGGATACGTGGGCTCCTCCCCGCCTCCTTTCTTCTTTCTTCTCTTAGTTTCTTTACTCCATTCCTACTTTCTCTCTCGTCTATATTTCGGGTTCATTGGGCGACAGGCACTATGCTGGGGGGGGGGGGTAGGCCATAGCCTCCGCATTGGTGTAGGGTGGGGGGGTAATTTACTGTTTCTTTTTTAGTTCTATGGGCCTCTTTCTTTCATGTCTCTGCGCTATACTTGTTTCGATTCGGGGTCCGGGTGTGGGGTGGATCGAGTGGGGGCGGCTTTTAGGGGGTGCGTATTTACTACTGTGATGATCCTGTTCTCTAATTGCATCGCCTTACTGTATGAGATTTTCTATGGCTGTTTTAATGATGCTGCTGCTCTCCAGTGTATGAAGCCGACTTGCGGACTCGAATCTCCTTGTTTCTATCCTTTACTGACTTTTTTCCCGATAAAAATTTTTTTTGAAAACCTTAAAATTAACCTTCACTTCTCCTTCCCCCGGTGTCAAGGATCCCTCCAGTGTATGAATCCTGAATCGTTGCTAATCTTGACCTTGACGCACAGGGGATGTATTGTTTGTCTCTGTGCTCAACCGTATTGTGGCCGGCCTGATGGTTGTAGGCCCGTATTTGTTCTTTTACTATGCACAAATAAAGGTTTTTTAAAAAAAAAAAAAAAAAAAAAAGAATGATTTTATGGCTATATTTCGGCACTGTGATATGACAAATCCACGATGTTACGTTGGATACCCTTCAGAAAATACAGGATACATATCTGTTAACGGATGTACTGACAGGTCCTTTGTTTATGTAATAAAGAGTCGTGAACTTTTTTTTATTTTTTTTTAAAGGCTTGGTAGGGGTTGATCACTCCAGCGACAGACTGCTGATGGTACTTTGAGAGGACAGTATCGTCAGGACCAGCTGGTACTTTGGTAAGATGGCAATGTGGTTACTGGTGGGAAGTCACACGCGTCAGTGACGAAAGCGGGTAACAAGTTTCCAAGACAAATTTAGGCCACAAGCACTTTAACAAAATAAGCACTGTCTTTGAGTGTAGGCATTATGCACCAGAGGTTAACCATATAAAGCAGGATGCAATCATCCATGTTGAGCGAGACCATACTCCCAATTCCAATGTCCCCCCTGAATCCTTTCATCATCAGTGCAATCATGAACTAGCAGGCTAAGAGCTCAAAGACAATACAACGAGAACTAGGACACCCTACCCAACTTAAAAAGTTGGGCCAGCGCCATCACAGCATGTATGTTCTATGTAGAGAAGTACCACCTATGAACAGGACCGCGTCCCAAAGTCAAACCTACACTGCACTGAAAGAAGGAAGGAAGGCCCTTCCAATAGCCAAACACGATTTGTGTATTTACGGATGGAACGCCAAAGGGTCCTTTGTTCCACACACTTCAAACAATGAAAGAGTTTATGTATGTTCAGACAGGTAGGTAGGCGGAGAATAAATCCAGACTTGTCACAGTATATTAGTGAGGCAGTCAATGAAAGATACCTGTCAGCCAAATCATTGCCCAATACCTTGTTTTCAACCTTTAAGGGAAGGCTAAGCCGCTAGGAGAAACAGTCTGTAGTAAGTTCCCTTACTGATAAAAGTCCCTCAGATCTCAATTGTTTGTATACTAAGTGTCCATTCCCTGCCTGTTCAACCAATTGCAGAAAGATTTCAACTAGGATGTCCTTAGGCGGTGAAGGAGCTGTAACCAAGCCAAGGTCAGGGATGCA
Organism: Triturus cristatus; assembly: GCF_964204655.1. NCBI lineage: Eukaryota > Metazoa > Chordata > Amphibia > Caudata > Salamandridae > Triturus > Triturus cristatus. Next base: position 79,377,945 of record NC_140591.1, on the reverse strand, counting down.
AATAGTGGAATGCGTTAGTGTTTAATGTGGTCTATACCAATCCTGCTCCTCTCTGCTGACTTGAATTAACCAAAGATTTCAAACACTCTGGAGGCACCTCTCTACGCCCACAAACATTTTGCCCCTCTTGTTCCGCCAAGTTTTAAATTGCCCGGCCTTTTGTTGCCGCATACATCCTCTGCTGAGTCCAGGTACATCGGGCCTTGGGTACTGAATTCATTTATTCATCTTACCTTGGTACTCCGCACATATACCGCCAATGAGTGAACTCCCAGCAGATCTGGTAGGAGGACAGATTTCGCAAGAAACCCAAAATTTCCAGCCTAAATTCCCCTTTTATTTTTTTTACTTGAATTAAAGCATGGCTTCTGCAGACACTCTTGTAGGTCCCCAAAATCCCCTGCTTGAACTTAACCAACCATGCATTTTCTTATAAATTTAAGGCTGTGATTTCTTAAGACTATCTACCATCAACTGCCCTCTGAGCTCCCACACATTCCACCTCCACACATCAGTCGCAGCAGTCCATCGCCTACCAATGATTAGCAGTAGAAAGAAAAACGTTCAGAAATGCACATATCCAGGTAATCAATTGCAAATACGGGGGCATTTCTGGACCAGTTAAACACAAAATAACACAATCTAGTAAAGGAACAATGTACCACAGAAAAAGAAGTAGAGTTTTTTGATTTGCTGTGTTTCGATCTTCAAAGATCTGTGAATCACAAGACTCATTTAAAACCCATGTTGGCAATGTGACTGCTTTCATTATCTCCCCTACTCCGATATGTCACCCCCTACGCCCATTACTGAGTTGACAATGACTTTCTAAGATACTAGTCAAGCCACATGTATATAGCAATGTACGGTCTAATTTGTCCAAGATCTGACTCTAATGTGGGTGAAGCACATACACAACAAATATTCAAGCCTTGCCAGCGTATCCTGAACCACCACCAAGTAGCCAATGGTACCCATCTTTCTTGGACCATCATGTTCCTATGGGGAGCAGGGTCAAGACTGATTTGCATACGACTGGGTCCAAACTGGGGTGGCATAGTGAGCAAAAGAACGATGGATTCAACCCAGATCCCTCAACTATTTCAGTAATCCTTCCATCATCTTGTTGTGATCAATAAATGTAAATGAACAGACCCTAAAATTAAATTAAAGTTCGGTGGCATGTCCAGCAGCTGATTTTGCATTCCAAAGAGTGCAGTTAGAAGCTATGACAACATTTTGGACCATATGTAACAAAGGAGGGTGCACAGTAACAGCCCAGTTCTAGTATTAATTTTTTATATTGGTTTAACCTTAAAACTACATCCTTTAACTACCTATATTACAAAGTATATCATTATTTCAACGCACAGCTTAAAGGCAAAAGGAGATGGCTTAATCTAAATGTCCAACACTAGAAGAGTAATATTCTAACTTGTATTCTAACTGACGAACGGGGCACATTACATTCAAGGATCGGGATGTTGACACCAAGTTTTTAAACAGCAAGCCCATAAAACAACAGCACCTCCCTCGACATTCCCCCATTGTTAGTCCATAATGAAAGAGTTTTCAAATGTTTGGTGTGCACGTCCACTACTCCCGCTGTTTCCAGACAGTGATCTAACTGACCAAAGTTAAATTATACACAACTGTGAAGTGCACCACCGTAAAGTAGTATCCAAAATTATATAGTCCGTGCAGTCAATTGGTATCCACAATATTCTTTATTCTTCACAAGAGTTTTCTAAAACCAGCCAACGCGTTTCGTCCAACCTCTGTGGAGTTGGTCAGGGCGTATTTGTTGGTAGTATTCCTCTATGGTGAGGGTTGTCAGTTCCAATAGTGTTGTTATTCACAATACTGGTATTATGTTAACATACCAAATCCCTTTGTGATCAAGGGTGAGGTTCCAAGACACTATGTATTATAGTGCTGCAACGGTGCCTTGATAAAACCCAGTTCTTGCTTGCAGCGGTCGGCGTTTCTTCTGTACTGAGGTCACCATGGGATTGGGTACGGCCCTTGCAGCACACTCGCACGGATGCTGGGATTCCTGCAAACTAACACTACCGTGCAGATGCCCCCTCCTGCTCTTACAAGTATTACAAGCCCAGCACAGCAGTAGTTCTCGAAGTTCAGGACCATAGACTAAGGCTCCACACGCTGCCCAAAGGCAAATCTGGAATATGTCTGGGATCCATGAAAAAGCATGGCTCCACAAAGTGTAGAAAGAGAAACAGAACTACAGAGGCAGGCAAAAAGAGAATATTCCAAGGATACCGCCACTGCCCCACACATCAGTAACTGTTCCCAACATAAAAATATTAAAATTAAGGCCCGAATTTAGAGTTAGGAGGGATCTGAAAATCCCCCAAGTTTTGGAGGCAACTCTAAAATAGCTAAAAATTGAGTCCATACACCCACCAGCTATGCTATGGAGGAAATTAAGACTGAAGTCTACATCATAGTTAGAGCTTCCGCAAGAAACTGGAGGATATTCAGTTCCCTCCAATTTCTAAAAGAGGCTCTGCCCTGAGTTGGCATCTCAATTAGCTACTGGTATTTTTCAATTGCCTGATCTTTGTCAACATTACCCTCTTTATCAAGAAGGAACTGAATATCAGAAACGATATTTAGCCTTTGGTTTATAATCAGTGCAATCACCGATTCACTAAAATGAATACATTGCTGCAGATAGTTCGAGCTTTTCTCCAAGAGTCTGAACATCCTGATTGAATAAAATAGTTATATTTGCACAAAAAAAGAGCTTCACAGATATTGAATAAACTGTGATCCTTATGAAACCTCGGGGCAGGATTCAACGTGATCAATCGCACCCTTTTCATTGCTGCTTTTCTCCTAACCGAAATCTGTGTGCAGAACTGATCTGGGAGTATGACCTTCATTACGCACAGTTATTCTCTACATTTATACTCGTCTCCCAATTTCTTACTTTTTCCTGTGGAAGACTTCATTTGAATGGTTTTATGTGCCACTGTTCCCCTTACTCTCTTTCGACTATCCCTGCATAGACTGTCTTCCACAAGTTTTCCTTTCCCAGATCTTGCTTACAAACCAGCTATGGTTTATACAGTCATTTCTTCCGGTTCTGATTATTCACTCCCTTGCGTATTTCCGCTTATTTGATCCAATGTCTGAAGCTGATCTAAAATCGGACATCTCACCTGCTACTGGGCATCTGTTGTCACCAACGCCTTTCCGCTCAAAGAACACTTTCCATGCTTTAAGGCAGCACCTATCGACAGCGAGGTAAACTGATTTACCAGAATGTTTTGGCCCAACCCAGGTCTCAGATTTCAAGGTTCAGCAAACTTGCCAAATGACCCATCTACTCCCTAATGCACAATCTCCCCTTATGGCTCACTGGAGTTGTACCTACTGCCACATCCCCTTTGGTCGTAAATCTAAAACTGATTAAGGCTTCCAAAACCTAGCGCGTTCATCCAGGAAGCAGCGTGGAACTGGGTGGGATGTGCAACGCACAAAACTAATGTTAGCTCACCGTAGGAACGAAAAGTCTCCCCGCATGTGCTTCGATGTTAGAAATGCTCATCATCTCATCTTTTTTCTTTGCTGAAAGTTACCAGACGGGAGCTCAAACAAGCAGAGAAACAACTATTGTGTGGAATACACAATAAACCCCGCGAAGACAACCCACCCAGAAAGCATGGTCTCCTCCTTGTGCTTCCTTCTCAGAGTTCCGCAGGCTCCCCCCCTCCCAGCCAGGCTCCCCCCCTCCCAGCCAACCCCCCCCCCCCCCCCCGCCATGGCCCGAGCTGCATTCCCTTCGTCTGGTTAAATATTCATGGCCTGCACAATCAATATTTCAAAAGGCGGCGTTGGCAGCAGTGGCAGGCAGGGGCTCTCAGCCGTCCGCAGCAGCAGGGGAGCCAGGAAGCATCATTCCACATGTCTGCTCCTCATCTGGGCTGCACCGCCCAATCACAAGCAGGTGCCACCTACGGTCCAAGCTGGGAGCTCGCTTACACAAAGCTGGAACCAAAACTTTCCAGTCCGCACGCATCGAATACCGTTTCAGGATGGCAGCCATCACAGCAGTGAGAGCAACAAGTAGACGCTTACTTATTCCCGGGCCCCTAGGGGGCTGAGTGGCCGCCTCCATCTTCAGCAGAAAAGCCATTCATCTACATCAGGCGACCGAGGACACGCATGAAGCTCCAGACTGTAGAGGCGCAGGTCCCTGGAGCTCGCAGCGGCCCTCTCAGCCAGTTGCCGTTGCCCAATGACTGCCTTGGCTGAGCCCTACTAACTGACGAGACCGCCCTGATGGATGCCATGGGGTACCTGCGCTCTGCTAAGCTAAGACTGCACCACCGCACACCCGAGGGCAGCCGGAGAGGCACCACCCCACTCCCGAGGGCATCCAGAGAGGCACCACCCCACTCCCGAGGGCATCCAGAGAGGCACCACCCCACTCCCGAGGGCATCCAGAGAGGCACCACCCCACTCCCGAGGGCATCCAGAGGACGACCACTCCACTCCCGAGGGCATCCAGAGGACGACCACTCCACTCCCGAGGGCATCCAGAGGACGACCACTCCACTCCTGAGGGCAGACAAAGGACGACCACCCCACTCCTGAGGGCAGCCAGAGAGGCACCACCCACTCCCGAGGACAGCCAGAGGACGACCACTCCACTCCTGAGGGCAGCTGGAGAGGCACCACCCCACTCCTGAGGGCAGCCGGAGAGGCACCACCCCACTCCTGAGGGCAGCCGGAGAGGCACTACCCACTCCTGAGGGCAGCCGGAGAGGCACCACCCACTCCTGAGGGCAGGTTGAACTGGCACTTTAAAACTGCACACACAGGCTGCAATAGAGGACCTGGGGCGTGTTTAAAGTGCTACTTGAGTGCTAAGAACAGGATTACCAGCAAATTCCAAGACCTAGGCCTAGTAATAACAAAACTAGATATCACCAGTCATTGGAAAGCGAGGGGGGGGGGTACCGTACAATTAGATGAAGAGAATTTGAGCATTGGGCAGGTAGCGAAGCAACGGTCCGCTTACAAAATGCTAGGAGAAGTAGGAGTGAGAAGGCACTAGAAGCAGAGCATGGGAGGTTATAACGTTGCAATTGAAGCAGCTCAATGGCATCTCAGACGAGTGAGGCAGAGCATAGTCGGGGCAGAGGAGTGATTCCATGTACTACGATGCATAGGTGGAGCGACGGGAGGACTGTAGAATAGGCTCCCAGCGAAAGCCTAGGTAGGACTTTCAGAGCACAAAAGGTTTAGACAGGAGCAACTGGACGATATCCTGAGGCGGAGTGCAGGGGCTTCATAACACAAGAAACGCCTGGGGGAGGGAAGTGGGCAGAGGGAGTTATTGTTTAGAGGAGGGAGGGGGGTTGCATTACTTATTGGCTTGTTTGAAGGCACGTGCTCAGCCAACATCTAATACTGAAGCTCCTGAAGCGGTGGAGCTGGAGACTAGACATTCACATAGTAATATTAAACTATATGTGTATCAGAGATGTATTTTAGCTGGTTAGCCCGGTGGAGCCAGCATATATTTTGTACGATGCCTCATTTTTCAAATGATCAATAAAGTTTGTTGACAAAAAAATAAAGTGTTAAATCAGTGCTGCAGGCTCACTAGTAGCATTTACTTTACAGGTCCTGGTCACAAGTAGTGCCAAATTACTAGGGATTAGAAGTACATTAAATATTCCAATTGTGTATAAGCCATTCCTATCATGTTTTAAGGGAAATTTACAAGTCTTTTAGCATTGGATAGCAGTGGTAAAGTGTGCAGAGTTCTGAAGCCAGCAAAAAACAAAGTCAGCAAAACAGGAGGGTTGAAGGCAAAAAGTTAGGGGGAACCATGCCAAAGATGTCAGGTCTAACACCCACTTTTTCTTAAGTCTGCTTGATCCTGGCCCAGTTGATGGTATGGATCGACACCGTCTGGAATATAGTGGATAGTCCAACAAGGATGCAACCTGTCCCATACGAATCTGCATCACCCTCTCCCCCCCCCCCTCTACTTCTTGGAGTTTATTTTTTTCCTGCCGCTAAGATGGAACTTTGCTTGGAGACTTAGAAGCTGGCGCCAAATACCTTTTCACTCCTGTAGTGGATATTTGAGTCAGAGTGATAGGTTTTCTATGCCCTCGAAGAAACAGGATTTGATGAGGCAGATATGGACAGGGCAGACATCGATAAGGCCGATTTCGGATGAAGAGTTAAAGGGATAGGTACAGGCAAGCGGGTAGCTAGAAAGTGCATGATTTACAAAACAACTGGTTGCAGGGACAATACAGTAGTCAACAGGACTCTTGTAGACTAGGACGTGGACAGTTCAGAGGTTTACTTATGTTTTAGGTGACTGACAAAACAGTAAAGTCGCCAACTGTTTAGGCGGTAATTAAAAAAAATTCCTCCTCGGGTCTGATGAATAATATGGTTTCTCCCTCTTCTTGGCATTCTTAGACAGCGGTTTCTTAGACATAGAAGGTTGCTCTCTGTATGTGTTACTTTATTGGCACATTTCGTTTGGAAATTTGGTATTATTAAAGGGGCAAATACCCCAGATACACAAAGGCAACGTAAGGTACTTAGTGTTAATATAGTAGGGTAACGAGAAGTACAATCAAGAGGAAGCATTGCATGGTATTCAGAGATAATATAGCAGGGTACTGAAAGGTGTAATCTCACGCTATTGAAATTTAACAAGTCTTGATACAGAGCCAATAAATCACAGAGAAGATTCAGTTAAATTTAAAAGGTAACACTGCACAGAAATATCAGTTCTCATTGTAAAGAGGTAATATCTTCTAACACTACGAGGTAACATCATATTGTACTACATGGCAATTATACAGTGGCAACTTTTCCTTACAATGAAATGTGATAACGCAAGATACAAGAATTTACTATGGATAAGGAGTTTAGATCTATATCATGGTAACAAGTAATTACAACTTGTGGTATAGAAAAATAACATCAAATGGTATGAGCATTAACATCTGCTTGTACGGATATGTAATACTGCATAACATGAAGCCCTAAACACGTTTGGTATTGAAAGGAAACCTCGAATAGGAACACTATATTCAATGTAGATGTAGTATCTCATACGACCAAGGTAAAATCCCATAGAGCACAGAGGTAACATTTTATTGCACAGAGATAGCATCTCCTGGTATCTAGAGACAACAACACTTAGCATGGAGAGTTAATATTGAATAGCACCAAGACCGCTCTTCTGCTACTTGGGCAAAAAATCTCATGGTATAGAGATGAACATTTCATGACACTGACCTATTAAATATAATTGTAGGGAGAGGGAACATCTTTGCGACCTATTGGCTTTACCAAAGATTTTTGCCTTGCGGAACAGCATCCCTAATGCTGTGTAGCATGGCTAATAAACAGAAAATAAATAGCCTAAATGGCCAGCTGTGTCAATTTGAAGGTGCACGCACACCAAACATGCAGACATCTACAAAATGGCGCACATGGTTTTCTCTCCTTTTGGTGTACCAACAGTAACACGAGTGGACGGGGTGGCTTGGGGGGAATGAAGTTGGGAGAAAGAAAGAACACAGGTGGGAGGAAGCAACACGGAAGGCAGAATCACAGAGGGCGGGAAAGCAACCGGAGTGTGGGAAAACTCGTGAAGACATGGCAACGTCTTATTTGACTTCAAGTTATCGTGTCCATAGAGACCAAGATTTTAGTATTTCCTACTAATATATGGATCTCCATTTTCTAAGGACATTGTGGAGAAAGGGTCTAAGAACACTTCAAAAGTTTTAAAGGTGTACAGCACATCAATGTACGATGATATTAATACAACTCATAATGGAAAAAGTGTGTTACTACATTTTTTGCTCCAACTTAAAAATCAATCAATATAAACAATACAACAAAAAGAGCCCTATAATTCTCCTCTCTTTGACCCTAAAAGAGTAGAATAATTGAATCAAAGCACTCCGATTTGACTCTATAACGAGCAAAAACTATAATCTAAAAAATAAGTCTGACCATTACCTTCATTTATTAAGGTTGAGAATGTCAGCCATTACTCAATTCTTTTTCTCAGAAACATTGAAATAGCAAAGCATGTACTGGCAGTGTTTTAACATTCATCTTATTCAGGTAAAACCCTCTCCCTAAATCTGGGCATTTAAGGCTTACTCTAGTTATTTTTTGGGTCTCGCGTGGCTTTGCAGGGCAGAGCCCTGCTCTGCCTCCGCGAGAGATTTTGTAAGAGGACTTGCAGAAGAGCGCTTTAAGCCCCGCCCCTCATTTCCATTGGCCGGCGTCACCGTTTATGCTAAATGGTGGCCTGCCATTGGAAATTAGGGTTTTCTGTGGACGCCCTTTCTCCCCAAGCCGGACTGGTTCGCCTGGTTTACGTCAGTCGTGAAGACATTTCTGATCAGCTTGTTTATTTAACAAGCTGATCAGAAATGTCTGTCTTCACGAGAGCCGTGAAAGAGCATGCACAAGGCGTCCTGCAACCACGCTGGTTTCACGCCTGGAGCATGCGCCAGTCAGCTCTCTCATTGGTCTGTCGCTGGCTGGTGAGTGGACTTCAGGCTTTTGGCGCTCACTGCTCTGTGAAGTAGGTCTTGTTAGGACTTGTGCCCTGCCTGTGCCCCACCATAGTTTTACCACAAACTGTCGTCTCTTCGTGACTGTTAGCGGAGGCTGAAATGGATCCGAATTTTCTTTGAATAGAAATGTAAAACTATTGTTATTACAACCGTGAAACTATAGGGAGGTTACCATTTTTTTAAATACGTAAAGTAGCTAAAACAAAAGACTTATTTTTTCAATGAACATCTCCACGCAGATAACTTTGTGACCTACTGGCAGTGAGCGCCTTTTTCATAAGAATGACGTGCTGTTTGCAAGAGAAAAACGTTGCTTACCGTACCCCTACATTTTCCGTCTACCCGTGCCTTTTATGCTCCCCTGTTCTGCACTTACTCAGCCTAACGGCACTTTTGTGCTTGAATAACTGCACGCCTGCTCAGAGGACCCCGATTCTGTGAATGAGGTCTCCGTCTTAGCACCAGAGATGCACTTTCTTGGACCAGAGGGTGAAACTTACAGGAGCCATGTTTCCAAGATGAAAGGGAGGGCAGGATCACACGTTAGATTTTTGGTTCCACAAAGGACACTATCCGCTGAACAGGGTCCCCATCTTCCTCCACACTCACTCGGTTATAGCGCCGTCTATCGACTCAGATCCAGACGTCCCCCAGGCCCTCTACTGTTTGATAGACGCCCACTCCCAGACAGGAGCCAGCAAGATGAATGGTTACTCTTGTAAAAGCAGGAACTGTTTTGATTGCGATAGATTTCCTCAAGCCGGGACTTCTGGTGTTTAACAACTTAAGTGTTCCTAAGGGCCTCTTGGGAGATTGGGGAGCGGATAGGGATCACGAGACCGATGACGACAACATACACATGGCATCTACAGCTGATCATGAATAAGGCACAACCAATCAGGGTATATACAACATGCCTTTTTTATATATACACTTACTGCCCAAGATGGCCACGGGTAGTGAGCACTGAAATCGAGCTCCCGGGCACTGGGATCACCGCTGCAAGGAGAACCCATGCTGCCCTTCCCACCATCTCCGCAACCCGAGAACGAGGACTCACCGGTATAACCCCAAGGTGGATACGCCTGAATCGAGCTCCCATCATCAGCTGGAACCGAAGATTGGAGAATCTGCGCCCCGACATCTCCACGAGGGAAACTGTTACCTCAAAGGTGATCGGCGGCTAACAGACCTATCTCGATTTAAGGACACCCCATCTCGGACCCGAGCGAGTCTCGACTGCCCCGAAACCGGACCGCTGCTTTCACATAGCTGGCACGGGCAGAACCGAGAGAAAACGGAGCGTGAACTGCGGATGAGCTCCGCAACGCCTGACCCCAAAATGGCCGCACAAGTTGTGGGAGTAATAAAGGTAACAAGGCTCGGCCAGCAGACTGCAAGGAATTCATAGTCACTCCTGGGTGGACACACGTGAATCCCGACCCGCAACGATCCCCAAACGGACACTGAGAGGGGGGGGGGGGGGGGGGTGTCTTCAGATAACATACTACGAGCCTCTGCCAAGCACCACAGCGCCTGTCCCCAAAATGGCCGCCCAGTCGTGGAGCCGATAAAAGTAACCCAGCATGAGCAATAGCCTGCTCGTTACACAAAAACACCCCACAGTGAACACAAGTGAGCCCTGACAGCTGAGGACCTTTATGAAATCAGAGAAAACGCAGAAAACAGAGCGTGAGCAACGCCAGTCCTAAAAATGGCCGCACAAGATGTTATAGCAATAAAAGAAAACAGGCTTGGTTAGAGGACTGCAAGCTAATCAAAGCCACTCTAAACTGGTCACTTGAGAGTTCCGACTTGCAGGGATCATCCAACTGGCACCGGGGGGACTTCAGTTAGTTCACAACGAGCTACTGCTGAGCTCCGCAGTGCCTGGCCCCAAAATGGCCGCCCGATGTGGATCAAACAACGGTAACCCTCCATGAACACTAGACTGCTCGCAACTTCAAGGCACCACACAGAGCTCCACAACGCCTGTCCCAAGATGACTGCCTAAACCAGTATTTGTACCTACCGCTTATGCAAGTCCTCCACGGAAACCGCCGCCTTGTAAAGCGTTCCAATACTGACGCACAAGACAAATAACCCCAGGAAAAGCACCCTAATCCACCACTGGGCAATCAATTTGCGAGCAATCAAGGGACTCTGCAACACCTGACCCCAAGATGGCCACACAGAAGTAGTTCTTCTCACAGAGGTTCAGACTGCTCCGGTGAGTCCCCTTCCACCCTAATCAATCCTTATACACCCTGTTCCTGCCGGCCTCGTTTAGAATAAGAAACAACAGCCCCTACAGCACAGAGCCTACCACCTCCCTACCAGCCCAGTCCACCACCCAACCCACCTGACCCCTGTGTTAGCGTAGCACACCAAGCTCTAAAGGAACTAGCCCCTCTCCCAGCTTAGTTAAAATGCCTTCTAACACACCAACTACGCCAATCCCCTGACGTCGAGCTACGTAAAACGGCACGGGCCCAACTCCTTCTCGATTAGTACCCCCCAATCTCTCACACAAAACGAGAAAAAACCTCAAACAAACTGATCAGGCAATACCCCGAATCTCTATTTGCGGACATATATCACTGCTCTTATAAAGGCCAAGTAAAAACGGACCTCATCTTTCACACGGAAAGACCAGAAAAGTGGATCTCCACCCTCAGATCACAACTCCACATTACCAAAACTACGAAAACACCCATAGCTGCAAACTTTCATTCCCTATCCCTAACCGCTCGACGAGAATGGGGAACACTTCTATGACCATCTATTCCAACGGCACAGTCCTGATCCAAGCCAATAACGACAACCTTGAGGCATTTGACTCCCTCTTTCCCTCACTTAGGATTGCCTCCGCTCATACTCCTCTCACCCACCCAACCCACCCCTTCTACCCCGACATCCAAACCCCCCAGAGGAACACCCACACCACTCCTGCGCCCGCTATCATAAACCCCCATTCTCCTACTAGAGTCACCACCAGCACCTCTGGTTTCAAGAACAAGACCCCCCCCCCCCCTGAACATCCCCCGCTCATAACCCTCCTCAAGCAACACCGCCCGCCCTCATTGTACAATCTAAGACCTCCAACCACCCTCCTATACCCACCTGCAAAAGAAATCAGCTGCCACAACAGGACCCCCTCACCCCACGCCCACGACGCTCCTCAAAGCCCTCACTGATAACGCAAGAACCACCAGAAGGCAACACAACATCGTCAGGCATTCTCCCCTCCAGGAAGACCCCCACACACCCTAACCCAAGATGAGATGGAGAGCCGGCTCTCCCTGCTTGAAAGCCAATTAGCTATTATAACACAGGGTTTTAACGAAATACTAAACAACCTCGCTACGCTTCACAAGCCCTCCAAAAACCCCCACGGTACTCCCTCTGTCTCTAACCCTACACACTAAAGGCTCTACAAGGCTACGCCACCCAGTGGGACCCCCCCCCCCTCTTGAGCCATACACTGAGGCCCAAAAGAACTATGGAGGGTATGTCCTCGGATGAAGCAGCTGATCTGGCCTCCTCGTACGACACCCCGCTGCTTCCATTCCTCAATCCATGGTTCAGGTAATCATTGGATTCAGAAGAGATCACTCCTCTCCGAAACCCCGTAGACCTCCAGCCTCCTTCATCAACATCCCCACTGCACCCTTTAAGAAAAACAACAATAAAAGAGACACCACCTACCAACTGCATGCTCATAAACTGCAGATCAGCCACCAAACCTGCCACAGAGCTTGCAGAATACATCCTCACCCATGACAGATATAGGCTTCATCACAGCGACCTGGTTTAACGAATGCTCGCCTTCAATCATGGACACCCTCGTATCCCCAGGCTTCTCAATCATCAACAAAGACTGAAAAGACCAAAGAGGTGGGGGTTTAGCAATCTTTCACAACAACAACTTGTCTGTGAATCAAATAGATACCTTCAACTACAACACCTTTGGAATGTCTAACCGCCAACATCAACACCAGCAACAACAAAATATTACAATGCCACCTCCTATACCATCCCCCAGGCAACACCCCCACTTTCACTGAACACCTGTCAGACCTGATTGCACACTGCACACTCAGAGACAACAACCCAATTCTGGGTGACCTCAACTGCATTGGAATGATAAAAACAGCTCACCTATACAAAACCTGAACAAGCTATTACAAACCAACAACCTTACCCAGCACTGCTCAGAAGTAACCCATAACAAAGGGGCAATCCTGGATGTCATCATCGCCCAACATGACGCAATCACAATAGACCACATCCTACCAGTCGACTGGTCAGACCACCATTTAATTCTATTCCACAACACGCGAATGATCATGTATTAACTTCCCATTCAAAACACTCCCACGTGGACGAGAAACCTATCATAGATCAACATGGTCGACCTAGAAGAAAATATAAGCATGCTCCTACCCATCTCCCCTGACGGTCTCTCCACAACAGAACTCACTTCCCACTACAACACAACCATGGCGTCCATTTTAGACCAACTTGCCCCCCCCCCGAAACTGAAAAAAACTAGGAATATTCCTTCCAGATCCTGGTTCAACAAGGACATTACGCAGAAAGGAGACAACTTAGAGCTACAGAATGTTTATGGAGAAACAATCCCTCCACAAGCCTCTGCGAGCAACTCAAAGCAACCCAAAGGAATTACAAATAACATATCAACAATGATAAAACCAACTTTTTCTGCACCGCCCTGGAGAACGCGAAAAACAGGCCCAAAGAACTCTTTAACATCATCAGGCAACAAGCTTCCAAGACCTCTGCAACCCTAGACCAGGCCTACAAAGACCTGTGTGACAACTTTGCCAACTTCTTCAACGACAAAATCACAAAGATTGAACTCTCTCTTGACACCAACCTCTACCCCTCCTGCAAAAACCCAACCCCAACAATCAAAACCACCACGAGCAAGCCCCCCTCGAAATCCTTCGACCTTGTACCTGAAGCTGAGATTCTTAAACTAATCTCCTCCTCCGAGCCCGCATCCCAAACTCTCGATCCTATACCCTCCCAACTGACCAAAAAGCTGAAACTCTCACTCACCTCACTCTGGAGCGAAATCATAAACAGCTCCTTGAAAACCAGCATCACACCAGACTGCCTCACAGTCGGCTAAGTCACGCCACTATTGAAAAAGCCAGGCCTAGACAACACCGACCTGAACAACTTCAGACCTGTTTTTAACCTCCCCTTCCTATCCAAAATCCTTGAAAAGTGCGTTCTCAAACAACTGACAGCACATAGACAACATCAACCTGCTGGATCACCACCAATCGGGCTTCAGAAAAGGCTGCAGCACTGAAACCGCGATCCTTAACATCGTGGATGACATCCACAAATCTCTTGATGCTGACAAATGCTGCCTACTCATCCTCCCAGACCTATCGGCAGCCTTTGACACACGGTGGATCACAATCTACTCATCAAGGCTCTTCAAGACAGAGTAGGTTCAGATGAGGTGGTCCTACAACGGTTCCCCTCCTTACACCACAGCTCCCAAAGGATAAAAATCAAAACCAACACGTTCGACCTACACCCCGTCAACAGAGGTGTCCCCCAAGGCTCGGTGCACTCTCTTCAACTGTTCAACATATACATGGAACCCCTCACCACCCTTCTCAAAAAAGCCAGCATCCCCTTTCACCTATATGCAGATGACACTCCGATCTACTTGGAAACCTCCTCCATTACCGACATTCTAAGACTCAACAACACTCAAAGAAATTCAACAGTGGCTAGCAACAAGCCACCTTAAACTCAAATCGAGACAAAACCGAAATCCTCCTCATCTCCAACAAAGAAGAGAACCCCCAAATTGCAGAGTGGCTGAAATCAATCGATGCTCTCAACAGCAATCTCACCGTGGCTAACTCGGTAAAATCTCTAGGAATCACCCTTAACCCAAAACTGAACATGACCGACCACATTAAGATCTCCGCGAAGAGTGCCTTCCTCAATCTGAAGCTTCTCAACAAAATTAAGCCCTTCATACCGCCCAAGGACCTCAAACAAGCCAGGCAATCACTGGTGCTATCTAGACTAGACTACGGGAACGCAGTCCTCACCGGTACAGCTCAATCCCACCTAGCGCCACTCAAAACCACCCTCAATGCAGCTGCCAGAATGGTCTCCGGGGTAAGAAATATGACCACTTATCTCCTGCAATCAGAGAACTAAAATGGCTCCCAGTCGAAATGCGTGCCAGCTTCAGAACTGCCTGCTTCCCGGACCCTGTGGAGTGTATTGGATCAAGGGGAGCCCTTGCTGCTTGATTATTCCGCGGGTGGGACTGCGAGGACCAGCCTGCACAGCGCCATTACCACCGGTGCAGCTGGGGCCTCTTCCCGCCCACTCCCGCATGATCCTCCCCTTCACTTAAACGCCTGGAGTAATCGCGCTAGCGGGACGCGCGCGGGCCGAAGAACGGGCAAAGAGCGGGCAAAGAGCGGGCCGTTTGAGAATGAATATGCTACTTACCAGTATGCATCTGTTCTTGGCATGTAGGGCTGCTGACATTCATATCTGTGCATAGATCGCCGCCTAGTGTTGGGTCCGGATGTTTGCACGTTGTTGTCCTGGAAGAGTCTTCGAAGTATCCTTGGATAGGTGACTCCTCCCCTGGACTACAGTGCGCATGGGCATCCTCTCCATCCTCAGATTGTTTTTCGCCATTGTGGCAGTGATGGAGTAGATACAGAAAGTGATGACCATGCTTACAGTAATTCTGAGAGCTGCAGCTGCTACAGGCGCCGGGGAGGAGGGAGGGCGATATGAATGTCAGCAGCCCTACATGCCAAGAACAGATGCATACTGGTAAGTAGCATATTCAGTTCGAGGCATGTGGGCTGCTGAATTCATATCTGTGCATAGAATGTATAGCAGTGCCCTCTATTAGTGGCGGATACCAGTGCCAGCTGCAGCGGTCTGAAAAAGGGTTTTGAGAACAGCCTGTCCTACAGCTGCCTGCTGTTTTGATTGCACATCTACACAATAGTGTTTGGTAAACGTGTGTGTAGTGGACCAGGTGGCTGCTCTACATATATCATGCAGGGGAATATTTCCTAGAAAAGCCATGGAGGCCCCTAACTTACGTGTTGAGTGGGCTCGTGGGGGGAATAGTTAATGTGCGTTTTGCCTTTTGATAACAAATTTGGATACACTTAACTATCCATCTGGCTATCCCTGCTTTGGAGATGGCGTTACCTTTGTGGTGTGGGGCAAAGGCAACGAACAGTTGTCTTGTCTTCCTAAAGGGTTTGGTCCTGTCGATGTAATACATGAGGGCCCTTTTTACATCTAGTGTGTGAAGTGCCCTTTCCGCGACAGTTTGTGGGTTTTGGAAGAAAACGGGCAGTTCAATAGTTTGATCCATGTGGAACTGCGATATTACCTTGGGCATGAATTTGGGGTTGGTACGTAGTACGACCCTGTTGGCATGAACCTGTATAAATGGCTCTTGAACTGTTAGTGCCTGGAGTTCACTAACTCTTCTTAAAGAAGTGATCGCTACCAGGAAGGCTACTTTCCAGGTGAGGAATTGAATCTCGCATGAGTGGAGAGGTTCAAAGGGTGGACCCATCAGGCGTGTGAGGACCAGGTTGAGGTTCCACATTGGAGCTGGTGGGTGGCTTGGTGGAATAACTCGTTTGAGTCCTTCCAAGAATGCTTTGATGGCAGGCACTCTGAATAGAGAGAGGTGCTGCCTGGTTTGTAGATAGGCTGATATTGCGGTCAAATGGACACGTATAGAGGTGTACGCTAGATTGCATCGGTATAGGTGTAGGAGGTAACAAATGATGTTTTGGATGGATGCGTCCAGCGGGTTAATGTCATTATTACCGCAGTAAATAACAAACCTTTTCCATTTGGCTGCATAGCAAGCTCTTGTAGTGGGTCTTCTGGCCTCCTTGATGATGTCCATACAGTCAGGTGGCAGGTTGAGGTAGCCAAACTCTAGGACTTCAGGAGCCAGATCGCCAGGTTCAGCTGTTGCGGATCTGGGTGCTGAATCTCTCCATGGTTCTGCGTCAAATGCTCGGGTTTGATCCGCAGCCTTTGATGCGGCACCACGGAAAGTTCGAGGAAGGTGGTGTACCATGGCTGGCGTGCCCACGTAGGAGCAACTAGGACGAGTGTCAGGGAGTGTTGTCTGAGTTTGCGAGCCACCAGCGGTATCAACGGTGCTGGGGGAAAGCGTACGCAAATCTGCCGGACCAGTTCATCCATATCGCATTGCCCTGCGACTGCGGATGTGGGAACCTGGCGGCAAAGCTTTGGCATTTTGCGTTTTCGCTTGTGGCGAACAGGTCTATCTCTGGATGACCCCACTGCTGGAAGTACGGCTGGAGTACTGATGGGTGTAACTCCCACTCGTGCATCTGGTGGCTGTGTCTGCTGAGCAGATCCGCCATTTGGTTGTCCTTGCCGGGGAGGTGTTCCGCCATGAGGAACATGTTCCTCTGAATGGCCCACTTCCACATGCTCTGAGCCAGATGAGACAACTGTGGAGAGTGCGTCCCTCCCTGCTTCTGTATGTAGTACATTGCGGTCATGTTGTCCGTCCGGATCAACACGACCTTGTTGCACAGATGTACTTTGAATGCCTTCATGGCTAGGAAGATTGCCATCAGTTCCAGAAGGTTGATGTGCATTTTCTTCTGTTGTGTCGTCCATAGTCCCTGCACTGTGTAGTGGAGTACATGAGCTCCCCATCCCTGGAGAGACGCGTCTGCTGTCAGTACTATTTGTGGAACAGGCTCCTGGAACGGTCGACCCTTGCAAAGGTTTTGTGGATTCCACCAATGCAGAGAGTTGTATGCCCGACCGCTCACCAACACTAGGTCTTTCAATTGTCCTTGAGCCTGATTCCACTGACGTGCCAAGCACTCCTGAAGCGGGCGCATATGTAGTCTCGCGTGTGGGACTATGAAGATGCAGGAGGCTATCATGCCTATCAACTGCATGAACACTCGCGCCGGAAGGGAGTGTTGAGGTTTGAACCTTGAAATCAGCATTTGCATGCTGTTGATTCTCACCAAATTTGGCTGAGCTGTGGCCGCCAGAGTGTCTATAGTCGCACCTAGGTACTGTTGTACGTGTGCGGGCTGTAGATGGGATTTTGGGTAATTTAGTGAGAACCCCAGACTGTGAAGGAGGTGAATGGTGCGGGACATGTGGCTGGCACATTGCTGGGCTGACTTTGCTTGAACAAGCCAGTCGTCCAGGTAAGGGTAGACGTGTATGTGCTGCCTCCGTAGATGTGCCGCCACAGTAGCTAGGCACTTTGTAAACACCCTTGGTGCCGTTGTCACGCCGAAGGGAAGGACTCTGAACTGGTAGTGCTGCCCTTGAACAGTGAACCGGAGGTATTTTTTGTGTGATGGGTGAATGGGTATGTGGAAATACGCATCCTTGAGGTCCAGTGTGGCCAGAAAGTCTCCCTGCTTGAGCAGCGGGAGGACTTGCTGTAGAGTGAGCATGTGAAAATGCTCGGAAAGAATGTATCTGTTTAGGGGTCTCAGGTCTAATATAGGTCCGAGTGACCCGTCCTTTTTCGGTATTAAAAAGTACAGGGAGTACACCCCCGTACCTTGCTCTTGGACGGGTACGACCTCTATTGCGCCTTTTAGAAGCATACTGTGCACCTCCTGCTGTAAGAGCGTTAAGTGCTCTGAGGACATAGGACGGTTTTTTGGAGGTATTGTGGGTGGAGTGGAGGTTAGTTCTAGACAGTAACCGTATTTGACAATATCTTTGACCCACCTGTCCGTGGTGATGGAGTTCCACGTGGACAGGAACCTTTGTAGCCTTCCCCCGACAGGTGTTATGTGGTCGGGAGGAAGGGAGAGGGCGTCACTGCTTGTTCTTGGGGGAGGACCTGGTGTTGCCGTAGCCGCGTCCTCTGTCCTTTGTACTGGAGCCACGATATCCACCCCGGGTGTTTTTATCGTAGGTGGTTTGGGTATTGCCTTTGCTGTATGTCTGCTGTGACCCCTGCCCTCTACCTGCTCCCCTATTTCTGGGGCGACGAAAGGAGCTGCTCCGAAAGGACTGAGTCTGGAGAGCCCCCATGGACTTCGCAGTGTCTGTGTCCTTCTTTATTTTCTCAAGGGCCGTGTCAACCTCCGGCCCGAATAAATAGTCGGGGTTGACAGGTTGGTTCAGTATATAATTTTGCACCTCAGGTTTGAACCCGGAGATTCGCAACCAGGCATGTCGTCGCAGCATGACGCTTGTGTTTATGGCCCTGGCCGCCGTGTCTGCGGCATCTAGTGCACACTTGATGGAAGCATTTGTGAGTAGCTGTCCCTCTCTGATAAGAATTTCTGCACCTTCTTTGAACTGGTCAGGGAGATGTTGGCGTAGTTGCTCCATTGTATCATAGTGCGCTCTATCGTAGCGAGCGAGGAGCGCTTGAGTGTTGGCTATGCGCCATATGTTGGCAGCCTGTGCGGCAACTCGCTTGCCAGAGGTCTCTAAAACCTTGGACTCTTTGTCCGGGGGAGGAGCGTCACCTGTTGATTGCGAGTGTGCCCTCTTGCGAGCATTCGCAACGACAATGGAGTCGAGAGGTAATTGGCCTCTGATGTAAGTAGGGTCCCCAGGTGCTGATCTGTACTTTTTGTCGATCCTGGGGTTTATCACCCGTGCCCTGGTGGGTTCCTTGAAGATGTCCTTGGCTGGTTTGAGGACTCCTTTCAGCATGGGCAGAGTCTTTACATGCCTTTCCGAGGAAGCGAAAGTGTCCATAAGGAAGTCGTCTTCCACGGTGTCAGAGTGAAGCTGCACGTCATGATTATTTGCAGCACGTTCAATAAGAGCGTTGAACGCTGCAGTGTCCTCTGTCGGAGATGTTTTCGCTCCATAGAGTTGAGGGTCCTGTGCATCTAGAGGTGCACTGGGGTCTGCAGGGTCGCCCCAAGTTTGATCAGGGTCCTGTTGGTCATCAGGGTCCATGTCTCCGTGGTAAGGGACTTGGTCATCCATATAGTCTGCCAACGCATCCGTGTCGGAGTGTGTGGGAGAGAATGATAGTGGGTCTTGGTAGGGCGAGTCGAAAGATTCGCAAAGCACAGGTTCTGAGTCCACAGGCAGCTTTCTCTTTAGTGGGATCCTGAAAGGGTCCAAGGGTGGCTCTGAAGTTATCCTCCGGTCATGGATAACCATCCTGCCGGTGTTGGCGTCGATGTAACGTGACGGAGACGTCTCAGCAGGTGTAACCGTGGTGTGGGTGACCCGTGTCCTGAGTTGGAACATTTTCGGGATCGTGGATGGCGGCAGGCCAAAAGTTATGTTGGCTGGCACCGAAGAGGCTGTTTGAGCTTTTAGTGGGCCGGAGCCCGATGTGTCCTGGAGGACCGCTTGGGTTTTGCTGCTTTGTGCCGCAACGGTTCGCACTTGAAGCGCTTTCGAGGCCTTAGCGCCGACCAGGTTCGTAGAGGCGGCCGTGGACTTTTTCGGCGCCGGTGGGTCATCGGGTCGAGGGGCGGAACGGCCGTCGACGTCTTCGATGCAGGAGGCTTCGGTGTTGCCGTGGAAGCGACGTGAGACGCAGAAGGTGGTATGACCTTTGGTTTAGGAGTCGATGGCGTCGGCGCCGAGAGCCGAGCAGGTTTGATGGCACCGAGGGCCTTTTTCCGAATGCCGACTCCGGCGTCGGCCGCTTCAAGTTCGGCACCGAAGTCTCGCTTGGTGTGCTCGGTGCCGATGCGTGTCGCTGGCGTCGAAGGTGTGGAAGGCCTCGATCCGACTAGCGCCACTATCGGTTTCGGTTTCATTTGTACCGGTGCAGCTTTCGGTTTCGGTTTGGTAGAAGGGAAACCAGCCGGTGTAGGTAATAATGGCTGCCGCTGAACGTCCGATGCCGGGCCCGAGGGCGGGGCCGAAGAACCGCGGGATAGGTCTCGGGTAAGGCCCGAAGGCGATCCCTCGACCGGAGCCATAGACTGTGGCACTGGGCCCTCGTCAGTCTGAACGGGTAGGCCTTGCTCGTCATTGGAGCTACTCTCTTCGGCCCCTAAGGCCTCATCGTCGTCTCCTACCTCGGCGTTGTCTTCATCTCTGCGAAAGAGTGATTCGTCGACGTCGTCCGAACCGGAGTCATGTTCGGAACCAGGATTGGAGGGTAGGACTTCCAACTCCGACATCTTCGGCGTTGAAGATGTCTGCCGGGGCCGGTGCCGCGTGCTGCGCTTCGAGTCTCGCCATTCGACGATTCCGTAGAGTCTTCTTGGAACGGAACCGGGCACAGGCCATGCATGTCGATTCGTCGTGGTCCGGCGACAAGCATTTGTTGCACACCGGGTGGACGTCGATATGGGGATATTTCGCATTGCATACCGGGCACCTCTTGAATGGTGTCCTCGACTCCATCGTCGGTGTCGTCGATGGTCAGGTAAAAAGCGAAAAGTTGTTTCCGAAGTTAGTAAGCTAACAGGTAGGGTCGAAACCGATCGAGTGAACAGTACCGACGCGAACTAAAGGCCTTTTGGCCTCGACTAACTTTTTCCTAACTGGAGTTAAGATAGCACATCCGAACCCAATGGCGGAAAAAAACAATCTGAGGATGGAGAGGATGCCCATGCGCACTGTAGTCCAGGGGAGGAGTCACCTATCCAAGGATACTTCGAAGACTCTTCCAGGACAACAACGTGCAAACATCCGGACCCAACACTAGGCGGCGATCTATGCACAGATATGAATTCAGCAGCCCACATGCCTCGAACCGGGAAAGACCGGGACCGGGTCATCCCTCCCGGTCTACGATTCCTCATCACACTTCCCGCATCTAGCCTTGGACTATGGCCACTAGAGAGACGAGGAGTAAGACCACAATGGCTGCTGAGATGGCAAAAGGTACTTTGGACACATTTTGCTAAAGCGGGGTCACTCCTCATTGACGAAATCACTATTCTAGAAAGGCGCATTTCGCAAGAAATTGAGTGGGTAAGGAGATCCTCTTTGGGTCCCCTTGCACATGCAACCACCCCAGAACAAAGACTGGATTGTATATTACCAGATGATGGGGCCAGGGGGATAAGTGGTACGCTTGATGTACCCGATTTGAGTAGTTCCATCTTACCCATTACTGAATGTGATTTTTCTGCCCCTGAAGAGCTCAGTATATTACCTTTGCCATTACCCAAGCCCCCCTCACCCCCAATTAAAGCAAAAGTGACCCTGTCCAACATGGACGGAACTACTGACAGGGCTCAGCAGCTAACGCAGGGGGAGAGGGAGGGAGCCATCCCGAAAAGGAAAAGAAGGGCACAAAACACCGGGGGGCGAAAGCCCAAGATTGCAAAGCATAAACCCCATGTGTGAGGGTAATAAACATGGCATAGCTAGTAAGGGGCAAAACCCGCCACCCAAAAAAATGGCACCACCCTCACATACATCTGGGCAGGTATCCCTCAGTTCAAATGTATTATCTGGGGAGGAGGATATTACTCTCTCTGATATTCGCACTCTTCTGAGGATAATGCTAAATCCTCTAGAAGTACGATTAGCAAAGATGGAAACTTGTTTAGTGAATATCGAAAAGGAAATTGCACATCCAGCAGACGCACCCAAAAAAGACAGCCAACCCGTAAGAGGAAGGCCGACCCATAGTGGCAAGACCACCACATTAGCGCCCCTAGCCAAGGAAAGGGGCCCTGTACCAAAGCCTATACAAACACAACATCCCATACCACAAATTCCGGGAGTGGTAAACCCACAAGTAAACCCACAAGTTTCAGATTGTGCAGCAAATGTAAGTCCTCAGGAGAAGTTAGCTGCGCCTGCAAAAGGGGAACAGGGCAATGGTATAAAACATAGGCCAGTCAACTTGCCACCGGAGGCAAGCCCGTACACAGTTATTTTAACAGGCATTCCCGAATTAAAACCATCCTCTAGAGAACCTGTTGAAGCCCTAAAAAACAAGGTAATCAACTGGCTTTCTATCAATAGGCCCCTCCCCGAAGGAATACTGAGTGAGGTCCTCATGGTGAGGAGAGTCCCATGGCTAGGCAATACCAGGAAATCTATCCATGGAGACTGTGTCCTGGTTAACTTTAGGGACCCCATGACCGTCTCATACATATGTAGTTGGCCATACCATGATCAGGAGACTTCCATCCAATCCCTACCTTTATCATTCTTCTATCCACCCATAAGACATGAGCAGGAAGAGGAGGGTTGGGAATTAGTACATAGGAGAGGAGGCAGATGGGGTGCTAGAATAAGAGGGGGCCCCCATCTTCCCAGATTTCAGCGATACGATCACTTTCCTACCCATAACAGGTTTAGTAACCTAGATATGGTAGATTGACCGAGTCAGACGGGGGGAGGGGAGGACACAGGTCAAAATAGGGCTCCTACACTTACAAAACGCCTAGCTACCCCCGGGGTGGGTGGGGGGGGGGGGGGGGGGGGAAGGTCAACCCCAAGGAGAAATACACCAACGGTGAGGTATCTATAAGGACCGTTAGCTCTCCACTTATTGCAAGTGAGGTGACAGCGGCCCAACACGGTAGCTCAGATACCAACACAGTATTGGGGATGCATTCTAGTATGGATATGCTCCTAAACTCACTAACCGAGAGAACTAATTGTTCCTCTCTGAAGATAGTATCTTGGAACGTGGCAGGCTTGGGCAACAAACTGAAATGCCCGGACTGGAGCTCCTTCATCAAGGGCAAAGATATATGCTTGTTCCAAGAAACCTGGGCGAGAGAAGAAGTCACTCGCATAGGTTTTGCAGTATTCTCCATAAATGCAAGATGGGGGGGCAGGGGGGCGTCCTTCGGGAGGACTTGCAACCTGGGTGGCCAATGACTTAGGATGCAGGCCCGTCGTTCTTCCATTGAACAAGGAGGATATTCTTGCTGTATTGTTGGAGTGGCCAAACTCACATAGTCTTCTGCTGGTAAATGTTTATTCCAGACCAGTTAATATCACGCAAGAGTTGCGTACTATCTAGGAGCTTGCGGATGCCCTAAGTGAAATACCTGAGGGTATTCCTCTTTTAATAGGAGGTGACTTGAATTGCCATTTCGAGCCGCTTTCTGGCCTACTGGACGGTCTGGCCCACGAGGACGACGCGGCGTGGTCTGTACCCCCATTGGAAGCGCCAGCCCCAAGAGCTTGGACGCCTCTGGCTGTACAAATTACATCCTTAACCCTGAAATATGGTGTCCGGGCCTGTAATGGACGGATAAAATCTGATATCCCTCCAAAATGCACATACAATAGAGTGGGTAGGGAGTCAAGACTTGACTATATTCTAGTTCCATTGGCCTCGTGGTCGCTTATCAGAGATTTCCGGGTGATACCAAGGGTAGACAGTGACCACAATGCATTGGAACTGGACTATGACCATCCCGGTCTTGAGGTCAGGGGGAGCAGGTGGAGGCTCCCGATGTGGGGTTAGGCCTTACGAATAATAGACGAAGAGTGAAGTGGGAGAAATTAGCTTCTAACCCAGGGAAGATATCCAGGCTATATGCCCGTGTTATCCCCACACTCGAAAAGGTCCACACACTAATGGAGCAAGTTAGTACCCAGGGTATATGCAAACAGCTGGGGCTGCTGCACGAGGACCTCATTAAATCGGTGTCTGAAATTCTTTTCTCCATACCAAAAAGGGCTAACGGACGTGCTGTTTGTCCCCTTTGGTACAACACCACATGCCGTAAGGCAAAAACTGATCTCCTGGCCTCGATAAAGGAGGGGAAGGGGAGTGTGGAGATCAGGGCCAGGAGAACGGCCTATAAGCGCCGGTCCACCCAGGCAAAAAGCGAATGGGAGTATGAAAAGTGGGGAAAAACTCACTATCTCCCTGGCACGTGGAGATTCACGTAAATTTTGGCGTATTGTGAATACAGGGTCTGAGGAGCTGGCCTCTGCAACAGAGCCCAACATCTCAGCCAAGGCATGGCAAGACCACTTCCAGTCCCTATATAGGGTAGTTGATGGGGCAAGGATAAATCCCATACAGATTGTCAGCGACTCTCCGAAAGGGGTTCCGTTCACAGTAATGGAGGTCCAAGTGGCCATTGCAGGGTTGGCATCAGGCAAGGCACCCGGTTTAGATGGCCTGCCGGGCGACCTATTTAAACAAGAACCGGATGTCTGGGCATCCTATTAAACGACACTATTTAATTCCGTTTTGGGGGGTATGGAGGTGCCAGATACTTGGCTGGGCGCAGAGATTGCCCCAATATTTAAAAAGGGATCGCCTCTGCTCCCAGCCAACTACAGACCTATCAGTCTTATCGATGTTCCTCAAAAGATTTTCGGTAGACTGATACTTAACCGCCTCCAGAATTGGATTGAAGAATGTGCAATTATGAGTCCTTATCAAGCTGGGTTCAGAGGGGGTGTTTCAACCACAGACCAGATTTTTCGTTTGAATCTCTTATATTGGAAGACCGCGCTTATCGAGGGTGGTAGCTTGTACACGGTTTTTGTGGACTTGCGAGCGGCCTTCGATTTAGTACCAAGGGACAAACTATGGACTGTCCTAATGGACTTAGGGGTTCCTGCTGACATCCTACTAATCCTGATAAGATTACATCAGGGGAATTTTGCTAAGGTTAGGTGTGGTAGAGGGGGAGTTCTTTCGGATAGCTTCCCCGTTGACAGGGGGTAAGACAGGGTTGTGTGCTTGCACCGACCCTGTTCTGCCTCTTTGTCAACGGGGTCATCAACCATCTTATTGGGTTGAGCAATATTGACGCCCCCAAGCTAAATGGCAGCAGGGTGCCTGCTATCATGTTTGCAGACGACACCCTGCTGCTCTCTAAATCCCCCATGGGCATACAACGGGTGTTGGATGGGTTTTCGAACTTGTGTGTGAAGCGCGGACTGGAGATCAATGCTTTAAAAACTAAGTATATGATCCTCAACACGCCCAAATCCTATGATAGGGTCCTCTAGATTAGAGAGGGTTTTTACGTTCGATTATCTGGGGGTAACAATCAACCAGACTAGGACATGGGACTCGCACCGAACCAAGGCAAATTTGAAACTGGTCCAGTTAACGGGAGGTATATGTAGGATGATAAGCGGGTCGATTTACAAGCCATTTGGTCCCCCCCTGCAAATTTACAAAATGCAGGCTAGAGGGGCAGTGACCTACGGGGGGGAAATATGGGGGCACATAGCTGCTCAGAAATTGCAGATTACGGAGAATAACTTTATACGGCAATTGGCAGCTTAACCGTCCAGTACCCCACTCCTCCCATTGAGATTAGACCTGAGCCTAAGACCCATTACAGAGGAGTTGGGACTTAAACCCCTAACTTTTTGGCGCAAAATCTGGAGCACGCCGGAATTATCTAACTACAGGGCTGAGCTCGTAGAGATCTTGTGCCTACCTAATGCCGTACAAATCCCATGGTTAAGATATATTAAACAAACATTCGAGACATTAGGAAGACCAGATTTGTGGCTTGATCCAGGACATGTATGTTGCAGGATCTCACGCAAATCCATCTCAAAGGTTTATTATGAGCACAAGTTGCGCGTCTCATTTGAGAGTACACAAGAGGGGTCCTTATCTAATTATTTCCTTAAATTCAAAGATTCATATCACTTAGAGCTCGCCTTTGATGATATTAGCCCTCCAAATACAAGGAAGTTATACATGCAGTGGCGATATGGCACTCTTCCCCTCAGGGCACTCACTGATCGCTGGACTAAGCCCCAGCCTTCAGTGCACACCCGCGAGAGACTGACTTGCACATCATATTTTTCTGTCCAGCCTACCAAAAAGCTAGGAATTATTGGCTTGTCCCACTCCTTAAAAACCTTGGTTTTAGGCATTATCTTCCAGCATATAGAATTTTAAAGACCGATTTATCTGCCCCAATTGTATTTGCAGTCGCAAAATTATTAACAGCAGTGTGGTTCAGCCGTAATCGCTGTATTAAGTTAGACATGGTTGAATGAATATTTCTGATGATTTTAACTCAATTGTTCTATGATTAATTTTAATTCAACTAAGTGTGATTTTTTATATTGTGTAATTTACAACTGTATAACCGCTGTATTCTTTTATGGTCTACAGTGACCGAAATAAAGATGATGATGATGATATATATCTCCCAACACAAACTTCGTCTGCAGGAAGCACGGACCTCACCGGGGCGGTCATGGCGCTGGGGGCAGACAACCTCCATATACATCCCACGCACCTTCAAAAAAAAAAAAAATATATATATATATATATATATTCACTGAAAAAACCATAGGTTTCACACATGTTATAGTTAGCGGAAATTTTACTGATAAAAAACCAATGAAATTCCCCCGTTATAGTTAGTGCAGGAAACTATAACTCACGCAACCGCAATCCTCTGCTGATGCTAATACTGTATTTAGACACTTATTTGCCCATGTCTTCTTCCATAAATTTTTAGCTATACATATATTACAAATATTTTTTTTTCATAAAGACACATATGTCATCAGCAGAAGATTGCGGTCGCGTGAGTTATAGTTTCCTGCACTAACTATAACGGGGGAATTTCATTGGTTTTTTATCAGTAAAATTTCCGCTAACTATAACATGTGAAACCTATGGTTTTTTCAGTGAATTTGCAAGGTTTTTTAAATGCTAATTACTAACTATAACGTGTGTGAAACCTATGGTTTTTTCAGTGAATTTGTACGGTTTTTTAAATGCTAAGTTACTTTACGCCATTCGTGGCGTGCGCGCCCACTTAACGCAGTTCGTTCCGTGCGCGCACCGCGCGCCCACTTTACGCAGTTAGTGCCGTGCACGCACGGTGGGCACGCGGTGCGCTACGCGCACCGCGTGCCCACGTTACGCTAGATGGGCCATGTACGCACGATGCGCTTCGCGCACAGTGCGCACATGGAGGACATATTATGCGCTTCCTTGTGATAGGTAATCTGTTGAAATTTTTGGGGAAATGCTGTGCTCTTATACGCCATGCGCAAATGGTGGCCTTCGGCCACCATTTGCACACGAGGTGGAGAGAGTGTGGATTTTTTATTTTTTTATTTTTTACCGTACGCGTACGGTAAGCGTAAGCGACGAAATTTTCGAAAAATAAAAAATTACCGTTTTTTGCCTTGGGGGATCTTTGAAGACTCAACTAATATGGTTATGTGCATGGGCGCTGTCTAAACAGCCCCTTTATATGTTTTTGGCATTTGTTTATCAGCTCCCCCCTCAGAGTGCGAGAGAGAAAATGGCGGCCGCCGCTTCCTGGTTTCGACCGATTCGAATGTTTACTAAGATCTAAGGGCCAATCAGAATCGCGCACGCCACCGTACGCGTACGGTAAGCGCACCGTAAGCGCACCGTAAGCTGGCTCAGATATATATATTGATTTAAAGGCTATTTTCTCAGAATCTACTGAACATATTTACACCAAACCTACAAAAGGCACTTCCTTGACCTGAGGACTACCTCTCTGCCAAATTTCAAGTAATTCTGTTCAGCCGTTCGGGCTGTAGCTGTGTCTAAAGGTCCTATGGAAAAATGCATGGGAAAAACGCGATTTGGGACCCCCCTTTTATCTCAGCCCCCGCTTGACGAATCCCCCCGAGACTTTCAGGGTAGGAGCGGAGCGTAGCGCCCCACCTATTTTGAAAAATTCGCAGGGATTCGTCGACCGGCGCAAAAGTTATTCAAAATAGAATGTTGCGGATTTCCTATGGAAACGTGGTCCTAACTATAACTACCTACTGGCGACCACCAGTAGGTTATATATATATATATATATATATATATATATATATATATATATATATATATATATATATCGCGAACGCATCCCGAAGGTATTGGTGCGCTTTACATCAACACCAGTTATGTTACACGTGGACACATTCGTTTTTTGGTGGACACGGGGAGATAAAGTGATTTGCCAAGGAACACAGGATGTTGAGCAGACGGTCTCCCAAAATCTTGACATTCTTTATAGAGCGCTTACATCGGCCCATATCTACATAATATTGGTGTACAAGTGAAACTGAAGCACCAGGAGAACATGCCATTAAACCAAGATTAAACCAAGATATTTATTTTTATTTTTTTAAAGCACTGCTGTGTTACAAGGGCTTAGGAATGTCTGGAAAGAAGCAGTTATTGCTTTGCTTCATATTATGCTCAAGTCGTGGGATACGGCCTAACACAATAGCATTATTTTTTGACCTCAGAGAGATGAAATACCGTGTTGGCAACACACTGCAATTCAAACACGTAGCCAGCAGGTTTTGCTCAGAACTATGCAGCTTGAACTCATCCACCGAGCTACCTAATTACCGTAAGAAACCTTCACAAGACTTTACAGTGGTGGCTGCTCACCCATCGTCTCTTAAGCATATTTTTGCAAGGCGCATTGACCAGAGCAGATGTGGTCAACGCTTTTGAAGTAACTTTCTATCAGTAAGTGATTGGACGGGTGAAATAACACTAGCAGCTTGAAGGCTGAATGCACCTAATGTTAGATACACGCAGGGTACATTATCTACACGTCGTAGCTCTACAAGACATCAGCAGTAGACCATGTGCTGGAAACACCTGCCTAGAAGTTGGTCTTCACAATCTTAAAGTCATAGTGACACTACCCCTGCTTCTGGAGGGCGTGGGGCATTCCTCACACTGCAGAGATTAACACTTCACCCTCACACATTTACTTATGTTTTTGGGACCCCTAAAAGAGGGAAAAAGGCCGCCATCAACAAAAACCATATAGCTAAAGGCATACCTCTGTGTCTCCTAATCGTAATAACTCAGATTGTGTGTAACAAAGTGCATTAGTAAAGTGTGTGTTCACCCCAAATGGTAACTTCGCGCTGAAATAATAGATGTTAGCTACCCAACTCAATGGTAGTAATTTTATCAATCTAAGAAGGATGAAAGGCTGCGGGAACCCAGAAGGATTCAAACCTGTGACCACAAGGTCACACAGATCCCTGCAGTGAATGCATTAGTCCACTGAACTTTCAGACCTGGCACATTGCATATTTTATGGATGGGAAATGTGCATTTGCCCCTTGGTACAATCCCCTTTTCCAAGTGTTATCACATTATGTGTATGGAATAGTCTTTCCCTATAGCTTTTGAAAATATGGGTATGCTTAGGGAACTTTTCACCCTAATTTCTCACATAAGGGCCTCATTTAGATGCAAAATGAAATCGGGCATGCGCCTAAGATGGTGACTGTCTCTTCCGGCCACCTCTCAGGCCCTAGCCTCATTTGGAGGTGACATGAGAGACGATCTTCCATTAGTCCAGCTCCAGCCAACTCCATCACTGGAAATATCACTGTAGCAGGACAACCATCAGCTTCTTGGCTTGAGAAGGCCTGCCCAGTGTAGGACGCAGCTTCCAACACTGATTACTCCTGTTTAGGACTGCCATGTCCACCATGGAGGTCCTGGACAGGGCATGACAAGCTATGCCCCCTACAAGCTAGGAAAAAACTCCTATGGTGTCATGGGCATTAATTCTTTGTTTTTCAAAAGCCAGGTTCAGTTTGGGGTGCTTAAAAACATAGGGGAAATGCTGGCATGGCCGGCCTGCCGGGATTCAGCTGAGTCAGCAGAAACCGTTTCAGCAAAAGTTTCTCGCAGTGTGCGTAAGATTTAAGCATGTCAAACAAGTAACCATAGAACCGGCAGGGCAAGACTTCCAGCACCTCTCTGTATTAGAAGCCTGACCACCCAGGTGCGAAATGAGTCTGGTTTAGAACACCACTGCGAAGGTTCGTGAAACTCCACAAAATAATGACTTTTCATAGGAGCGTCAAACATTCCTACTGGTCACCATCAAACCTTTACCTGGGAGCGCTTAGTTTGCAACCCTTGGCTGCATGTAAGAAGGTGTTTCTCTGCAGCAAGAACAAGGGTTCAGTGAGAAGTGACCAGGTGAGGGTTCTCTCAGATCCCAACCCTCACCTTGCAGCAGAACAAGGTCATGAGATGGAAAGACATACCTGTGGCAGGCAGAGGGTCTTCGATGAGAAGAGTACCTATGCATCAGTATGTGTAGAGCACCTTCTCAACCCAAACCCCAAAATGAGAGCAGACTATACTAACTATGTACGGTCCAGGAAACTTGTGAAAACTGCAGGCCCCGTTCACAAAGGTAAACTTCCACTTTTGTGTAAGTTTACTATTTTTCAGTATTCACAAAGGTAAGTTATTGTATTGTAATTGCGTTTTTATAGCGCTTACTACCTCCGACGAGGCGAAGCGCTTTTCAGCGAGTAGCACGCTACTCCGGAACCCATAGAGAATTAGTGTTGAATTAGTATAGTGAAACATGCAAGCACATTTTAAGTGGTGGATATGTTAGTCAGTTGTTTGGATTCGGAAGGATAGCAGAAGGATAGAAGAGGAACAAGCATTAAAAATGCAATAGGACTCACCTTTCATTAAGTTAAAGCCATTTACTTTGCTATACAATACCATTAGCAAAGCAAATGGCTTTAACTTAATCAAAGGCGAGACTGATTGCATTTTCAATGCTTGTTCATTTTGGAATCAGAAGGGGCACGTCAAAGGAAGATGTTGAAACACACACACACTTTTGCCAATTTCAGCACCTTCCTTTATTGAAGTGCCCCTTCGGATTATTAAAAAAAAAAACACTAGAGTAGCCCTTTTAAATGCCCAGATTTTAGGGTTCGTAATCGTATGATATTCCTGAGATTAGCCCATAGTCACATAAATTGGTTTCTCCATTTCCATGCATTGATCCACTCTAGTCAGGACGATATTCTAGGTGGATTGGGCTGTACAACCTATCATATGGAAGGTATTGTGCTGCTATCAGTCTGAAGAGAAGTGTTTTAACACTCTAAATCACTCTACATTGCTTCTAGCAGTCCTTAAAGAACCTGTGCAAGCTCTGGTTCAAAGATCCATTCCACCACTGCTGAAACAGTGCCCAGTACTTAATTTCAAAAGATCGGCAGTGAAACACCTCTAGATAGTAGGTGACAGCTGCCCCTTTCTGTCAGTTATCTGTAACATTTGAGAGGGGTAGCAGCTCCAACACGTTTTCTAGAGTTTTTCCCTGGCCTACTACGTTCATGCAAATCATTAATTTAAGTTGTACAAGTGTGAACACGAAAATGGGAGGTTTACAGAGAAATTTCCGAAACTGTACCAAACACATTATATGAGATTATGTGCAGATGGTCAATGTCCCATTTCCAAATGGAGATGTGTGGAAACGGGTGACCAGTCAAATTTTAAATGGAAATAAGCAGCTAGGTCCAGGATTAAGATAGCAGCAAACATCTTTGAGGTTTGCTGCCTGGCCCTCATAACCATGCACCTTATAGTGAGAGCATCTGTTCTTTTGCATGGCTGTGTAGCCCTGGAAAGAATGATGAAGGGTCTGGGTACAGGTGGAAAGAAATTTTAACCTATTACCACTAGATACAATTCTTACTTCATTCTCAGCAAAGCCAACAGATAATAGGAATTTAAGCCTTGCCTCAATATAGAAATTTTATTAGGGTGAATGTGGACAAATAATGCAGGCTGGAGAGAGAAATAACTAACAGTGCACCAATTTCAACCACAAAACTGGGGAATGAGGTTTTTGGGAGTTTTATAGTGCTCATTTTATAGGCAAGTGGCCTAAAGCATTGGGCCCAAAAAAAAGCAGTTGGGTCTAAAGATCCCAAATGAACGTGAAGAGGCATTTCTGAGTGGCTACATTAGCCAGATCTCTTACAAGGGAGAGTTTCCATCAGTTTTTTTAATCTACTGGTATCAACTGGACAGAGGGTAGACTGGATTATGGTGAGAAGACCACCAATGTGTAGGTACTCATTGCCCAGCAAAATAAGCACTCGCCATGCTTTTTTTTTTTTTTTGGTGCATGCAGCAGACCGGACTCACAGTGATGGAACAAATGCTACTGGCGACAGCATCCATCAAATGCTAAATTTACAGTGGTCAATGCTAGAAATTTCCCTCTGCCTATCTGGAATTATGGATGGCAAGGCCGTGGATTCTCTGGGCCATTCAGGAACAGATTTCATCTGAGCTAGTACCACTGCAGTCACCTAAGAGGGACATCAATCGGTGACGGCGAAGGGATGGCTCAAAGCTTCTACAACTGAATGGATAGCACAGACCAGCAGAACGGAGAAACATCAGAATGAATGAGAAGGGTAATGAGTCTTTCAGTGTGGATATAAATGGGTGACTTAGATAGACTAGGATACAAGATGATCTCATGGTCAACAACGAGGAGCCAAACTAGTCGTTTTTGGGTGAGATGCACCATAGCTATTTGGAGGTGGGGTGATTCACTAGTGAGGGTGTTCCCTTGCAGTGTTTGTCAGGCGTTTGGGCTACTAGCACAGGAATCTCTGGTGCTAACATTGGCTGGAGAGCATGAACAAATTAAAAGAACAGCAGCTGAATTCCTGCTTGCAGAACGAGGGGGTAGAACAATTCGGGCATTATTTTCTATAATACATGGATCCTGGTTCGAAGCTTGCTAGAAAAAGGATCCCCATAGCCGAGGCACAGGACGGAGATGCCGATGATTCCTGTAAATAACGGTACAATCGACTCCGAGAACAGTCTGCCTCAGTGGGGCTTTTAGGGTGGATAATAGAGCGTCACTATATTCTAAAGACTACATGGTTGGAAATTGTTACTAAGGCAGGGCTGCTGATTTCCTCTAAAGAAGAAACTAGAGTATCACACTGAACATATCAACTGCATGCATTTATATCTATTGACACACCAAGAAGGTTCATGGGCAGGGCACGAACACGGACTTTGAAGATAACCAAGGATGGGAGATGTTTCTATTTAAGCAATAGTCCCATTACGGCCTTAAATATAATATTACAAAATAGAGGTAACAAGGATGAGGTCAACCCACATGCCGGAGATGAGATCAAAAGGCACCAACAGTGTGAAATTGCCAGAATAACTCAAGCAATGTAAGTTCAAAATACCCCAAGGTCAGCCACAGAGAGTTGAGATTAGTAGTTGGAATATGAAATATGAGCAGAGGCCCCATAGTCTCACACAGATTTCACTATATGTAGGTGATCCTTTAGTGTCGGTAATAGAGGAGCAAACCTGTACTGCTCTAAGGGCATGATGGAAGAATGTATGAATTTATCTAGCTCAAATATGTGAATGGAAAAATATGCAGTCTCGCACAACAAATCTGGCATGATGCTTGTGAATCTTCATCAAAAGTAAAGTCATTCAGAATCATGCACCTCTGACTATAGATGCTGAGGGACATAATGAAAATTCTAGCGAAAAACAGGCTACATTAGATGACGGTATTTGTGGATATCTATGGGAGTCTCAAATCGTTGAGTTCCGGAATAAGGTCTTTAAGAAAATGGAGGCTATAACTGAACGTTCAAGTGAAACGCAGACATCCAAGAACAGACCCTGGGTAGGGTGGATTTTCATTTGTGCTGCAGCGGTGATCCTGCAGAGCTTTAGAACATGATTAACTCACAAATAAGGGGATGATGAGGTAAACGTAAAGCTGGAAGCCAAGTTATCCCATTTCCCTTCAACCCGGTATTGCCTCGAGAAACGCCCACGATTAAATTCAAACTCTGTGGATGACTGGAAAGCTACCCCAGAAAGAGGCTCTCATAATTACAAAGACTTGGTGTACTTCAAGAGCTCAATAATCTGGAAGTTGTGCATGTGGTCAGATAGAGTATAATAAAATTAATAACGGACGTGTTAAGCTGAGACAGAGAGCACACTCAGATGGGACGTTGGTGCATTATAAATGTTACAATACACACTTTCTCCCCACTCTTAGTGTAATCAGTTAAAAGTCTTTGCTGGCAGCCTTTTATATTATGAAACTGGACAAACTATTTCAAGTTACCTTATCATAACCGTGTTCACGCTGATAAACCGGGCAAGTGGAGATTTAAAATAATGATCAATGGCATTTCTAAAATAAAAGTAAAAAATGTGTATTAAATAAAAATGACCATATTACGACTGTGCTATTCTTGAAATGACAAAATGCCTTGTTACCCTGAAGGCTGGGGAGCCATACCTCTTCTAAGCTAGTTCATTTCAGCATTGGGGTCATCATTTGCAGATCTACTTCACCCCCTCTACACAATACAGCAAGGTCGCAGTGCACAGAGGAATACATACACGGATGAGAGGAGGAGACTCCTGTCCCGAGCCAACCCATTGCAAAGGCCTGGCCTCGGATGTGGGCTTTCCTCCTCCCAATACAACCAGGGGACTGCAGGTTCCCATGGCACCTTCAGCAAGAAAGCACAAATCAAAAACGTTAACCTTATTGAATTGTGAGAGACTGGATGGTGTATGAAATTATCCATCACATGATGACAAAGAACAGGGAAAAGCCTAGGCGAGAGAGGGCTAACTTATTTTTTTTTTTTTTTAGAGACATCAGGACGTTGCAAACATTGGACAACTATAGGAAAGCACCCTTTTCTACACATCAACAGATTTTGCATTTTTTATGAACTTTATTTTTGCTGGTTCTAGGACTCTATATACCGACATTTAGTGTAACAGTGCAATTTTTCTATACCTAAAACGTGTGCAGTAAAATTGTCTTATTTAACTGTCCAGTAAGTTATGGCTAGAAGAGGACATGCACCAGATGAGTGCAAGTTACATGTAATGTGGGCTAGAGTGCGTATTTACACCACTCCCTAACTCACCCCTAACTCACCCCTAACCATGTCCCGATAGCCCAGAGGGCCGAGAGCTTATTGTATAAAAATAGGACACACTAAATACCAAGGAAATGTACTCCGCCACAAAGAAAAGTTGCCAAAGCTGTGAGGAGAACTTGTGTCGCTGTATAGGACAAATTGAATTCTGATCAGGACTAGTTACGAATCAAATCCTTTTTTTATAATATTGCTTTGGAAACCATTAGAAACTTAATCCTTTGCTCTTTTTCACTTTTTTTTTTTTAATAAAACTCAAATTCAATGATGAAAGTAAAGTTTTGATAATGTGTAGTGGAAAGTAACTTTTAAAAAGTTTACTTTCTGCTGCAAGACACCAAACGGGAATCAAAATCAGCTTGGCATGCTTCCTTTGATGCAGTTTCTGTAATTAGCATCCCTAGCAAGACGGCCTCCTAGTATGCTATTCTGGAGAACAATGAACCCACGTCTAAGAAGACAAAAGCTGAGTAAACAATGACCCCTTACCAGGGACGAGTCAGAAGCGCAGGTACAGGAAAATATAGCAACAAGAAGGACTGCCGTGCGGATTTCAGTTGGTAAAATCAACCCACTTGAGTTCAATCGGGCCCTGGAAGTTTCTAGACCTATTCTCTCAGGGGATCTTGAGGATTGTCTAGTTGGATTCACTAGCTAGGTCTCTAATGCGGTGGACATGCTAGTTCCACAACGCTCTTCTAGGCTGTCCAGGGAATCTCCCTCCAAACCTTGGTTCAATCTAGACCCAAGAGCACTGAAACATGAATGCAAGATTCTTGAGCGTGCGTGACGTCGTAGCCACAATTGCCCGGTAGCTAAGCGGAAGCTCAGAACTAAGCAAAAAATCTACTATGAAGCCATAACATTGGCCAAAAGGCAATTCTACTCAGCCTGTATCGACTCGCCCAGAAACAATGCTAAAGAAATCTTTGCTATTGTTCAGAGTTTTACGTCCCCTTCGGCCCAAGCTAGTGTGTCTCCATCTTCAGTCACATGGTGCAACACTCTATCTTGCTTCTTTATGGAAAAGATTCGTACTATACAGGCGGCTTTTTCCTCCTGTGACAACGGTCCTGGGACAACTTCCGTGCTTCAATCTATTGACCTTGACCATTTCTTGCATGCGTTTAGGCCTGTGGACCTGCCTGACTCCTTTAGAATTCAAGGGTTTAAAGTCTGGCTCGCCCTCTGACCCCTGTCCTGCCATATTACTGGCAGCAGCTGCAGAGATCAACGCAGAAGTGAACAGCATTAACATGTCCCTTGAGGAAGCCGTTGTACCACAGGCTTGGAAGCAGGCTAAGATGTTGCCACTTTTAAAAAAGCAGTCATTGGACTCCCTTAGTCCAGGGAATTATCGTCCTATTTCCCTCTTACGTGCTCTGGCCAAGGTGTGTGAGAAGGTGAGCTCATGGAGTTTGAGAGGGAGGGCCTTCTGCATCCCGCACAATCAGGGTTTTGGGCTTCTCATAGTACCAACTCGGCCCTGGTTGAGGTTTCGGAGGCCATCCGTGAGTGTTTGGACGCCGGCGGGAGGGCGGCATTAATTTTGCTGAACCTCTTGGCGGCTTTCGACATGGTCCCGCACTCACTACTCCTTGCGCGACTTGCCAGGATTGGTGTGTCGGGCTCTGTCTGGGGCAGACTCAGATCCTTCCTGGAAGGGCGGGTCCAGCTGATCTGGCTTCCACCGTCGTCCTCCTCCCCTCTGTCAGTGACAACCAGAGTCCCCCAGGAGTCCTCCCTTAGTCCCCTTCTAATATTTATGTCACACCTCTAATATATCTGGCTGAGGGCTTGGGGGCCAAGGTGATGGCTTATGCCGATGACACCCAACTGGTTTTCAACTGGGACAAAAATGCGGACTCTTCTCTCGGTCCAACATTGTGTCTCTTCTATTTTTAAATGGTTGGCGGCTGCACAACTCAAGTGCAATGAAGAGAAGTCCGAGATTCTCCTCTTTGGGAAATTTCCTTCACACTTCCGGGATTCTCTCTGGCCACCCGAGTTCCCCTCGCCCACTTCCACAGGGAAGCCCGCCAAGAATCTGGGGGTGTGGTTTGATGAGTCTTTCCTTTTTGACGCATATCAAGAAGCTGGCCAGTAATTGTTTCGGTCTTCTCAAAGCACTAAGGAAATTCTTTCCTCTCTTACCCCAGGCGGCGAGGGAAACGGTCAATTGTGCACTGATTTGGTCTCTGCTGGACTATGCCAGTGCCCTTTACATTGGCATCCCAGGCTATCGGTTGATAAAGCTCCAGGTGGTTCAAAATACGGCAGCCAGACTTCTTGGCATTTCCGCCAGGAATAGTGTCCGCCATCATTTGCGCTCACTACACTGGCTCCCAGTGATTGATAGAGTAAAATTTAAATTGCTGATTCTGGCCCACCGTGCTCTTCATGGCAGTGGCCCTTCCTACTTGCAGAAACGCTTCTCTTTTTATGTTCCATCTCGACCTCTGCGAACTATGTCCCTACGCTTCGCCCAGGTCCCTCGCTTCAAATACCAGAGGCTAGGAGGCAGCTCTTTTGCTTGGAAGTCCATTTTCTCACCCCCCCCGCACCCCTCACCCAAACAAGGCACCGCGCCGGGACACTCATGAGTATCTGTGCGCGTTATAAATCTATGTAGCATAACAGGTGTGTACATTCCCACAGCTCAGTGTTTCTCTGTCAACAGCACAAGAGAAAAATTATCGGAGGAAAAGGAGAGGAGGTGTCCGCTCACTTCCATGTGGTGATGTACACACCTCAGCCACTGAAATCATCCAGGAAGGAGGAGGCGGCTACATCTACCTTGAATGAGAGACCCTGGGAAGGTTTACAGAAAGCTTAGGAGAGGAAATGCTGAAAAGAGGTGGTTAGATTTGATGGGAAATTTGCTAGGCATGAGTGCAGGAAGTATTCCAAACACTCTCGTGCGCAGGATAAAAATGCCATCTCACTGCCACCTCCTCAGACAAGACCAGGAAGGACATCACAAGAAATAAGATTTTAACCGACTGCTTGGAAAGAAACTCGAATGACTCCTGATCTCCACTGGCATCAAGTACTGGAACTGCTCTCCAACTAGCATATGGCTGGCCCCTTTTGCCACATAGACACAAACAGCAGAGGGAGAATGACTCCATTGTGGGAAGAAGAGTAGGCTGGCCAGTAGTGAGGAGAGAATGCAGTTGACCTTGTGGGAGTTCTGGTGCTTGGGGGACTGCACTGAGGATCGAAGGCTGTAGGAGAAGCCTGGGGTAGCTTTATCATTAATAAGACATATTGTGCCAACTTAAATGATTGGCTCCGCGGTATGCAACATTGCACTAAAGCAAAAGAATTTGAGTTTGAAGCATGAGAAATTCTGGGCCTGTGATGGACACACTTTGTAGATGTTCGGCTGAACTTTAACTAAAACTGTAGCTAGTATTAACTTAATGTACAATTAAGTATAACATTCTGAATGATTTATCAGCCAGAAAAGTGATGCCATTACGTAGTTTGTCTGTTGTGTATTTCTAATATTCTAAAATATTTCAACTATGTATCATTAAAACAAATATTGGGACTTTTGACTGTAGCCGGAGCCCAGGGCAGAGAGATCCATCTCAACTGTGCCTCACGTCCAACAGAAGAGAAACAAAGATTGAAAGCACAGGAAAGTATTTCTGCAACACTTTTACTCTGCACCATTCACCTCCTGGGCTCTGTAAACGTAGACAGTTTACTAGTAACTAACTTTAACCCCATGCAAGAGCAGGCTATTGTAGCTATTCTGTAAATACAGCAGATAAACAAGACTGTGATGTTTAAACGGCTATTGTTTTAAGTGCATGTCTTTGCTGTTTTGCCTTCAAACTTTAAAAAGCCTCTCTCTGGTTCCTTTATTTTGTTTTTAACCATTTTGTGTCTTTTCCTCTGACTACCTTTTCAAATTTTCATTAGTTCAGTAATGCTACTGTGTTGTGTTCTTAATTGCAGTATTGTCTGGTACTCCTCGAACTCTCATGCATTTCTCTGAGGCACACAACATTTTTTCAAGTTAATAATTTTTGACCAAGTTATTATGACCAGGTTATTTTGACGAAGCTATAATATGGAGTAAAGTGTGTATTCTTACTTTATGGGCATGTTAAAATCCAGGATTTTGGTAACACGCACGGGATCAAACACTCACTGGAAATTCCCAAGATCAACTTGGAATCTTCTAGCTTTCACTCATATCTGCTTCCATATCGGTCATCCCCGTGAGAGATGTATCACCCATTCTACCCCCCCCCCCCCCCCAAAAGTCAGTAGGGAGTATGGAAGTACAGCGCCCCTGCATGTTCTAATATAGATGATTCACCATGTAAGCGGCCATCAGGAACACCTTTCCATGGAGTGGTGTGTGAATGTGCGGCCTAGAATTCAATAGTCGGAATGAAAGGGGGGGGGCTGGGGGGGAGGAGGGGGGGGGGGGGGAGGAGTATACTGTCCCATGACAGAAGATTCAGATTTGCAATAGATTATAAACCAGCATCGTAGGGTCCGGATCAAAGCTAGCCCACACATCAGTGTGTGTTTCATATTAGAGAAAGAGTCTTTGCTTGCCCCGGACGAGATCAACCACCAATGCAAAACAAAGCTGTGTAAAAAGTAGGTATTAGGACAAAAGGTTAGCAAAAGTTGAAAAATTGTGATCTTTTCTTGCCCTAAAAACAGGAAGGCATCATTCAGTCAACAAAATGCCAGTGCACATACAGCAGAGTCACTGAGCACCACAGTGCTTCTTGGTACTACAAAAATAGTTTAGGACAGCAAAAGGATCCTGGTCCTGTGTGCGGAAGGGTCCCATCCACTGGGGTTGAGGTGGTTTGCTACTGGTGTCCGGCGCTTGGTCCTACTGTGGTTTTCCAAACAGGGCCAAGTACTCCCCTTTCTAGACTGGACTCAGGGCAGCAAGAGCGGGCACGGTCAGGCTTCACAGAGAGGTAGTGTGGGGGTGCACAAACTCCGGATGCAACGATTAACCAACAGACACAATAACGTCAATGGTCAGCCCAGTGCTTGGCTTGAAGGAATATGCTACTTACCAGTATGCATCTGTTCTTGGCATGTAGAGCTGCAGAGTTGTACACTTAGCATAGATCGCCATCTGGTGTTGGGCCCGGATGTTTGCAGTTTGTTTTTCTTCTTGGACAGTCTTTGGAAGTCACGAGTTTGGTGACTCCTCCTTCGGTCCGTACTGCGCATGGGCTTCGGCTCCATCCTCAGATTGTTTTTCGCCAACAGGGAAATGATGGAGCGTAGTAATAACAGTGAGAAACCCATGTGTTGTATCTAAATAAGATGTACTGGAACGGATACAGGTAGCCGGGGAGGCGGGTGGGCGTGTACAACTCTGCAGCTCTACATGCCAAGAACAGATGCATACTGGTAAGTAGCATATTCCGTTCGAGGCATATGAGCTGCAGATTGTACACTTAGCATAGATTATATAGCAGTACCCAACCCTAGCGGCGACCACCGGTATCCGTTGCAGCTGTTTGAAAAAGTGTCTTTAGTACAGCCTGGCCCACCCTAGCTTGCTGCTTGGAATGCACATCTACACAGTAGTGTTTTGTGAAGGTGTGCGGTGTAGACCATGTGGCTGCCTTGCAGATGTCATCTAAGGGTATATTCCCTAGAAAAGCCATAGAAGCCCCTAACTTTCTTGTAGAGTGGGCTTTAGGGGGAACAGATAATGTTCTCTTTGCCTTTTGATAGCAAATTTGTATGCATTTTACAATCCACCTAGCTATCCCTGATTTTGAAATGGGGTTGCCTTTATGTGGTGGAGAGAAGGAAACGAACAATTGTTTAGTCTTCCTGAAGGGTTGCGTTCTTTGTATGTAGTATAGTAACGCCCTTTTTACATCAAGCGTGTGTAAGGCCCTTTCTGCAACAGATTGGGGTTGCGAAAAGAAGACAGGTAATTCCACTGATTGATTGAGGTGGAAGGGGGAAATGACTTTGGGCAGAAACTTCGGATTTGTGCGAAGTATGACCTTGCTGTGATGCATTTGTATGTAGGGTTCCTGTATGGTGAACGCCTGTATTTCACCAACCCTTCTAAGGGAAGTGATAGCTACAAGGAAAGCTGTTTTCCAGGTGAGAAACTGTAGCTCACATTTGTGCATTGGTTCAAAGGGCGGACCCATTAGACGTGTAAGAACCAAATTTAGATTCCATACAGGGGAAGGTGGTGCCCTGGGAGGAATTACTCGTTTAAGGCCTTCCATGAAGGCTTTAATAGCGGGCACTCTGAAGAGTGATAAATGCTGCCTGTTTTGTAGATAGGCAGCGATCGCTGCTAGGTGTAGGCGTATGGATGAATATGCCAGGTTACACCTGTGAAGATGGAGCAGATAGCATATTATGTGCTGTATGGATGCATCTAGAGGGTTGATTGTATTGTTACGGCAGTAAATTACGAATCTTTTCCACTTTGCGGCATAGCATGCTCTAGTGGTAGGACGTCTGGCTTCCATGATGATGTTCATGCAATCAGGGGGAAGGTTAAGGTATCCGAATTCTAGGATTTCAGGAGCCAGATCGCCAGGTTGAGCTGAGCTGGGTCCGGGTGCCTGATTTCTCCATGGTTCTGGGTTAGGAGGCATGGGGATAGATGCAATTTTTGATGTGGTACCACTGACAGTTGTAGTAGCGTGGTGTACCACGGCTGCCTGGCCCACGTCGGAGCTACCAGAATGAGTGTGAGGGAGTGCTGTTGTAGCTTCCTGACCACTAATGGAATTAGTGGGAGAGGTGGAAAGGCGTATGCAAATCTGCCTGACCAGTTCATCCATATCGCATTGCCCTTGGACAATGGGTGTGGGTATCTGGCGGCGAAGCTTGGGCATTTTTTGTTTTCGTGGGTGGCGAAGAGGTCTATCTGAGGATGCCCCCACTGTTGGAAGAATGGGTGAAGAACTTGTGGATGCAGTTCCCATTCGTGTAGTTGTTGTGTTTGTCTGCTGAGCAGATCTGCCATGGTGTTTTGTACGCCTGGAACGTGCTGTGCCAGGAGAAAGATGTTTTGGGGAATTGCCCATCTCCATATGCTCTGGGCTAAGCGGGAGAGCTGGGGAGAGTGTGTCCCCCCCTGTTTTTGTATATAATACATCGCAGTCATATTGTCTGTGCGAATGAGGACTGCTTTGCCCGAAATCTGTTTTTGGAAAGATTTTAGGGCTAGAAAGATCGCCAAGAGCTCCAGGTGGTTGATGTGGAGCGATTTTTGCTGTGGCGTCCATAGACCTTGCATGGTGAGGTGTAGGAGGTGCGCTCCCCAGCCGGAGAGCGATGCGTCCGCTGTTAGAATCACCTGAGGAACCGGGTCCAGGAACGGCCGCCCTTTGGAAAGGTTTGTGGTGTTCCACCACTGCAGAGAGTGATGTGTGCGGCCGTCCACCAACACCAGATCCGTCAGCTGACCCTGGGCCTGGTTCCACTGTTGTGCTAGGCACTCTTGAAGTGGACGCATGTGGAGTCTTGCATGGGGCACTATGAAGATGCAAGACGCCATCATTCCTATGAGCTTCATAAACACTCTTGCTGGAAGAGAGTGTTGAGGAAGGAATGTTTTGCGTAAGGCTTGAATGCTTGTGATTCTGGCTGAGTTTGGATAGGCAATACCCTTGGAGGTGTCTATAGTGGCCCCGAGATATTGCTTTGTGTGAGATGGTATGAGGTGGGACTTTTGGTAGTTCACCGTGAAGCCTAGCTGGTGGAGCAGTTGGATGGTGCTGTTTGTATGCTGCACACATTGGTCGTAGGACGCGGCTTTTATCAGCCAGTCGTCC
Organism: Triturus cristatus; assembly: GCF_964204655.1. NCBI lineage: Eukaryota > Metazoa > Chordata > Amphibia > Caudata > Salamandridae > Triturus > Triturus cristatus. The sequence goes on along the minus strand of NC_140591.1, from coordinate 79,334,780 downwards.
AGGTAAGGGAAGACGTGAATGTGTTGACGTCTGAGGTGTGCTGCTACTACTGCTAGGCATTTGGTAAACACCCGCGGTGCGGTGGTGACCCCGAAGGGGAGAACCGTGAATTGGTAATGTTGCCCGTCCACCACGAACCTGAGGTATTTCCTGTGAGAGGGGTGTATTGGAATGTGAAAGTATGCGTCTTTCAGATCCAAGGTTGTGAGAAAGTCTCCCTGGCAGAGGAGTGGGAGGACTTGCTGTAGGGTGACCATGTGAAAATGGTCTGAGTGTATGTAGGCATTTAGAGGCCGGAGGTCGAGAATGGGTCTGAGGGTCCCGTCTTTCTTTGGTATTAAGAAATATAGGGAGTAGACCCCTAGATTTTGTTGATTGACGGGGACCTGCTCTATAGCGTGTTTTTGGAGGAGTGAGAGTACCTCTTGTTTGAGCAGTGTGGAATGTTCTTGAGACATTGGACGGTGCCTTGGTGGGATATTGGGTGGGGTAGATGTTAGTTCGAGACAGTACCCTGACCGAATGATTTGGGTTACCCATTTGTCCGATGTTATGGACTCCCATACGTGGATAAAGTTTTGTAGTCTGCCCCCGACCGGAGTGGAATGGTCTGGGGGGAGCGGAGGGGAGTCATTGTGCGGGGGGGGTGGCAGAACGGGTGTTGTTGGTTTTGCCCCTGCCCTTATTGTTGTTACCCCTGTAACCACCTCTCTGATTGCCCTTTGAAAAGGTATTTTGAGGAGGGGACTTGTAGGAGGTAGAGGCGTTATCGGTGGAGGAGCCTCTGCCTGTGCCACGAAAGGACGAGCGTCGAAAGGAACGCTTGGAGGCTTGTGTTTGGAGTGCCCCCATAGACTTTGCTGTGTCTGTGTCCTTTTTCATCTTTTCCAGCGCTTCGTCTACCTTTGGCCCAAAGAGTGTTTCCTGGTCAAAGGGGTGATTGAGTATGGATGCCTGGACTTCAGGCTTGAAACCTGAGATCCTGAGCCAGGCGTGGCGACGAAGCAGGACACTGGTATTTATGGCCCTAGAAGCAGTGTCGGCTGCATCGAGGGCACACTTAATGGAGGTGTTTGTAATTAGTTTACCCTCCTGTATCAGGTCATGAGCCTTGTGCTTGTATTTTTCTGGAAGGTGCTGCATAAGAGCCTCTAGTTCGTCATAGTGTGCTCTATCATATCGCGCAAGCAGTGCTTGTGTGTTTGCAATGCGCCACATGTTTGCAGCTTGGGAGGCGGTGCGTTTACCAGACGCGTCCAGAAGTTTAGATTCTTTGTCTGGCGGTGGGGCATCTCCTGAGGATTGGGAGTTAGCCCGCTTTCTAGCTGTGGAGACAACTAGGGAATCTATGGGAGCAGGGCCCTTGATGTAAGCAGGGTCTGTGGGTGCCGCCTTATACTTCTTCTCTATTCTAGGGTTCAGTACTCTGGCTCTGACAGGGTCTTTGAACACCTCTGTAGCGTGCTTGGTGACACCCTTAAGCATGGGTAAAATGGAAGTGGATTTGTCTTGTATATCAAATGTATCCAGTAGGAAGTCTTCTTCTACTGGTTCACTGTGCATGTCCACCCCATGGTAGTGTGCTGCTCTCTGCACTAAATGGTGAAACCCTAAGGAGTCCTCTGGAGGAGACGGTCTTGATGGGTATAAGTCGTCCTGAGGTACATTGGGTATATCAGGGTTATTGTAATCCTCCCATGGATCTGGGGTCCCTGGTGGAGTGGGATCCATTGGGGTGTCCGCCGGGTAATTGTCCGGATCCCCATCATCCGGATCTGGGGATGGGGTCGGATCGTAGTGAGGTACAGGTGGCGGAGACCTGTGAGGTGGAGGTGGTGGAGGAGGTGGAGGGGGTAGGGGAGGCGGTAGTGGGGAGGGCACTCTGAGGGGAGAAGTAGCAGAGTCCTTCCTTTTGGGTGGAGGAGGAGGAGCCGGAGCATCAAGGCGTCTTTTCTTGGTAGTTAAAGTCAAAAGCCCAGTCTTAGGATCTTTGGACAAAGTCTTTTGTAAAGGGTCTGGTGTAAACAGAGCCAATGGTGTCGAGTCGTCTGTCGGCACCGGTGATTTCGGAACCGGGGGTTTCGATGGTGTGTGTGCGCCATGCTTTTTTGAGGTCTCCGGGTGTTTCGGCGTCGAATGATGTTTCGGCGCCGGAGCATCGGTGCCGACAGATTTGTGTTTGTGTTTGGTCGGCACCGAGTGTCCAGGCTTCGGCACCGGTGGTTTCGGAGTCGAGCTGGATTTTGCAGTCTTCGGTGCCGGATGCTGTTTTTCGGCACCGGGTGTCGGCTGGCTCGATCCCGAGCTGCCATGAGACTTTGGGAGCTTCGACACCGGGCCCGAAGGTGGGGTGATCTAAGTTTTGGTTTTGGTTTTGCCCAGGCCGGCAGGCGAGGGAGTAACCTGAGTCTCTTTGGTTTTCGGCGTGGGGGTAGGAGGGGGCATATTACTCACGGCCCGCTGCGCTGGTGTAATGTCCTCCACGTCGGAGTCGTCGGCCTCGGAAGCGCTGACGACGTCTTCCTCCTGTTCGGTGTGTGTTTGCCCCAAAGCTTCGGCGTCGTCTCCGAAGATGTCCGGTGGAGCTGCGGAGGATGAGTGCGCCATGGTGCGTCGAGCTCTTCGATCTCGGATGGTCTTCTTCGATCGAAAAGACTTGCAGGCGGGGCAGTCTCTAGCCTCGTGTTCCGGAGAGAGGCAAAGGTTACACACCTGATGGAGGTCGGTGTGGGGAAATTTAGACCCACATTTTGGGCACTTTTTGAACGGAGTCCTTTCCATCGGCCGGGACCGGAGTCGCGGAGGGCCCGAAGGCCGGTGTCGATGAACGGGATGGAGAAAGTGCCGCTTCGAGAGATGAAGATGATGAAGGAACTCGAAGAATCGAGGATTTTCCGTCGAGGCTGGAACCGTAGAAGTTCAAAGCCGGAGCACGAAGTATCACATCCGAGCCCGATGGCGGAAAAAAACAATCTGAGGATGGAGCCGAAGCCCATGCGCAGTACGGACCGAAGGAGGAGTCACCAAACTCGTGACTTCCAAAGACTGTCCAAGAAGAAAAACAAACTGCAAACATCCGGGCCCAACACCAGATGGCGATCTATGCTAAGTGTACAATCTGCAGCTCATATGCCTCGAACAGTACTTTTTAATAACAGCAGTGCTAAATACTATGCAATTTAATCCAGAATACTGGGCAATGATACTGGTAACAATGCCTCCTTGTGGTGCTCCATCCGCTTATTTCCTTCGTGCTAACCCAGCAGTTAGGGCGGTGGCATAAATCACGCTCAGGTGCAGTGTATATTACTCAACTAGACGAATGCATAATTTGTTCACATTGATCAACTTTCTTATTCCCGGTGGTGTAGTGAGTAACGCATTTAGTCCCTCACACTCCTGCCGATCGCATACGGCAGCCTCACCATCCTTTAGCAGGTGGAGGCCCAGGGTGAGCGTAGACAGTCTCGGGGCCTGATAAGCAGACACGGTGAAGCCTGCGCTAACAAACAAACCCCAACCGCTGGTTGCCAGTACAAGCAAAGCAGACTCCTTCACCACTGCATATGAGCAAAACGTTTAGAGAACTTTCTATACTGGAAGAAATCTGAAAAGCATCCTTGGTAATATGGAGGAAACCGCGCTGAGATAGCACGAACAGGTGGGCAGCATCAACAAACTTCAGAATATATTTAAAGAGTCTAAATGTACTTTATTTCTGAAAAACTGGAACCTTTTGCCGATTAAATAAGTGCTCAGTACAAAAAGTAAAAGGTTACTTGCACCTAGATTCTAGCACCAGGTGGGTAGCTTTACACCCAAAATATTCTTCAGCAGCTTATTCTAGGGCTTCGTGAGGCCATGTAAAAATCAATCTGTTTGTAAAGCGCTTAGCGCCAACATTTTGCCCATTTTCACTTTCTTGTAACTGCAGTGATTTGCACAAGATAATTTACTCCAACTGGGCAGGTGAGTTTAAGAGACCGATCTAATGGGTTAGGAGTGACAACTTGGGAACTAAACATGGAGTCGGAGTACAAGAGGCCAACCCCCGTATCCTCGCCTGCGGATGGACCTGATCTTCGGAATCTCAGAGGTATCCCTCTTCATGGTGTCCGTGCTATTGCTGTGCGAATGGAAAACCAAGAAAAAACGCAGTGAATAACTTTCTGATTAGCACATCAGTGGCCCGTCCAATCAGAAGCCAGGCACTGGTGACTTCTGAAAGCATGGAAGAATTCTCCCACTGCCCGTGCCAAAGTTCCATGTCTTTCCACAGAGTCACAGCTTCGGAGGTCTGGGTGGGAGGGTTGACAAGACGCCAATTTTTCCCTTTAAAAGTATGGCCCTAAAAAAGAATGAGCCACCGGAAGTGGTGGAGGAACCATGGCATCCGCATTCACGAGCCGCATGGCTGGAAAGCTATTTTTGGACAATTGCTCACTACCTAGAAAAGAGCTGCGGCATATAAAAATATTTAAGTCCCACGCGGGTGTATCCGTTTCACTCACGGAAAAATTGCTAGAGTCTGGGCTGCCCTCTCAATGCCTCTTCAAAATAAGTCTGGCTCTCGGCTAGAAAGGTCAGGGTGCAAAAAAACACGGCAACAGAATTGAATAGACTCCGAAGCGTTTTTAAAGAGTCGTTTGGACAGAGGGGAGGGGAGCTGCTGTATCTTTAGAATGATACGACCTTGGTGGTTTTCAAAGCAGTTAGAAGAGCTCAAGGGGCCGGATAGAGAGGGGGTCAAAGGAAGCTGGAGCAATACTTAATGAACAGGAAAGGGTGGACTCCACGGTGGAACCGAGAGCAAAAAAAAAGGATAATGCGAAGAAAAATGCAAAAAATCGCGCCCTATTCTAAAATACACAGCGAAGTAAACAGACGAACATCACGTGTCAGACGAAAACCCACTGAGACAGGAGCACTAATACACAGTAAACACATTAAGATCATGAATAATTAACGAGGACTGACCTAAAAACACGCCAATAACATTCCCTATGTTCACGAGATAGTTCAATGCGAGACAGTAGATAGAGCTGTACATACATCACCTGGTGAAATAAGATTCCAGGCGCCCCCTTTTTGCGGGGTGTCAGTCACAGACATATAGTTCTTTAAAGAGGAAGCTACAAGCGAGGCATGTGCTTTCTGCGCCCACAAGCAGGTACTTGACATCACTTATGGAGGGCACGGAACAACAATTAACTCCAGTGCTAAGAACTGGCATAGCACACCACCTGCCCTCAGACCCTTCCTTCCGGAGCTTCACGGATTGCCCCCACAATGTAGCTGTATGCCACCACAACAACAATTCAGGGTGCTTCTGTGACGGCCCCGGGTCTCTTGGTAGAGAACTTCTGAGAAGTACCTAAGACCATAGGGTTATTTCACAGTTTTCAGCGGTTTTCTGCACCTATCGGATTGCAACAATAGTGTAAGTCGCTTTTTCAAAAGAAATGAGACCAGAATTTACACTTGGTTGACATTTATTAATTTCATTGCCTTGTAGAGCGCTGGTTTGTACCTAGTAACCAATGCAACAAGCATTTGCAATGCAATAGGTCTCGCATTATACCAGTGTGAGCAGTTGGCATTGCTAATAATAATGCAACACTAGCTATTGGCATTGTAAATGATGCCATTTATTTATGTGTTTGTTTTATAAAATAGATAAAAAAGGCATTGTCATGAACAATGACAATAGCTAAAACTTTTGCAAATGCGAGACCTATTGCATTGCAAATGCTTGTTTCAGAACTGCAGGCTTTTTAAAGTTTTAGTCACTACTCAAAATGAAATCCATTTGATCAGCGTTGCCAGTGCTCCTTTATGTTTAATGCCCTAAATGAAACACAATGTCCGAAGCAGATTGCTAAACCGCATCTCCAGCCCCGATCACAATGTCTCACTTCATGCTGGACAGTGGGCACCCTGTTTATATGCAGCGCCAAGACGGGGTGAACTAATGCAGACTGAGGTCTGTCAGCCTCCGAGGCTCAAAGCATTCCTTGCAACAGTCCGCTGCGCCAAGGTATTGCCATGTGTAAAGCACACACTCTGCAACAGCAAGTGGTTTCAAAGTTGGGGGCGACTTCCAAAACGTTCCCAAGGTGTTCGTGTTTGGTGACAGCGTATTTATGCTGACAGCCCAAAAAAACGCGTGTGGTTGTGTGTGGGTGGTTGTGTGTTTGTGTGGCTGTGGTTGTGTGTGTGGCTGTGGTTGTGTGTGTGTGGTTGTGTGTGTGGTTGTGTGTGTGTGTGTGTGTGTGTTTGTGTGTGTGGTTGTGTGTATGTGTGTGTATGTGTGTGTGGTTGTGTGAGTGGTTGTGGTTTTGTGTGCGTGTGGTTGTGTTTGTGTTATTGTGTGTGTGGTTGTGGTTGTGTGATTGTGGTTGGGGGGATTGGGGAGGGCAGAGGTAGGGAAGGAGAATGGAAGAAAGAAGAGGAAAGGGGATGTAAAATTATGGAAACAAGCATCCTAGGACCGGTTTGGGCTGGACTGTACCCATGAGGCACAGGGTCAAGACTGATTTGCATATAGCTGTGTCTGAACTGGGGTGGCGAAGTGAGCTAAAGAACGATGAGGGATTCAACCTCATCTCCTTGTGTTTGCTTTGTACCTAGTAACCAGCACTAGCTTGTACAGCGGTGGTTTGTACCCAGAAAACAGGGGTGGAGCTTGTACAGCAGTGGTTGGTACCCAGAAACCAGCACTAGAGCCTGTACAGCGGTGGTTTGTACCGAGAAACCAGGACTGGAGCTTGTACAGCGGTGGTTTGTACCCAGAAACCAGCACTAGAGCCTATACGGCGGTGGTTTGTACCCAGAAAACAGCACTGGAGCTTGTCCAGCGGTGGTTTGTACCAAGAAACCAGGACTAGAGCTTGTCCAGCGGTGGTTTGTACCCAGAAAACAGCGCTGGAGCTTGTACAGCGGTGGTTTGTACCCAGAAACCAGGGCTGGAGCTTGTACAGCAGTGGTTTGTACCCAGAAAACAGCCCTGGAGCTTGTACAGCGGTGGTTTGTACCTAGAAACCAGCACTAGAGCCTGTAGAGCAGTGGTTTGTACCCAGAAAACAGCCCTGGAGTGTGTACAGCCGTGGTTTGTACCCAGAAAACAGCCCTGGAGCTTGTACAGCCGTGGTTTGTACCCAGAAAACAGCCCTGGAGCTTGTACAGCCGTGGTTTGTACCCAGAAACCAGGACTAGAGCTTGTGCAGCGGTGGTTTGTACCCAGAAACCAGGACTAGAGCTTCTACAGTGGTGGTCACAACAAGTGATTTAAAAAGGGATGGCTGATCAGGCAACCCTTGACAACTTGAAAGATACCCCTTAACTGTCACCACAACTGTCACCACAACAAGGCCTTGCTGCGAGAGAGAGAGACAAAACAATAAAATGTAAGACAACTTCGTAGGTAAAGCCTGAATGTTAGTGCAGGAACACAAGACAACAAATTCACCCAGCGTCCCACATATACTGTTTCAGTGGAGGTCCTCCCAGCTGCCAGAATGACACCAACTACTTCAGGAGGAAGATCAAAGGCCATCAACTGTTGCTGTTAAACCTCTACATATGGAGGTGTAGGCTATACAGGCTTGGGTGCAGGACTCTGCTCTGCTGCTGTGACAGAAGGTCCCTCCGAAAAGGCCGCAATATCGAAGGACAGATGCTTAAGCCCATAAGTTCCAGATACCACTTTCTCCTCGCCCAGTTCAGAGCCACTAGGGTGACTTTGGTCTGGTCTCTTGAATTTTTCAATACTCTGAGCAGGAGAGGTAGGGGTGGAAAAGCGTACAGGAGTCCCGAGCCCTAGTACAGGCAAAAGCCTCTCTCCAGGGGAGAACTGCCTTGGAAACTCCAACATGTCAAAAGCGTGGGCACTGCACATTCCCTGAGATGGCGAATAGATCGAGCCAGGGTTATACGCATTGGTGAAAAAAGCTCTTTGCCACATGCAAATGTAACTGCCATTTGTGATCGGCCAGACGTTAACTAAGTTTGTCCGCCCTGGCATTTAAAGATCCTTCCAAGTGCTGGTTGATCAAGAAGATGCTCCGAGTGTTCAGCAACTCCTGGCACAGAACCAATGGCCCCACGTAGCCCAATTAGTAGCATATAGCAGTCATGTGGTCTATGAGCACCTGTACCTAATCCTCTCCCGATTGTCCGAAGGAACGCCTTCAGGTCCAAGTGAATCACTAGTAACTCCAATAGGATCACGTGGATACAGATCTCTGCCAGAGAGCATTGTTCTCAGATCTACACCTATTCCAGATGACCTCCCCAACCCAGCAATGATGCATTTGTTACAACTATTATTTCTGGGTGGGGTAGGGACTCCAACTGCGATTGCAGTCGAACTGCGACCACTGCAGATCTTCTGCAGTCTCCTCTGACACCTGGATGGAGTCCAAAAAGTCCCTTTGGTGATAAGCCAGCATGTGCGAGTTGGTGAGGTGCACAAGCAGGATTCAAGAGGCCAAAAGCCTTAGAGCTGCTCTCACGGAGACAGAAAAAAGGTTGACACATTTGGATCATAGCACAAACATCCTGGACTTGTTGGGGCAGAGGGAAGTTTTGGATGCACACCATTACCAGGATGGCTCTGGTGAAGAGGAGCCGTTGTGAAGGAGTCAGGTGTGACTTTGGCACATTGATGGAACGGCACATTGATGGAACAACTCATTGATGTTAACAGGTTGGCCACGCTCTAGAGATGGTTTACAACTGTGAGGCGAACTCACCTACAGCAACCAGTTGTTGAGGAATAGGAAAACTAGTATTCCCAACCTCCACAGAGGAGTTGTACCATCACCATTGTGAAAGCCCAAGGTGCACTGGTAAGGCAAAAGGGGAGCATCAAGAACTGAAAGTGTTCTTGGCCTACCTGAAACCACATGTAACACATGTAGGACTGCTGGATCGGAATGTAGAATTAGGCATTCTGAAAATCAAACACTACCATCCAGTCACTAGGATCCAGGGTAGAGAGAACTTGTGCCATGGTGAACATTTCGAACTTGTCCTTCCAGAGAAAGAAGTTCAGAGGGTGAAGATCTAGGATGGCGGCAATGCTTCCATCCTGTTTTTGGCACCAGGACTAACGGGAGTAACAGCCAGTCCCCGATCTCTGATGGTGGCACGCTATGGCACCGTTGGCAAAGTGAGCTCGAACTTCTCCTCGGAGTATGGACAACTGGTCCTCCGAGAAGTATTGTGGAATGGTATGCAACCTCCCACCAGGTGACTGTGTGCTGGGTAGAAGGACTTAAAGTGGTTTTGCGGCAGCTTTCGTTTGGAGGGTTAGTGTTTGGTATAACACCAACACTGGATGCCTGGAAACTGGCATCCTGATCTTCTGCTTGTACACTGAAAGGACTGGGAGGCCTGTTTTTGAGGCACATTCTGCCGTTTCCTCTGCTCATATCCACTTCAAAAGCATCTGAGGGAGTAAAAATGTTGGGGGAACTGATGCACTGGTGGAGCAAGCCCAAGAGAATGAGTTGTTGCCTTGCTGTACTTAAAACATTCTAGGGCTGAATCTGCCTTGTCTCTATAGACATAAGTCCCATCGAAGTTTATGTCCTTTAGAGCCTGTTGGAGGTCGCTGGAAAATCCTGGAGTGGATCTAAGCTTGGTGCGTAAGCACCACATTGGTGCCGACACAGTCATTCATGTCCAGGCCAGATCCTTTAGAGTATTTCTCAGCGTCTTGGCCACCTTAAATAGGGCAATGTAGGTCTAGTCAAACGTCTTCTGGGACGGATGGAAAAATGTCTGCCAGCCTGGCCCACAGCTCATGACTTTCTCCTCAGGAGTCAGTGTTGACTGACCTTAGTGCGAGGTTGGCCTAGGAGATCATCCTTTTTGCAAAGGTCTCCACAAATTTTGACTCACTATCTGGTGGGGTAGTCTGAAACATACTGGAATTTACTCGGCTGATAGAGGCTTGCACTATTAGGCTCTTGGGAGAGGGGTGTGGCAGTAGGAAGTCAAGCCTGTGTCACCTTGCAATCTGCCTGGTGACTGGTGGGCAAGATCCTGGTTTTGACCACGTCCCAAACAGTGTCAATGTATCGTTGAATGCAGGATAGGCTCTATTATCACCTGCCCTGGGTGAAGCACCTCAGTAAAAACATTCTTGGTTTCAGTCAAGTGGAAGAGTTAAATCCAAGACTTCAGATGTTCCCTTCATCACAGTAGCCAAGGAGGCAGATTCTTAAGTGGCCATAGTAGGTACGTCTGAGTGGAGTCCAGCACTAGGCAAAGTTTTGAGGCTGCTGGTTTCCTGCAGGTCATAAAATCGTTTTTCATAATCATAAAGAGGTGATTGATCGTCATCATGGCCATATTCATGTAGGCGGTGTGGAAGCGATCCTGGATCAGACATTGGATAAGGGTAGATTCAGTACGATATTGGTGGAAGTCGCTCTGGGTCCACTTCAAAGTCCAAAAGGACAATGGACTACCCCGATATAGCCGATGCCATCAATGTAAAACGTAAATGTCCAGTATTTGTAAAGCGAAAACAATTACCCGAGGGAGTCAAGGCGCAGGGGGCCATAGGGAAGATTAAGGCAAGCGAGCTATTGCCCAGCGTCACATGGTGCTGGGCTGATCTGCCGCCGGCACCAGGGATTGAACTGTGAGCCCCTGGGATCCGGAGTCAGCTGCCCTGGCCGCTACACCACACCGCTTCACTTCGGGTTTGGGCTAAGATGTGGGCTGTGGTGCCACACAAGGTGTGGAGTGTGGCACAGAGTCTGAAGCCGAAACTGACCTCAGGACACGGTCTAATGGCACAGTCAGCATCAGGAATGGATCCACTGGCAGTAAACAGACTGTCACCAGCCCGGATCCCTAGGCTCCAGAGCAGCTCCCAGAGGGATCCGGTCAAGTACCAAATATTCGGTCCATGGCCTGTTGGAATTCCCTGATTTGTTGCAGTATCGCTACAGTGGTAGGAAGTCGGGTGCAGTTTTAAACAAGGTCGGAATTGGATTAAGGGTCAGAGAACGAGTTCGCAGCCTAGACATACCCGGAGCGCCCAGGAACTCTGAATGGTGGGATGAAGTGAAGGCATACTTGGACTGCTTGTGTTTTAGATTTCTTGACGTACCGATCAGTTACACCTTGAATTCAAATACGACCGCTCCATTTTTTTACTTCTTTTGATGTTCAGTGGATGGCTTTCATGTACATTTTCACACATCAATCTGAGGATGCCGTGCCGTACTTAAAGCCAAGACACCAGAGTCAGTGTGGGTCCATCACTGACATCTGCTTATGGAAATCCTTACACAGTTTGAACCATGTTATTTTATGTGGGAACATGTCCCTAGCACGTTAAGAATCTGAAGAAAGATCACCCAATATGCCCAGACGTGGATCCCTTGCTCACTGTGCCACTGGATTCAAGCTGGCCTGGCTGATGAGGGGTGATACCCCCGAAACTTGTCCCAGGATGCTTGTTTCTGGTCCAGGGGAGAACCTCGCATGGCAGTTTGGGATGGACTTCTCATGAGGAGCAGGGTCAAAACTGATTTGCATGTGTCTGGGTCCAAACTGGGGTGGCAAAGTGAGCAAAACAACGATGGAATAAACCCAGATCTCTCGACTGGGTGGGGGGGGGGGGGGGGTGAGTGGTTGAAAAGTTTCAGCAATCCGTCCATCATCTTTTGTTTGCAAAGAAAATTCACTGTCAAGGACTCTGACAGACAGAGCGTGCTCTGGACCCAGAGCAAAAGGGGCAGAAAGAAAGGAATGGACGTCAGCACACAGAGATGGAGCTGATATAGGGGCTCAAATGTCAAATCCAAGGATGTACGGACTAGACCTGGAGCTAGCTACTGGTGCGCATTGGAGATGCTATGAAAATCTTCTGAATCCACTCTGGCACCTGGGTAAATTCACAAGGTGAGGAATCTGCGGTTATTCGTTCCTATCAAAATGGACCGGCTCCTGCTCCTTCTTCCCCACTTTCTAATGAACAGGCAAAGGCACTTCCACAGTGTTCTGTAACTATCAAATGGTCATGACTGGTGCACTACAAAACACTTAAATATTTTACAAAGTATGTGCACAATAAAACCAAGAACAAATTAGACAAAATAGCCTCCAGTGAAAAACTGCCTGAATAGGTCCATAATCCTAATGTTTTGGGTCCCATATATCAGCAAATTCAGTAGCCAACCTTTTTAAAACAATATTTCTTCAGTCCTTTATCACAATTTTATTAAATCCCAGGGCAGTAGAAACCTACCTTCTCTCCACTGGAGTAGAAGAAGTACCGCAATCGGACAATGTTGCAATGGTCTAGCTTCCTCATTATCTGGAGCTCTCGGTTCTAGAGAAGAGAAAGCAAAGACGAGATTAGAAAAAAAAAAAAAAAAAAAAAAAAAACCACCATAAAATTAGGGTGGTCTTTCAATGTTAAAAGTTCTGCAAGTCCAACCAAAAAGAGGATTAAAGCAGTGACTTCAGTTTGGTTATTTGGTATACTGTAGCAGACTGGCGGGCGTACAAAACATTGACACAAATAAATGTCTAACAATGGAGATCTCAGGCTGATGTAGAAAAGGTGGTTTCTCTAGTTTGGATAGCACACCGGTTCCTCATACTTCCAGCTTCTGCCACATTCATGCCACACTAGAACTCGTTTGCTAACAATGCTCAGCAGGCTTGTATTCTCTGAGATCTATTTCATATAAAAAAAAAAAAATAGGTTTAGAAACTGAAGCACTATAATGACTCAAAACTGAGTATCTACAAGCTGGGTGCACCCCAAATATCTCCCTGGAAAGAGGGTCCCTTTGTTCCGTGACTTCTCAACTGGGTAGAACTCAAAGTAATTCATCGGGATCGGAGAAACTCTTTAAACTGCACCTAGATGGACCTAAAAGGCGACTAACAACAAGGATAATGTTACTTACCCAGTAAGCATCTGTTCTTGGCATGTAGAGCTGTAGATTCACATGCTTTGCATACTACTGCCATCTAGTGTCTGGTCCGGATGTTTGCAAGTTGTTTTCTTCAAAGAAGTCTTTCCAGTCACAATGTAAGGTGATTCCTCCTTTCGGTGATAGTGCGCATGGGCATCAATTCCATTGCTAGATTGTTTTCCCGCAAGAGGGTGAGAATGGAGTGAGTGAGTGTAGTAAAGAGATGTCCATGCGTGGATAATGTGAATACTGGGAACTGCAACTACTACAGGTGCCCGGGGAGGAGGCTGGGCGAATGTGAATCTACAGCTCTACATGCCAAGAACAGATGCTTACTGGGTAAGTAACATTATCTGTTCGAGGCATATGTGCTGTAGATACATATGCTTTGCAGAGACTATATAACAGTACTCTTCCAAAGCGGAGGCTAACCAGCAGATGTTGCAGTTGTCTAGAAAAGCGTTTATCACTGCCTACCCTACATTGGCTTGTTGGCATGCTAATCCAGCCACACAATAGTGTTTGGTAAATGTGTGTAGAGTAGACCACGTTGACGCTTTGCAAATGTCAGCTATAGGAATGTTACCTAAAAAAGCCATATAGGCCCCTATTTTGCGAGTGGAATGCACTCTCGGGGTATAGATAAAGTTCTTTTGGCTTTTGCATAGCAAGTTTGAATGCACTTAACAATTCACCTTGAAATGGCAGATTTAGAAATAGGATTGCGTTTGTAAGGTGGTGTAAATGAAACAAACAGTTGCTTTGTTTTACGAAAATCTTTTGTTCTTTCGATATAATCCAATAAAACTCTTGACGTCAAGTGTGTGAAGGACTTGTTTGGCTACTGAATCAGGTTGAGGAAAGAACACAGGTAACTCAACTGATTGGTTAATATGGAAAGCAGAAACCACTTTGGGATTGGTGCAAAGAACTACCCTATCTTTATGGAGCTGAAAGAACGGTTCTTCTAAAGTTAATGCCTGTAGCTCACCAACTCTCCTTAATGAAGTGATTGCAATGAGGAATGCAACTTTCTAAGAGAGGAACTGTAAAGGACACTTATGTAGTGGTTCAAAGGGTTGACCCATAAGTCTTGAAAGTACAACATTAGGGTTCCACACTGGTGCCGTTGGAATTCTTGGTGGTATAACTCTTTTTAAGCCCTCCATAAATGCTTTAGTGACAGGAACTTTGAACAAAAACAAATGTAGTTGGTTTTGCAAATACGCAGCGACTGCCGCAAGATGCAACATAATGGATGTGTAAGCTTGCTCACACTGCTGTAGGTTTAAAAGGTAACAGACAATGTTCTTAACAGAAGCATCTAGAGGTAGAATTGTGTTATTGCAGTAAACCACAAATCGTTTCAATTTTGCTGCAAAGTAAGCTCTGGTAGTAGGTTTCCTTGCTTCTTTCAGAATAGTCATACAGTCTGGTGGTAAAGTTAAATACCCAAACCCTATGATTTCAGGAACCAAATCGCTAAGTTGAGCTCCTTGGGATTTGGAGGTTTGAATTTTCCATGGTTCTGAGTGAGGAGACTGGAGGTGAGATGTGGCTTTTGATGTGGAACTACTGAGGGCTCTAACAGAGTGGTGTACCACGGTTGATGGGCCCATGTGGGAGCTACAAAAATCCATGTGAGTGATGTTTGCCTGAGTTTCTGAACTAGAAGTAGGAGTGGGAGAGGCGGAAAAGTGTAGGCAAATATCCCTGACCAATTCATCCATAGGGTATTGCCTTTGGAGAGAGGGTGTGGGAATCTGGAGGTAAAGTTTGGGCACTGTGCATGGTCTACTGTGGCAAACAGATCTATTTGCGGGTATCCCCATTATTGAAAGTATGGAAGGAGAACTTGGGGATGAAGTTCCCACTCATGTATTTGCAGTCTCCTTCTGCGGAGGTCGGCAATTTGATTGTTCACTCCCGGGAGGTGTTCAGCCAGAAGGTGAATCTTGTGATGGATTGCCCATTTCCAAAATTGTCTGAGACAGACATGACAGTTGGAGAGTGTGTCCACCCTTGTTTTTGTACATAGTACATTCCTGTCATGTCGTCTGTGCGGACTAGGACAACTTTGACTGCGAGATGAGACTGAAAAGCTTGCAGACCTAGAAACACTGGTAGAAGCTCTAGATAGTTGATGTGGATGCGTCTGAGCGTCGCCCCAGAGACCTTGGATTGTGTAATGATGGAGATGTGCACCCCAGCCGGGGGGAGAGGAGTCTGTTGTTAGCACAACCTGTGGAACAGGGTCGATGAAGGGCCGCCCTTTTGATAAGTTTTGTGTGTTCCACCACTGCAGAGAGCGATGAGTGCGGCTGTCTACCAACACTAGATCTGTTAATTGACCCTGTGACTGATTCCACTGACTTACTAAACATTCTTGTAATGGACGCATGTGTAGTTTTGCATGAGGTACTGTTGCAATGCATGAAGCTATCATTCTCAGTAGGCGCAAGAAAATCCTGGCTGGCAAGGTTTGATTGGTTTGGAACTGCAGCAATAGAGTTTGGATATTAGAAATTCTGGCTGCATTGGGAGGAGCTAGAGCTGTGTGATTGTTGAGAGTGGCTCCTAGATAAGATTGTATCTGCAAAGACAATAGGTGAGAATTTTGAATATTTACATGAAACCCAGTAGGTGAAGTAAGTGTAGCGAGGTCTGAGTGTTTTGCAGACACTTTTGGTATGTGCTGGAGTTGATGAGCCAGTCGTCTAGGTAGGGGAAGACATGAATTTGTCGTCTTCTGAGATGAGCTGCTACCACTGCTAGGCATTTTGTAAATACACTGGGAGCAGTAGTTACTCTGAATGGAAGTACTTTGAACTGATAGTGTTTGCCTGCTATCACAAATCTGAGATACTTGCGATGAGCTGAATGAATGGGAATGTGAAAATATGCGTCTTTTAAGTCCAGTGTGGACCAATAAAATGTTTTGGTTTTTTTTAAAACGCCTAGCTGTAGGAAAGGAAGAACCTGGTGAAGCGTTACCAAATGGAAATGTTCTGTATGTAGTGGTTTTAATTCTCCAAGTTCCAAAATAGGTCTAAAGGAACCATCCTTTTTGGGAATTCCAAAATACAGAGTTAACCCCTGAACCTTGGTACTGAAATGAAACTGGTTTTATGGGTCCCTTTTGTAAGAGAGATTGCACCTCTTGTTTGAGTAACTACAAATGGTCAGAAGACAATTTGTGAACGCGAGGTGGAATGTTTGGTGGATTGGAGGTGAGGTCCAGGCATTAACCATGTTGTAGAAGGTCTAGGGCCCATTTGTCGGTTGTTATAGATTGCCAAATGGGGAGAAACTGTTGAAGTCTTCCCCGGACAGGTGTTGAGTGATCAGAGGGAAGTGTGGGCACGTCACTGTTTATTAGAGGGAAGGGGTGTTGCGCCTTTACCCCTGCCTTAGGAATAGTTGCCTCTGTATCCTCCCTGTAGAAACCTCTAGAAGAAAAGGATTGGTTCTTGCCCTTGTAGGAGGAAGCATTTGGGTCTGAGGATGTGGTTTTGGACCCTGCTCTGTAAAACGAGCGGCGAAAAGAGCCTCTATTAAATGGGGACTGGAGCGCTCCCATGGATTTTGCCACTTCAGTGTCCTTTTTCATCCTTTCTAAGGATTGGTCGACTACAGGACCAAACAGGTGTTCCGTGTCAAAGGGTGTGTGCAAAATGGACTGATGAACCTAGGCTTAAACCCCCAGATCATAAGCCCTGCATGCCTTCTAAGGAGAATTCTGGTATTGAGCTCCCTAGCTGCAGTGTCAGCTGCATCTAAAGCACATCTTATTGAGGAGTTCTAGATGAGATCCCCTCTCCAACTAACTGCTGTTGAAACATTTTTTTATTATTTTCGTACCAACACCCCAATACAATTCCACAACAGCCCCAGCCCGCCACCGGAGAGTGTTACACATGACATTGCAACTAGTTGTGCATAAGAAAAGTCACCCTTCCCGCCTGGGCTCCCCCCACCCTCTCCCTCCCTCAACCCATGTCAGTGTGCCCCCATCTACCTATCCTCCCCCTGATGTGACCCCCCCCATTACTATGATTCGCGTATGGGTACTCAAACCTATCTCTGGCAGCTTGGGCTTTCCCCCATGTCCAACTGCGTCTCATGTGTCCACCCATCATCCTGGCCCCCCTCCTACTCCCCACTTGTCGCTTCCTCCTGTCGATCGGGTATACTCCCTTCTGCTCCCGTGTCGGACACCAGCCCCTGAAGTTCCACCACCAATGCCTCCCATGCACGGGCCGTCGCTAATGCCTTTTCGTCATTCCTCCTATGCGCTAATTGCAACCGAAGTGTGCCCTCTGCGCCTGCCCATTTGGCAAACGCCATCCTCCACCTCAGAAAGCTAGGCCCCACCCGTGATTTCCAATGCATGGTTAGCTCCCTCTTAGCCATAATCAACCCTAAGTCATAGAACTTACTGGTAACCTTTGTTCGGCGGGTGTGGGGGAACCAAATCAACAGGCAGGCCCCCATTTCCGAAGCAATGGTGCGGTCTGTCACCTGGTTTAGGCAGTCTATGACGTCTTCCCAGTAGTTACCCAACTCCGCGCATGACCAAAACATATGTCGAAAATCAGCCCCATCCCCCCCACAGCGCGGGCACCGAGAGTGTGCACCCCCAAAATATTGCAATATCTTAACTGGCGTCAAGTAAGCCCTGTGTAGTGTAAAAAACTGGACCAGCTGAAACCGGGCATTACGCGTTCCCTTCCAGGGCCGCCGCACCAGCGCTGACCATGTCGACTCGGGGATGGGCTTCCCAAGGTCCGCTTCCCACCTATCCCTCAACGTGTCTAGGGGCAGCAAGCATGCCGTCGACAGCCTTCGATAGAGGCAGGTAATAGCCTTGGACGTCCCCGCCGCCATAACCACCTATTGGCAACCCGCGGCTCCGAGAGCTCCACATTCCAATGCCTCTGGAGGCCCGCTACGAGGGCAGCGTGAAGTAAATAGTCTCCCCTTGGGAGCCCATAAGAGTCCTGCAGGTCCTGGAAGGGCAACAGCACCCCCTCCCTAAATAAATCGCCCACAACTTGTATGCCCAGCTCCTCCCAAACGGCTAGTCCCGACCAAATCGCCCCGGTGCGGGAGCGCCGTGCACATACCCAGGGGGATCTCCGGGGCATAAGGTTGGACTATGGCGGTCCTCTTCTGACACCGGTTACAGCACAGCCTGAGGGTGCGCTCCTCCAGAGTGAGCTGGGCGAGGTCCATCCGTTGCTGGAGGACTATGAAAGCGAGCACATGACGAGGAATCAACCTGCCCTGCGGGCCCTCTGGGCCTCTGTACTCCCTAGCCACCGCCTGTGTGAGCCATTGGAGTTGTGCTGCCAGATGGTACCACTCAAAGTCCGGGACCGCCAGGCCCCCCTCTGCTCTTCCCCTCTCCAACTAACTGCTGTGCCTTAGTTATGTGTTCATCTGAGAGATATTGGAGCAGTTGTTTCAGCTCATCCCAGCGTGCCCAGTCATACCTAGCTAGTAGGCCCTGTGTGTTTACAACGCTCCAGTGGTTATCCGCTTGAACCGCTACTCGTTTTCCACAGGTATCTAAAAGTTTGTATTCTTTATCTGGGGGAGGTGCATTCTGCGAGTTAGCTCTTTTGCAAGTATTGGACACTAATAGGGAGTCCAGAGGTAATTGTCCAATAATAAACAGGATATGATGGTGAGGGTTTATATTTTTTATCTACCCTTGGGAGTTAAAATACGTGCTCTGGCAGGGTCTTTAAAGATATCCTCTACAGGTCTCGTCATGCCTTTAGGCATAGTGTGTTTGACTTGACCTAGGTGTGGACTCAAGTGTTTCAAATAGAAAATTATCTTCTAATGTCTATGTCGTGGTACTCCATTATACTCTGCTGCTCTGGCAATGAGCTGTTGATAAGCCATATCATCATCTGGTGGTGATGGTGTTGCAGGATAATGGTCTGGCTCGTTGTCTACTGGAGGGTCAATGGTGTAATCATTCCATGGGACTGCAGGAAAATGAGTATCATCAATCTTATCCACATCTGGATCTGTATGTGGAAATGACCGACGTGTTGTGTAATGGATTTTCAATTATTAATTGTGGAGAAGATGATGGATGTGGAGAGAGTTGTGGGGCAGGATAAACAGGGCTAGTAGCCATACCCTTCTTTAAGGGAATCTTATCAGAAATGTCCTCTGCAGGAAGCGTGCGTTTTGCTGGATTTTTAGCCAAAATGTGTCCAGTATCAGGATTAATATAAATGCTCTTTTGTTTGGGGTCCAATTTTGCCTTAAGAACGTCTAAAATTGATTCTGGAGGCTGGAGAACATTGTCCTTGGAGTTTGGTTTCAGCTTTGTAGCACTTTGTGTTTCGAAGTGGAGGGTTTCAGCTCCGAACCGGATTGGTCCTTGGAGCCTGATGATTTCAGATCCGAAGGCAATTTCGGCCAACGCGGCCCAGAGCCGAAAGGCTTGACTTTTTGTTTTGGTGCCAAGCCGAGTTGTGGGGTGTCGGAAACATTGTCTCGGTGCCGACCTTGGCCAGAAGGCAGAGGTGGTGCTGTAGTCGTATAAGGTTTGGAAGAGGATTTAGGGGGCAAAAGTTCTTCGGTACTCACGGCACCCTGTCCCGGAGGCACTTCTTAGGACACTAGATCAATCTCCAGATCGATCTTGGAATCGGACTCTGGAACCGAGAGGGCCTCTTCTTCGGCAGCAGCCGCTTTGTTCTCTTCTTGGTCGGATTCTTCCCAGAAAATAACTGGAGTAAGTTGGATGCTTTGGCGCTGCATTTCTAGTCGTCGAGCCCCACAATTGCATACAGTCTTCTTGGACCAAAACCACTTACAAGAGTTGCAGTCTTCCTCCTTGTGCTCCGGAGGGAGGCACAAGTTCCAAACTCTATGTAGGTCGGTGCGAGGGTACTTGGCGTGGCACCCAGGACAGAATTGAAATGGAGCCTGTTCCATGGGCAGAAGGATGGCCTGAAGCTGCAAGGCCTGACGGCCGCCCACCAGGTTTTCGATCGAAAATAGAGTTTGTCGATCTATCGGATACGTAGAGAACAGGGAAATGCGTAATGAAACCATACTGTTGAGGGTAGAGTGGATTGCGCACTGAGGGGAACCGGAAGAACGGTTTTTGAACCAGAGCGCTGCAATACACGTCCGAACCTGATGGGGAAAAAAAAAAAACATCTTTGGACATGTACTACCAGGCATCCTTATTGCCACACATCTGACTAATGTGAGACTCGCGATGTAACTTCAGAAGGTCCATCTGTGCTTCCTTTGTTCACCATCCCCTTTTGACATCTCATATACTCAATAATAGTTAGGAGCTCCAGCAAACACAAAGTGGTGTAGCAACATTTTTGCTAGTAAGGGGTTAACATTTATTCAACCTCCTAAATACAATACTAGTGTAATGGCAATCCTTTTTCACAAGACATCGTACTACCTTCACTGTCCTGTCTTTACAAAATGTTATGTTGTAGGCACTATTCAGCCCCCATTAACCTTATTTAAAGTGTTTCTAGTGCTATGAGAGATAGTTGGCTACTGCACTAGTCCCAACACCACCCAAAACCAAGAGATCCTACACAATTGCCTGAAAAACAACACAAGACTGCACATATTACATATATCCAGCAGTTCGGGTATGAAAAATAGGTACCAGTCTCCAAACCCACAACAGCATACATGTGTGTATGTGGTATTAGTATTCAGCAAAGAAGCAGTGGAGCACTGTACAGTGTCAAAGGCAAAGATACAGTGAACATGTGGAAGGAAAGGTATGAAGGGTTCTGAGACCAGATGTACGCTGTTAATATACCTCGATGTAGTGATCTTTCAAGAGGTATCTTTAGTTCTTTCCCCAACTGGATCACATTTTCGGCGGTTTTGGTAGCAGTTACTTGCATCTTGGTCAGTTTTCATATATCTTTATTTGTGCTTCACCCCAAAAACATTTTAGATCTCTCACTGCACATTCACATAATAATCACAGCATGTTGGATAAGCACTGCTAACTCAACAGCGCTTCCATGTACATTTTTAATTTGCCTTACACACTCTCACTTAGGGAGATGTGACATCAAGAGTTACAAATACAAACACAGGAAAATGTTTACAACTACAATTCTCGTATGACAGTATATAATGAACCGTGAACTAATGTTGGATTGTATTATATTATAGAGTGTGACTAAGGGAGACGTTCCCACCACTACCCCGGTTTCAGAGCGATGAAATGAAACTCGGGTAAGAGAATCTAACTATAATTTGCATGAAACGCACTCTGATTAATGAGCACACACTCTGAGTTGATTAAGGAATGTGCTTTGGAAGTGGCTTGACCTGTAAGAGAGAGTATATATGACAAACAAAGGATAACGAATGACAAGAATTCAATTGAGAACGTTTTTTTTGTAAAAGCAGGAGGCTGTTGAGTTGTGGGAGTTAGAGATGACTAAGAAATGTGTTTCCTTTGTAGGATATTCCCATGATAAGAGAAAAGCAAAGAAGGAGAGGCAATAACCACTAAATATCCCGGTAATAATACCTGAAAAAGAAGGTACTGCATATAGGGGAGGGCAATAACAAGCCCAAAGAAGAAAAGGGATCCTAATTCTGAGGAAGGCTGGTAGACCCCCGAGGGGCTCCGAGAAGGCTGAAACATGTAGATAGAATAACACTACTTTTCAGGGGGTAAAGATACTAAGAACCCTGTAAACCCCCCAAGATAATTATTTTAATCCTGCCAGGGGAAGTTAGGAATAAGGATTAGTTTAACATTAACCTAGGTAGTTTTAATCACCCTTTTTGTGTTGAGAGGATCCCGATAACAGTTGGGATAGAGGAACTGATTCAATCCTCTCAATTGTTGTGGTTCTTTAGGGAAAAAAACTAGGTGTGAGGGCAGTATTAAAAACTAAGTGGATTTCCCAAACAAGGAGAAATAAGCAGCACCCAGAGACAGATTGGTCCAGCTAATTCCCCTTTCCAGTGTGTCTATGTAGGTTGAAGTAGGGAGGCTGAAGGGGAAGGTAGAAAACCTCTCGCCCCCACCCCTAGTGGGTGTGTGTTGAAAGAGGCCCAGAGAGTGCCTGCTTGGCATCATTAAGGTGGTGGGGGTCAAATGTGTTGGAAATTCACACAGGTAGCATGCAGGAACACATACAGGGGGCTGGTGAATCAACTGGGACCGCCCTGAGCCCTTGATAACTGCTGGGTAGTTGAAGATAGGAGTGGGGTCAACGAGACCCCAGGGCTGCTCAATGCCCCAACGCAGGACTTGCCCTTATGTCAAGTGATGGCTAGCTGCAGTAAGGCAGGCAAGGATAGGAGTAGCCGAAAAGGAAATTGGGCCTGGAGGGAGGGGAAACTAATGTCTCTATAAAGGTATCTCACTCTACTGAAGAATGAACACAGTTGAAAATACCATTACCTGCTTATCTTTATTTTCTTTGCTGTTTCTAATGTTTAAAATCACGGTTAACTTCGGTATTGAAGGAATACATTGTACACAAGTACAATGTGGATGCAATATGATGTACTGCAAGGAATGCTGACAAATTAAATAAAGAGTATATATATATTTATTTTAGACTTAAATAAAATTATAGGCAGCCAGATTTGTTTAATCTTTGACTATGACAACATTTCACTTTCTGACACTTTGTGGCACTAAAGTGTGGGTGTGAAGACCTGGTTAATACCTTTAAGAGGGATCTAACGCAGTTCAGAACATAGACTTGGAACTTCACGAATAAAGTGGTGGGAGAAACGCGCACACACACGCGCGCACACGCGCACGCACGCATGCTTCAGCCATACGAACAAACCTCAGAAGATATAGGTTTTTAGCAGCTTCCTGAAATGTAGGAGGTTCTGGCATTCGCGTAGTTGGCAGGGAAGTTCGTTCCAGAGAGTAGGGGCACGGTGAATAAACGCCCTGCCACCCATGCAAGCTTTTTTGATTCTCGGGGTGAAGAGAAGTAATTTGGATCCCGGCTGATGAGGCCTAGTTGGTGTATACCTTGACAGTTTATCGGACAGGTAAGGGGGTCCTAGGCCATTGAGAGCTTTGAAAACGATGCAACAGATCTTAAATTTCACTTGTTTTCTCACAGGGAGCCAGTGGAGTTTGTTTAGAAGCGGTATCAAGGCTGTTCTGGGAGGGGCATTCACTACTAACCGAGCCGCGGTGTTCTGGACTACTTGCAATTTGTCCAGGGAGGCCTCGTTGGCAGAAGCCAACAATGCAGTGCAGTAGTCCAGTCGGCTTAACACTAGAGCTTGCATCAGTGTTTTTCGTGTGGAAGGAGTTAATAGGGGGAACACTCTAAGGAGGCTGAGTATGTGAAAGCAAGTTCCTGCCGTAGTGGTAGCATGTGCGTCGAGCACGAGTTCTGGTCAATGCGGATTCCCAGATTATTCACCGCGGTTTTCGGGGTGGGCGCAGGTCCCAGTTCCTCCAGCCATCAACTGGGTGACCAGCTTATTGCCGTGCCTTCAAACATAATTTCTGATTTCTTGGCATTGAGTTGAAGGAAGTTGGCCCTCATCCACGTGACAATGGTCTTCAAGCCTTCTGAAAAGATGCGTTGGATGTTATGGCTGGTTCTATCAAAAGAGTAAGAGCTGGTGTTGTCCACATAGGAAATGGGGCTGAACGCTAGGGCCTTCATTAGTTTGGCCAGGGGAGTGACATATATGTTAACAAGCATTGAAAATGCAATAGGCCTTGCCTTTTATTAAGTTAAAGCCATTTGCTTTGCTAATGATATTATATAGCAAAACAAATGGCTTTAACTTAATAAAAGGCGAGGCCTATTGCATTTTCAATGCTTGTTTTTTTTTCTTTTCAGTTTACATAGCGCATACTCAACACAAAGGTATTGGAGCGTTATACAAGGACACATTCATTTTTTTTTTTTTAGCAGGCACGGGCAAATTCATTGATTTGCTTAGAATCACAGGATGCTGAGCCTTCTGCAGAGCGTACATTTCTAGAGTTGCATTTGTTTCCTCGTTGCACTACTTCACTCCCACTTTTTATTTTTTAACATGCATTATTCCATTGCATAACTTCTACTGGAGGCCGCTTTTGTTCCCTGCTGTTCTATCCTTCTTCGGCAATTGCATTTTTCTGATTACTGCACAGCTCCCGCCTCCCACACTGCAGGTTTCTCGTGTACGTCCCCCCTCCCCGGGTTACACAGGCCCACTCAATGACTGCACTGCCTCTCCCCCTCATCCAGCCTTCACTGCACGTGGTCTATGAAGATCGACTCGACGGGGCGGTCCGGATGCGAGCGATTATAAGGCTTTAGGGCAAAGACGTATCGTGACCTGAAGTTTGAGGCTGGGAGGGGTGACTTTGGAGAATGCGGTAGTGTATGTGGACCAGGGAAGAAACTAGGCTGTAGCAGATAAATACAGGGGCATGCAAGCAAATTCCAGGAGAGCGGAGGCGAAGTAGGAGGATGTGGGAGACTAGGAAGTGAGGGGGGGGGGGGGGCGAAGAGGAGGCAGATGACAAGAGGAGGTACAACACGGAGGGGAGAGAGAGTACAGGCACAGCTGGAGCCGAGAATCGCCCCTCAGGGCGAGATGCGCACAAAACGAGTGGTGGGGTTGATAGACTGCACGAGTCCTGGGATTTGATAGCCCGGTGTGTTCTGGGAGCTGTAGTGATGGTTTCTCTAATGGCACTGAATGGACTACAGGGCATCATGACAATCATTTGAAACAGGATATAGTCGGGACTTAAAAGGTTAATGTCCTGGCAACGTAGATGGAGGTGCAGACGCAACATGGGAGGGCTGCACGGTGAGGTGAGAGAGAGTGGCTGCGGCTCGCTTTAGGGTCTCGTTCGGGGTAGTAAGCGCTATTCATGAGGAGGAAGGTGGGTACCGTAGAAGGTGATGGTGAGATAGGATTGAAGTGGGGGTTTGACATACGTGCATTTGGCGAGCTGACAGTGTGGATGCCGGAAGGGTGATGGAGCCGGTCAGACTTCAGAAGTGGAAAGAGAGGGGTTGAACTAGCAAGTCGGACGAGAGGGTGATAAAAAGTGAAGGGTGGGCAGGCGGAGATGGCGAGTCGAAGTGAGACCGGGAAGCGAAGATTGTGTTTCGGGACAAATGGAACTAGTGATGGGGGGGAAAAATGGGACGTGCACATGCGTACTTATCGGGAGGTGGCAGATAAGACCCTGAGGTAGAAAGTGATGTGGTGTATAGAACGTGCAGAGCAGGCAAATGGGAGGATAGAAGAGTGAGACAGAGGTGGGGGGGTGGGCAGGCAGCAAGGCGGGGACAGGTAGAGAGCGACTCGGGGAGAAGGCGAGTTAAGTGGATGGAAGGAGTCAGAACAATGGGGGCAGAGAGCCAGGGAGAGGGCGGAGGAGAAAAAAACACCCGCTTGGATATCAGTAACAAGATATTTGATCCTTTGAAAATGAAGAACTCTCGGCACCGGCTGTTTTTGACAGCCGTCCCAGTTGGACTGGCTCGCGAACCGTCCCAGTTAGACTGCCTCGCATGACTGGTTTCTTATCTTTATGGGGCCATGTGTTTGGCCCCATAAGGATAAAAAAAACGTTTACGCCAGCAGTTAGTCGGGACAGCCAGTCCAACTGGGACGGCTCTAAAAGAGAAAAGTGTACATCACTAGACGCTCTTTTCCAATGGCTGGCCACCGTTTAGCATAAACGGTGACGCCAACCAATGGAAAAGAGGGGCGGGGCTTAAAGCCCACTAGAGAAATCTCCTAAAGTCATTAAATCTCGCCAGTGAGACTGCGCATGTCTGCGCAGTCTTACGTCAGGCGAGACCTAAAAAGGGTAGGGCTCGTAGGGCTCAAGCCGGAGCCCTGCGGTACTCCCTTGGTTACTTTGGTGGTCTTTGATCTGAAAGTGCCCATAGTGACTGTCTTGAGTTCTATCTGTTAGAAAATCTGCCAGCCATTTCAATGCAGACCCTTGAACCCTGATGTCCTGAAGTCTCTCCAGTAGGATTTGGTGCGAGATGGTGTCAAATGCCGCTGATAGGTCAAGCAGCACTAAGAGTGCGGCCTGACCCTTGTCCAGTGCCATTCTGATGTTATCAGTTACCAGTGCCATTCTGATGTTATCAGTTACCTCTATCAAGGCGGACTCGGTACTGTGCTTGGCCCAGAAGCCTGACTGGGAGACATCCAGGTAATGCGCGGATTGTACAAACTCAGATAAGTACTTGTTGATATGTTTTTCTAGTAACTTGCTTTGCAGGGGGAGCAGAGAAATGGGGCGGTAGTTAGACAGTTAGTCTATGGCAGCTTTAAGGTTTTTCCAGATTGGAACAACTTGTGCAGCTTTCCACTACCTCTTCAGGGATAAGTAATGGAAAGTTAAGTAGTTGTGCGGTATTGATAGAAGTACCCGAGCATACTGGCGAGGAATTATTATGAACACCTCCATCGCTGCGGTTATGTTGTGGAAAATGGTGTCAATTTTCTGGATGAAATAGGCCGCATACATACACACAAACACATTATAATATATATATATATATATATATATATATATATATATATATATTTATTCACTGAAAAAACCATAGGTTTCACACGTTATAGTTAGCGGAAATTTTACTGATAAAAAACCAGTGAAATTCCCCCGTTATAGTTAGTGCAGGCAACTATAACTCACGCGACCGCAATCCTCTGCTGATGCTAATACTGTATTTAGACACTTATTTGCCCATGTCTTCTTCCATACATTTTTAGCTATACATATATTACAAATTTTTTTTTTCCATAAAGACACATATGTCATCAGCAGAAGATTGCGGTCGCGTGAGTTATAGTTGCCTGCACTAACTATAACGGGGGAATTTCACTGGTTTTTTATCAGTAAAATTTCCGCTAACTATAACATGTGTGAAACCTATGGTTTTTTCAGTGAATTTGCAAGGTTTTTTAAATGCTAATTCCTAACTATAACGTGTGTGAAACCTATGGTTTTTTTCAGTGAATTTGTACGGTTTTTTAAATGCTAAGTTACTTTACGCCATTCGTGGCGTGCGCGCCCACTTAACGCAGTTCGTTCCGTGCGCGCACGGTGCGCTTCGCGCACCGTGCGCGCACAGTAAGCACGCGGTGCGCTTCGCGCACCGCGCGCCCACTTTACGCAGTTAGTGCCGTGCACGCACGGTGGGCACGCGGTGCGCTACGCGCACCGCGTGCCCACGTTACGCTAGATGGGCCATGTACGCACGATGCGCTTCGCGCACCGTGCGCACATGGAGGACATATGATGCACTTCGTTTTGAAAGGTAATATTTTAATTTTTCGTAATTTTTATAAGCCATGCACAAATGGTGCCCTTCGGGCACCATTTGCACACGGGGTGGAGAGAGTGTGGATAATTTTTTCTTTTATTATTTTTGTTTAAAATATTGTGGTTTTTCACACATTTAATAAGCCCTGCACATTTGGGGTGGGGAGAGTGTGGATAGTGTTTTTTTTATTACAATTTTTACCGTACGCGTACGGTAAGCGTAATCGGCGAAATTAGCGAAAAAATAAAAATTCAATTTTTGGCCTTGGGGGGTCTTTGGGGACTCCCTCAACATGGCTATGTGTGTGGGAGCTGTCTAAACAGCCCCTTTACATGTTTATTGGTTTTATTTAACAACCTAACTCTCAGTGCGAGAGAGAAAATGGCGGCCGCCGCTTCCTGGTTTTGGCAGATTCGAATGTTTACTAAGATCTAAGAGCCAATCAGAATCGCGCTCGCGCACGCCACCGTACGCGTACGGTAAGCTTACGGTAAGCGTACCGTAAGCTGGCTCAGATGTATATATTGATTTAAAGGCTATTTTCTCAAAATCTACTGAACAGATTTACACCAAACCTACAAAAGGCACTTCCTTGACCTGAGGACTACCTCTCTGCCAAATTTCTAGTAATTCTGTTCAGCCGTTCGGGCTGTAGCCCTGTCTAAAGGTCCTATGGAAAAATGCATGGGAAAAACGCGTTTTGGGACCCCCTTTTATCTCTGCCCCCGCTTGACGAATCCCCCCGAGACTTTCAGGGTAGGAGCGGAGCGTAGCGCCCCACCTATTTTGAGAAATTCGCGAGGATTCGTTGACCGGCGCCAAAGTTATTCAAAATAGAATGTTGCGGATTTCCTATGGAAAAGGGGTCCTAACTATAACTACCTACTGGCGACCGCCAGTAGGTAATATATATATATATATATATATATATATATATATATATATATATATATATATATATAATACAAATCGGGAATATGACTGCCTCCCTCCATGATACTGTTGAGGTGCCTTAAATTACTGCACGCAGAACGTTGGTGATCGTTGGAGCCCAAACATTAACATTGGTTTTAAAAATATCCACTGGCTCACCATTTGGGTATGGGCCTTTCCCTGAAGGAAATGTCTTTTTTGCACAGGCTACTTCATTGACTTCAAAAGAACTGCTGAAGGTGAGGAGTGCCACAGAATTTATATTTGGGTTTTAAATGTTTTCAACTAGATTACCCCTGACTACTATGGAGTTTAAAACCTCTGCTGTTTTCATAACAAGTTACTTACCTTCGGTAACACCTTTTGTGGTAGGGACTCTTAACTGCAGACTACTCACTTTAGAATATTCCCCAGAAGTCAGACTGGATCCAGAAAATCTTGAGCTATACCTTTGCTCGCCAGTAGGTGGTGTCGAACAGCTCAAAAACGAAAGGGACTTCACAGTGTCCATATTTGCGCTACCCCAGCGCATTTACATCCATTTCTTTGTAACTATTTACGGGCAAAATGCGGAGACATGAATTTCCCTATGTTTTAACCAGTGTACAGTATCTATTGTGATCTTTAGATTGAAGAGCTGGGTTCGCAGAGCAGGAGGCTGGGAGGTTCGGTGAGGAATATGCGGGAACGGCCTTGCATCTCCCACAGGAGCAGGACGGGCGTGGAGCCTTCTTCTGCCACACCAGCATGAGCTTAAACCCCTGCTCTCGAATCACCCTCAGTTTCATGGACTTGCATTCGAACTGAAGCAGGTCTTGAGGGCCATGGCTAGACCACAGGCACTACAGACAAACCAAGTGTGGGTCATTTGTCAGTGACATTCTCCACACGGTGTAAACTCCCTGCTGGGTTTGTTGAGAGATGTGCTGGGCACACTGGGGCCAAAGCTAAAAAAACAAGCATTTGCAATGCAATAGGTCTCGCATTATTAAAGTTTGAGCTATTGGTGTTGCATTATTTAGCAATGCCAATAGCTCAAAGTTTAATAATGCGAGACCTATTGCATTGCAAATGCTTGTTAATGTTTTTCTCTTCATCTGTTTCCTTCCCTGTGCACCCTAGCCCACCGCCCTCTTTTACGCTATTCTTCAGTGTAAATTAATTTCAGGCCAGAGCGCCCCTAGGAACAACCTAGCCTTGTGCTTTTTATTCGCCATTTGAAGGGCGCGGGGGGTTTGGTAGGTTTGAAATGTGGACTTAGGGTGTCAAACATAGGTGCCCAGTGCCACCTAATGCCATGCACAGGTGCCGTTTTGACAACAAAATATGAATGTTTCCGCCCAGAATACCTCGCCCTGTGTCTGGTGAGAGCCCTGTGAGGCAAACTGGCTTCTGTGCCCGGTTTACCCCTTGCCAGGGCACAAGGAACCCCGTCTGTTTCATTACACTCTCTTGTAACTTTGATGTCACAAGACACGCAAATTGACGTCACTTCCGGCAGCCCCTCTAACCATCTCTAAAGGCCCCTGTGATCGAGCTTACAGTTTGTTTTACTCCTACATAAAGGCAGACTTCCTTTATTTACGTATGTGTTGTCTTATGAAGCGCTAACCACGCCTGAGCAGGTATCAGAGCGCTGTACTGAGGGACGTTGTGAGAACAGGCAAAGTGAAGCATGCATTGAGTAGCGACATCATAAAACAGAGGGCTGGGCTGCCAGGTGTGACAGGGGCCTGTAGTGCACCGAGTGACCAAGGGTGTGCGAGTGTGCTGTGGGAGACATGCATGGACACATGGCAGCACAGCGGGCAAACAGCAGCCAGTCAGCAACAGAAGGAAGAGAGGGCTGAATATTATAGGATTAAGTGACTGGCGTGAAAGGATTTCAGCAGAGGCAGCGGGGCTGGGGCGTAGACAGCAGAACAGCAGCTGAGACTTCGCAGTCAATCAGGAATAGAAGGAAGAGAGGGCCGGATATTAGGATTAAGTGGCTGTAGTGAAGAACGCTTTTAGCAGGAGTAGCGGGGCTGGGGCAGGGACAGCAGAATAGCAGCTCATACAAGCTGTAGCCAGTCAGCAACAGGTGGAAGAGAGATTGGATATTGAGGTTAAGTCACTAGAGTGGAGGAGGCTTTCAGCAGAGACAGTGGGGCTGGGGCGCAGAAAGCAGAAAGGCATGAGGGACTGAACTAGGGACAGCGTGGAAAATATACCAAGTCGTATCTTAGATTTATTTTACGTTCGAAAGAGCACCTGCAACCCGTTCACCCCTGACAAAGAACAAATGCAATTTATGGCAAAAAAGCAAGCCCTGGTACCTGGGCTACTGCTGCGGAGAGTCGGACGTCTAGATAAGTCGGGCTCAGTTGGAAGGGTCGCCGCTGAGGGGAGTCGGTGCAGCTTCACAGGTCGGGCTAATGTGATAGTCACAGCTTCAGGAGTCCGGTCCGAAGTACCGGCGTCGCAGGTGAAGGAAGTAAAGCGCGTGCAGTTTCTAAAGCCAGCCACAGCATATCGGGGCCATGGAGAAGAACGAACCACTAACTTCCGAGGCTGACCGGGAGGTGAGCCGTGGCGCGATCCTGACTAGGAAGCTCTTTAAACAAGACTACAAGTCCCAGAAATTAAAGAAAAAAACTGTTCTGGCGCATAGTTGAGACTGTTCTATACATGTTCCTTGCCCTTCCACACTGGGGAAATCCCTCCTTTTTCGTTTGAGCAGGAACATTTTGGTGTCTAATTTATTTCAATTATGCCCCTGGCTTCTTCAGAGTTCAAGCTTTGCCTTGTCCATGCGATAAAACTAGTCAGTTATTGCTGCATTTTACATTTTTTTGTAAATATTTTAAATTTCCACAAAATCATTTTCTTAAGCCCTTATTAAAGGACAGAATTTTGCAGATGTAGGGAGGCCTTATATCATCTGCAACTACTGAACTCCCCTGAAGTATGTTTAAGGCTTAGTTTTTTTAAATCTGCTGGAAGAACCAGGAAATCAATTGATATGTAATTTAGATCCAGTTGTTTCAACATTAAACGTTTAATGTAGTAATTTGTGACAAAATTGCCAAATGTTATCAAAATGGTTCAGTTTTGTCAGCAGTCAGCTATCGTGAGCCTTGAGTATAAAACATTTTTACTTAGTCGTATATTGTATGATGCACATTTGTAATTATGCTATAGTTTTTAACTGTGTTTTTATGGCCGTAACAGGTTGAATAAAGATTTCTTGAAATTGAAAATTGAACTGCCATCATCTTTTTAAAGACTCATGGTGGCGATGTCAGACCAAAGAGGAGGACCGCAAATTGGTAGTGAGTCGAGCCCAATATAGAACTCAGGCACTTCCTGTGGAACTTTAGAATCCTGTAAGTAGATTAACACCATCCAGTCTCCGAGATCGAGCGCGAACAGAATCTGCACAAGGACATCATCTTGAACTTCTGTTTGCAAAGAAAGAGTTTTACGACACTGGGGTTCAGGATCGGACAAAACACTGTACCTCAATGGAACAAGGATGTATAGAGAACTGCATCCTTGACCAATCTCCTGCGCTGGCATCAACGCCACAGCTACTTTCCGATAGAAGGCTGACACTTCTTGCTGCACAAGGAGGAGGTGCTCATGCGAAAGGTTTGACCGGGGAGAGGGATCTGAGGGGACACTGCTGGAAAGGTAAGGTATACCCCATTTGCCACAATTTATAAGACCTACAGGTCCAAAGTAATGGCTTTCCTGGCATGTAGAAAACCAAAACCATACTTCCCACCAGTCTGGAATGAACAGACCAGCAAGAAATAGAGCTGCTTCCCTGCGCTGGGTGGTGAGGAGGAGGAGGAGGAGAAAGAGGAAGGAGTTACTGTTTTGGGGACTGGATGTCCTCTACCTTTTCCATAACCCCCTGTACTGGTGTAGGATAGAGTTTTGGGTTTACTGCTAAGTAATGGCAGCTTGGCGCTGGTGGAAGTTGAGCCCTCTCCCAAAGCCACAAAACATTCGGTAATCCTTGGAAGTCTTTAGTTTGGGGTTTCAGGCCAAAGGAGTATCTCCTCTTCTTTAAAGGGATGAGGCGGAGCTTAAAAGGTAGGCAGAGTGATGCACTGGTCTATATGGTAAGAGGGGACCATCTTCGGTAAGAAGGATGCTCCAGTGCGAAGAACTGGTTTTGTCACGTTGCGGATAGGGACAGTGTCGACATCACTAAGTTAGCATGGCTCGTGAAACCATGATGCTGCTTTTGTGCACGTTACTACATAACTATTTTTGCAAGACTCGGTTTATGCCTTTCACATGAGAACTGTTTGCTGTGTTTGTTCTCTGCTTGTTCCTTGAGTTTAGTCTGAGCATTGTGAGCAAGGTCAATAAATAATGCCCCTTGTTATTCTATTCTGGTCAGTCACTAGCACCTAGACAAAACACACGAGTGCAGCTACTGCTGGAAGCTCGTGCTTTGATAACTCAGGGATACATGTTTACGTAAGACACTTGGAGAGGGACCTTTCCAGGGAGAAGAGCAACACCCTGCTTCAATGTAGAAATCCCATTTATGCTTTAAGGTATGGGGTCTGCTGACAAAACCCAGAGATCTTTTATTATACAATAATAATCAGTCCTGCCAAGGGAAGAAAGGTAAGGCGATAGTCCTTTCTCCGTTGTCTTTATACAATGACATCTCCCTTCATAATGTATGGACTGGCTGCGATGCTAACTGTATTACTGTTATGCATTTTTCTGCTTGTTGTGGCTCATATACCGCATGTTAGTTAAAATAAATATTTTAAACTATTTGTGTCTCGGTCAGATCTTATTGTGAACAGGTTTGAGAGTAAGCGAAAAGGTGTGTCTTGTTAACCCACAACACTCCTGGATCTCTCAGGAATCGTGGTGTCTAATCATTTGCTTCTCCGTGTTTGTATAGGAGAGTGAGAAAGACACTATAGCTAGTCGGTCCTGGACTCCTGGGTACTAAGACGGTAGGAAGGCTCAGCCCCTATACACCAATGTCCCATAATCCTGCGCATAGTTCTGTGTATGTGCAGAATCCCTGCAACATGGCGCCCAACGTTTGGTCTGGTACTTATTCACGGGACCCCTGAGTAGCACTAGCACTTGTCCAAGATACCCTTGCACCAGTTACGGAGACGTCTGTGGTGTGGGGGGGAATTTTACCTCCTATATAGAAGAGGTTATAGGTTTTTCAAGCTTGAATTCTAAAAAGGTTTTCTTTATTCTTAGCCCATTATTGCGCTGCATGCTATAATGGCACAACCGATAGTCATAGCTGCGCCTAACCGTGCTGCGGTTACTGCGCATTTGACCGCAAATGGAGTTCCAGTTGCAGGAGCGAATTTCACATTTGTCGTAGAGGCAAATGCAGCTTACCACTTCGAGGTTTTTTTACTCCTGGGTTAAGTTTCCTGCGGTTGATGGAAATTACAATTTCTTTCATGAATATATGTACTAGGTGCTGTGCCACAAAATTACCGTCTGTACCGTTT
This sequence comes from Triturus cristatus, assembly GCF_964204655.1. Taxonomy (NCBI): domain Eukaryota; kingdom Metazoa; phylum Chordata; class Amphibia; order Caudata; family Salamandridae; genus Triturus; species Triturus cristatus. The sequence continues at coordinate 79,301,078 of NC_140591.1, read as the reverse complement.
ACTTGAAGTTCCGTTATCAGCTTGGGAGCACACCATATGGTTCAATGGCGCCCTACCTCACCCAGTTTCAATGGTCCGTCTAGGACCCTTGTCAGTCGACGGGCCACTTGGCCTGTTTTGGCGGGCTTTACTCCACATCCGAATTATTAGACTGTTTCCCATCAGAGCTGCAATTATTACACACGTCTCGGATTCATATACATCTAAGTGTCATTCCAATAACTTTCTCGTAATGTACCAGCGGTTCCGGCAGGTGCTGCACAGCCGCCTGGCCAAGGTGGCATGCTGATAAGTTCTATCATGATTAGTTCGGTGATAGGGACGCAACCTCAGAATAGGGAAGAATTCCCTTTTTGGTTAGCCAAGCAGTGTGGGCAACTCAAAGCTGCTTTTTCTCACACGTCTCTTGTGGGTAAACACAGGATACTTACCATGAGGTTACCGAAAGGCTTATTTCCAAATTTAGCGGATTGCACCGCTTAAGGGAAGGTGTTTGCAGCGGTTTACTCCCTATGCTTTGGAACCCCCTCTATGATAATGCTTCATATGGTTATTAAAGTTCAGGATGAACACGGGGTGGAGGCCGCATTGGAAGTGATGTGAGACTAGTAGGGGTATTCCCTATTGTCTCCAACATGATTCTTGCTAACGTCAAAGGTAAAGCAGCTAGCTTGCAGGTGAATCAGCGACTTGAGGCAGTCGCCGACGTGGATAAACAACGTGAATTGCCAAAGATTATAGAAAAAGTTTATAAATCATTGGGGTGCAATAATTTGGGAATTAAACCTTTTACTCAGACACAAAATAAACCCCAACCAGAAAAAGAAGCGTGTTCAGTGTTTCCGAAGAAGAACTGGAATAAGAATAAGTTGCAGCAACAACAGAAGCAAGGTTCACGTGCAGGTTCATGTGAACCGGATACTTCTGAACGTAGATATGATTTGCGTGACCGCACTAAACTTAAAACATCAGAAAGATTTCAGGTTCCTGATCTGCGCTCTCCTCGTTCCTTTCAGGAATCATCGGACTCACAGTTCGGTGGAGGTGAGCAGCAGGCTCGCAGACAAGGCGAGACCACTCAAAGACTTGATCAGCCACAACTGTTTGAAGTAAAAGCAAAAACAGAAGGGTCAGCATCCGTACCATGCTCCGTTTTAGAAGAAGAAAGTTGCCGCTTTGACAGCGAAATATGCCTCAGACTGTGAGAACCCGGCTCCTCGATTGGAGATGGGTTGTGACACTCCTAGACAGCATGGCGGAAGTTACCTTAATGCGGGAGGCACTCCATCCTTGTCTGGAGGCAAGAGCAACTGATACTTTTATAACGGTGGAGACAGCAGATACTCGAGTTGCACCCTCCCGATAGGCTTTACGAGATAATCCTCCAAACTGAAAGTCAATCTATCAATCGTTTGTTGAGCGCAGCTACTCCCCGTGAGGGTCTCAAGGCGCTGGGGAGGAGGGGAGGTGCATGTTCCAGTTCATCAAGGAGGAGGTCTGTCGAAGAGCCATGTTTTGAGGTTTTTCGTGAAGATGGGGAGTGATGTCGTCTGAGGTGGAGTGGTAGGGTGTTCCAGGCTCTGGCCGCGAGGCAGGAGAGGGAGCGGACTCCCGATCTGGTCTTCCTGGTGCGGGGGACCACGGCATAGGAGAGCTGGGCTGATCGTAGGGTCCTTTGGGGTGTGTAGAATTCAAGTCGGCTGTTCAGGTATGCAGGTCTGGTGTTGTGGAGGGCTTTGTGTACGTGGGTGAGAATCTTGAAGGTGATTCTAGCCTCGATGGGGAGCCAATGGAGTGTGCGCAGGTACTGGGAGATGTGGCAGTGTCTTGGCAGGTTGAGGACCAGTCTTGCAGCGGCGTTCTGGATGTTTTGTAGCTTGCGCTGAGTTTTTGGTTTATTTCGGCGTAGAGTGTGTTGCCGTAGTCAAGTCTGGTAGTGACGAGGGCGTGAGTGATGGTCTTTCTGTGCTCGAGGGGATCCATTTGAAAGTCTTACGTAGGAGGCAGAGGGTGTGGAAGCAGGAGGATGCGACAGAGTTATTCTGGCGGTCCATTTTGGGTTCGGAGTCCCTGATGATTCAGAGGTTGCATGCGTGGTCTGTGGGGGTGGGCGGGTTTCCGAGGGCGGGGGGCCACAAGGTGTCGTTCCAGGCGTCGGGGTGTGGGCCCATAATGAGTACTTCTGTTTTGTCATTGTTAAGTTGTAGGCAGCTGCTTTTCATCCATTTGGCGACTGCTTCCATGCCTTCTTGAAAGTTGTGCTTGGCTGCGTTGGGTTTGTTGGATAGGGAGAGGATGAGTTTGGTGTCGTCTGCATACAAGACAATGTCGAGTCCGTGTATTCGGAGGATTAGGGCGAGCTGAGCCATGTAGATGTTGAACAGCGTGGGGTGAGTGAGGATCACTGGGGGACTCCGCAGGTGGTTGGTGCAGGGTCCGAGAGGAAAGGAGGGAGTCTGACCCGCTGCATTTAGCCAAAGAGGAAAGAGTGGATCCAGTCGAGGGCCTTTTCCTGGATCCCTGCATCATGCAGTCTGCGTGTTAGGGTGCGGTGAGAGACTGTGTCGAAGGCCGCTAAGAGGTCGAGGAGGATGAAGGCCCAGGTGATATCAGAAGGACAATTAAGGCAATCTTTTGGGAAAACCGTACTTCCTTTTTTGACATTTTATTGGCGGATTGGCCTCCCACATCTGTCTTGGCTTCGTCGCGGGAGGAAGACTTAATACTTCCTAGTTTTACATCTCGGAAGAGGTTAAACATGCTTACACGTCGGAATGTGATTTGGTACTACCCCGGCAGTGTATCGTAATCAAGTGGGCTGGGACAAGCTATCATTGGCTCATGAGATACCTTCATGTTCCATGCCGCAGCCACAAGCTCAATACCCTATGAAAAGAGACGCCAAAGCTTCTATGAGTGAAATCTTGACCCAATTGGTTATAAATCGCACTTGTACACTTCGGAGGAGATCCGTTTCTCTTCGATCGAAAAATTTTCAACAGCACTCCAGATGGTGATTCTTAAGGAACACACTCTGGCTCAAGGTAAGCGCATTCTTATGGCCCTAGAGGCTGTCACAAAGGCGAGCGTTCTGAATTCTAAGGCTTTACATCCACGTTGGATTCAGTGGGCAAGTTCATTGACATGTCACTTTTATCTTTGACCCATCATTGCAGACGGAGGAGTTTTTACAGTACGAACAAGTTCATCCACCTTCATCGTCTCTCCTTCCTCTGGATCGGTACAAATGGATCATTTATACCGACGGATCTGCTCAACCAGCCATGGCCTCTAAACATGCTTATTCGGCTGCCTGCGTTATAGTGGCAGGCTCTATGATTGACGGTGAGTTTAAGTCTTCCTCGGTGCACACACAGGCTCTAGGTGACTGTACAGCTCAATTGGTAGAGCTGCGTGCTTTGCTGTTGACTCTAGAATTCGGGGATCCCACGGTGCCCACTCTTATAGTGTGCGATTCATTATACTGTGTACAATCCTTTAAATACAATATGTTCTTTTGGTCTCAAAATGATTATCGAGATTCTAAAGGCAGCACAATAAAGCATAAAACGCTTTTGGCATCAGGTGGCGGCTCTTAAGGAGAATCTACCGTTCTTGCATGTCATCCGTACTCTTGGCCATCAGCGTGGTGGAACACATGCTGTTGGTAATTTTATGGCTGATGAAGCAGCCAAATCTGCAGTAGCCATTTGTTAAGTAGGAGCGTAACACAGGCCATGACTAAAATAGACAAGGACATACTTACTGCTATTGCAGCAACAAAGGATTTGACGTCATTCCCACAGAGTTTTCCTTTAAAACATACTTCTCATTTGTCACCTGAGCAAGTCCAGTTTGCTACAATACCGTCCGTTGGGGATCGGCTGATTCCCAATGAGGACCGCAGGCTTTCTTTGATCATAGCAGCTCATGAGGGCATGGCATCTGCACATGCTTGAGTTTCAGCGATGGTGTCTCTTGCAGCAGCATTAATGGTGGCGTGGCCTGTATAAACAGACTTGTAATTATGTTCGGTCTTGTGACATTTGCCAACAAATTAAACCATCTACTATTGCACGTCCAACTCATACGCAACTTTACATTTCAAATCAACCATCTGGCTGTATTTACCTTGATAACTGCAGTCCTTTGTCGTTCGACAATGCATATAAATATATTTTAGTTGCAGATGATTAATGCACGAGATTCCATTGGGTTTGGCCGCAACGTAGTGCTGACGCTTGAAATGTCATTAGAGACTTGCTTGTCTGACAGAACATTTGCCTGCGGCACCTTGAATTCTGACTAAGATCCAGCGTTTGCCTCTAAGGCTTACAAGGACGCAATGAGGTCGTTGGGTGTGCTGCTGCAATTTTTATATCCATACAGGCCTGAGGGAAATTCCGTAGTGGAGCGAATGAACTGTGACTTAAAGCAGCCTTTAACAGCTAGAGTTTTAGTTACTGGTCGGAGTTGGCTGACTCATCTGTATGGTGTCCAACGTGTACTTAATAATCTCCCTAGAAGATCTCTGCGTGGGCGGATCCCATACAAAATGCTCTTTGGCATTAAAATGTTTGTCCCAGAACTTGATGGTCTAGACGCTGATGTAGATAACCATTGTGCTATGTTAAAGGATCTACAAAACACTCGAGATAACCTTGCAAAGGATCATATGCCCTCATCCATGGATGCAGCGTTGCGGATCCCTGTGTCTGGCTGGCTTCCTAAAGTGGGTGATCTGGTCCGGGAGAAGTTGGAGAACAAAAAAGAATTTGGTCCATCCTACCGTGCACCGGTACCAGTTCTTGTATTAAAGGGTCCCCGTACAGTGATTTTGCCTTCACTACCTGGTCGGAAGGCGGAACGATACATTTCCATTGAACATGTCAAGTTACAGCATATGGCAGAGACTAAATAGTATTCCTAATAGCATTCCTCAGCGGGATGTTGCTCTACAACAGATGACGTCCACAACATTTCCTGCAAACCAGGAAAGCGAAGTTGAAACCTCCATCGATAATTTGCCTGTTTTTTCGTCATCTACAGATGCTAGGTCCCCCGAGGATGCTACTCCACCACTGGAACACACTATTGATATTCCCGCTACTACTGTACAATCTTCATTTAATGCTGATCAACCTCCATTGTTTCATCTAGGAACTAATGGTTATTACATGGATAGAGATAACTTTTCTTCAAGCTCTTCATCTTCTTCATGAACATCCTCTGCGGCGGCTCCACAAATGAAAATTTGCATTTTCTTTTCCTGCTTTCGTAGAACTTATCTGGTTCCTCCATGGACATACATTTGGATGGAGCTAACCATGATATTCCTCTTCATGTCGATAGGTTTTGACAGTTTTTTTCCGTTTGATCAATTGCCATTATTTGCCTGAACGCTCTGCTGTCCATTCAGTAGATGGGGTGTGGGCACCTCAAACTTCCTCTCATAAAATGAAAAGGGACCAAGCCCACATTAACATCTCAGCTGTTCCAGAAGGGGATGGCATATTTTGGGATAAAGTGCCATACAAAATCTATGGCCCAACTAAGACTATTCGAATGCCATACAACTTTGGTGTATCACTTGGTGATGTCATTACGCCAGGACTGCATTTCGACAACTGGGATATTAATGCCGTTTATTCACTGGTTTCTGATTTGAAATATTATGCTGCTTTATAAACTGCGGATTAGTATTTAAATTCTGCCAATTATGCGGATTTATTCTGTTTCCAACATTATGGTCATAATTTTTTGCATTAGTCCAAAACAGTACGAATTCCAGTTAGTTATACTCAATGGGAACATTGTCCTTCACCATTCCAGGGTAGTTCACTCACATAGAAAAAAAAGTTTGTCTATTTTTCAGGCTATCATGTCTCTGACCCTAACTCGTACTATTATAGGTTGCTTGCTACAACACACGAAATTCATGCTGACTCATTCTAAATTGATATACTCTTCGACTTTCATTGTCCATTTATCCTTAAAAGGTTATGATTGTTGGAAGGACATTATGGGGTGCCAACGATTGGCAGGTGCAGGGAATTGAATCATTGCCTCATGCGTGTTTGATACCATCACAGCTGATCTCCCTCAATCATAATGTAAAACAGACTATTTGTTTTGGTTTAGCTACAGCAAAAATGTTAAATTCTCCCTCTTTCCTGTCTCTAGCGGCATATGACGAGTGGCAGCAGTATACAAATTTGTCTTTTAGAGACATGGGACGATATGGTCCACAATGGTACCTTTAACTCATCCACTATAAATCCTTTGGGCTGGTTAATATGGTCGCTCAATTCAAATACGTGCCAGTTACGTTTCTCGAATGTGTCCAATGGGTTTACTCTCAGTAGACCAGGTCCTTGTTTCCCACACTCACATTCAGTTACTACCTATTCTGTGGGTAAACTGTCAACAATGGTTGGGACAGTCTACTTTGTCGTCTGTGAAACATTGCACGTTTATCTGGCAAAATTGATATGGCAGATTTCCTTTTAGGTCCAACATCACCACACCAGAAACGGTTTGCATATGCAGCTCATAATGAATTCTGTTTACTGTCCCAAATGGAGGCAGCTTTCAGATTACGACAACTTGATCAGGACAACTTGCGTAAGGTTTTGGATGTGGTCGACAACAGCATTTATGCTTTGTCTTCTTGTATGTACACTTTGGACAATATTGTTTCATCTGTAACTGACTTTGTGCAGAATGATGTATGATGTATCATGGTCAAAATCAATAGCGCTCTCTAATGCAATCCAGCAAGACTTTGCAAACATTGAATAATGGGAAAGTGCCTTGGGATTATTTAAACACTACGGCCCTGTTTTTGCCTTTTAATTAGATGGATAAACAAAAGCTTATGTCCATTTCTTTTCCCAGTTCCCTCTTTCGATTTACTGCATGTATGAAACATTTTCCAATCGGTAGATTTGAACCCCTTGGTAGTACTTTCCTGCACGAATTATGGTCTTTACCGTTTACATTCCGCTGTCTATGTGACGATAAGGAACTTTTCCTGACAGTGGAGGACTGTGATTCTACTGTTGGACATGCTTTAGTTTGTACACAAGTTCAACTTCACAGCGCTTGCAAGGTATCTGCCCTCAATTTGGCCTGTTTTCTAAAAGGAACACCAGTCCCTCCTAAATACCCATAATTGCTGCGGTTTACGAGCCAGCATTCCGTATATAGTAACGGTTTTCCATCGTGTTACTTGTGGCAGCAATGTGCTTTTTCCGCTGCCGCAGTGTAGAGAGTGTAGAGAGTCCACAGTGGCCTTCAATTCCCACTTTGAAAACAGACTTCAATAAACAAAGCAGGCTCAAAGCACTATTGTTTCAACAAGAAGTCGCTCTCACTTCTGCTCAAGAGACCTTGGAATTGTTGGTAGCGAGAACATCGAGTGACATTCAGTCACTCTTGAATACGAATTGCCCACTGCATTTTGGGGAATTAATTCATCAGATATTTAATGCGTCTGAAACTGAAGGACTTGCGCATTTCTTTAAACTTGTGGGATCCGGCCTGGTTTCATCGTTTCATACAATTTTTTTGAGTAATATCGGCCTTTATTTATTCTATTTTTATCAGCGCCTTCGGAGGGTTTACATTGATCCTCTTACTGGTGTGCTGGTACTTCTCCTCCTGTTACGCAATGGCTGCCCGTCCTGCCCAGACCCAGCGAAGGGCGTCTGAACCATGAGCGAATGCAACAACTTTTTGGATGCTTGGCTATTTGCGGCACTGGTAGTGGGTTATGGACATACCTACCGCTTGGCCTACTTTACTTTCGTACAACCTGTGTTCTATTGCAGACGGTGCCAGTTCTACTGGGCCCTGGATGTCGCCTCTCGAATACGTCACGTGCTAACCTGGATTATGATCTGATGGTGGGTTCCTTGCTGGCCCACGATCAGGCCTGTTCTGGGAACAGCAATTTGACACTTGCGTTATTGGCGAATATCACACAAGTTGTCCGATTATGCTCTGGAGACACTGCATTATGAAGAGCATGTCTGCTCCTTCGGCCTGCTCAACTGGATGGCATCCCTCTTCGCTTTGAATGCTGGTGATGACCTTTTGGAACAAATTGCATTCCATGGTGCACGTAGTTGGTTACCTCTTCTGGACCAATCCTAAAAATATTTTTTTTAAATAATTTATATGGTTACATTTAAATTTCACATTTTTAACTCCAGTTTGGCATTTTTCACTGGCGTCTTTATATCTGCCTATGGTTGCATTCTGTTTGGCTATATTCTACGACCTGGCCAAGGGGAGGGTGTCATGCGGGGGATAGGGAAGTTGTCAATATCACTAAGTTTGCATGGCTCGTGCAACCATGATGTTGCTTTTGAGCATGTTACTACATAACTTTATTTTTGCAAGACTGATTATGCCTTTCACGTGAGAACTGTTTGCTGTGTTCATTTTCTGCATGTTCCTGGAGTTTAGCCTGAACATTGGGCGCAAGCTCGATAAACTATGCCCCTTGTTATTCTGTTCTGGTCAGTCCCTAGCACCTAGAAAAAATACACTAGCGCAGCTGCTGCAAGCTTGTGCTTGGATATTACAGGGATACATGTTTAGGTAAGACACACTTGGTAAGGGACCTTTCCAGGGAGAAGAGCCACACCCAGATTCGATGTAGAAATCCCATCTATGCTTTAAGGTATGGGGTCTGCTGCCAAAACCCAGATATCTATTATATAATAATACTCATTCCTGCCAAGGGAAGGGAGGTTAGGCTCTATAGTCCTTTCTTCATTGTCTTTATACAATGACATTTCCCTTCATAATGTATGGACTGGATGCAATACTAACTGTATTACTGCTAAGCATTTTTCTGCTGATTGTGGCTCGTATACTGCATGTTAGAGCACTTTAGTTAAAATAAAAATTTTAAACTACATTTGTGTCTCAGTCAGATCTTATTGTGGACAGGAGCAAGAGTGTAAGCAAAAAGGTGCGTCTTGTTACCACGATTCCTGAGAGATCCGGGATGTTTTGTTCTGGGTTGTCTAATCATTGGCTTCTCCGTGGTTGTGTAGGAGAGCAAATGAGCCACTATAGCTAGTCGGTCCTGGTCTCGTGGGTACTACAGCGGTAGGAAGGCTCCGACCCTATACAGGTCCCATAATCCTGCGCATAGTTCTGAGTTTGCGCAGATTCCCTGCAAAAGTTTGTCTGGGTAGATGTTAAGGTATGGAGGATGTGCAGACAGTGCCTGTAGCTCACTGACCTCCGGGTAAATCTCGCCACTACGAAAGGGCGTTTGATAGATCAAAAGCCTGATTGGACAGTTGTGCAGAGGCTCAAAGGGAGTGCACATCTGAAAAGTATGAACCAGGTTGAGGTCCTAATGGGGCTTTATAAAAGGCACTGGTGGAAACATGTGCTGGAGACCTTTTAGAAACCTATGTACAACAGGGGATTTTAAAAGCGATGGCTGATCTGGCAGGCACAAACGCCAAAATAGCAACGTGCACAAAGCAAAGCCCTGTGGAGTAAAACCTGTAAAAGGTGTGCAGACAGTGGGTCAACATTTTTATCTGTACCCCATGCCACGAACATGCTCCAAAAGCAGGCATGTACCATCTTGCTGGAGGGATGCCTGGTAGCCAAGGTAACATAGCAGACTTCGGGCAGAAGGTCGAAAGTTGTCAACTATTGTCGTTCAATCTCCACACATGAAGGCAAAGCTTTTTCAGGTCCAAGCCCAGAATCCTCCCCTGCTACTGCGACAAAGGAGGACCAAAGCTCATTAGTTCGGGATACCAGACTAAGTGCCCAATCCGGAGCCACAAGAATGACTTGGGCTTGGTAGAGTCTGATCTTGAGAACTCTGGACAGGCGTGGTATTGGAGGAAAGGCATACAGGAGGCCAAAGCTCCACTTGAGATGTAAAGCATCTTTGGTAGCTTTCGCATACAAAACTGCGGACATTGCGCATTCTCGGCAGAGGCATACAGAACTAACCAACGATCTACCCACTCTTAAAAGAGACCTTGTACCACCTCCGATGGAGACGCCATTTGTGATCTGCTAGGCATAGACAAGCAAGTTTGTTCACTATGACGTTAAGAGAGCCCGCCAGGTGTTGAACCACTAGGAATACGCCCTTGTATTCCAGCCATGTCCAGAGATGCAAAGCCTCTTGACAGAGGGTCCACAACACGCCATCACCCTGATTGCTGCTATAGCACATGGCGGTGGTGTGTCTGAACACCTGTACCAGCCTTTCCCTGATTAAAGGAAGAAATGCTTTCAATGCCAACCAGATCGTCCAAATTTCCAACAGACTGATGTAGAGCCTGGATTCAGCCAGAGAACCGCGTCCTCTGATCTCCACTTCTCCCAGATGGCCGCCACAGCCCAGGAGTGACATCTGTCACTACTGTCAGCTCTGGTTGGGGAAGGGAAAGGGGTCTGTCACCAACTCAATCACAGTTCATCAGCTACCACTGCAGGTCTTTAGCAGCTCCCTTCAAGATCTGGACCACGCAAGAGAATCCCCTGATAATGTGCCCACTGGGTCTTAAGAACCCACTGGAGAGCCTGCATATGCTAACAGGCATATGTCAGAAGCAGTCTGTAGGAGGCCATGAGGCCCAACAACCTCAGGCTTAACCTCACTGAAATCCAGGATAGAGGCACAAACATCTGTATCATAGTCTGAATATCCTGGACTCGCCGCTCAGGAGGACAGGCTCAAAACTGCACTGTGTCCAGAACAGCTCTGATGAAAGGAAGCATCTGTGGTGAATCTATGTCTGGGCTGTCTCTGCGCCTCCCTCAATTTCCAGGAGCCAGGGCTACCGCCGCAAGTTGATATCAAACCCCCGCAAGGGCAGAAGGTTCGCCGCAGAATGGAGGTGGTAAGCCTAAGGTGAGCCAGTTTTCAACAGTCAATCGTTGAGGTAGGGGACAACTGGCACCCCTGAGCTCTGGAGGTGAAAACCCGAGGGGCACTGGTAAGGCCAAGGCGGAGCACGGCAAACTGAAAATGCTCTTGGGCTATCATGAACCGCAGGCAACATCTGTGGGCAGGCAGGACAGGGATGTGTAAATATAAATCCTGCAAGTCCAATGCTACCATCCCGTCTTCTGGGTCCAGGACAGACAGGACTTGGGTGAGCATCTTTCATTTCTCTTTTTACCAGGAAGAGGTGGAGAAGGCGTACGTCTAGAATAAAATGAAGGCCTCCATCCTTCTTGGGCAACAGGAAATAGCAGGAATAGCAACAACAACCTACTTCTGATGCCAGGACCCTTGCTATAGCTCCATTGGCCAATAGAACTAACACTTCCTGATGGAGCAAGGAGTGGTGGCCCTCCGTCAGCTTGTCATAAGTGATATGGTTGGAGGGGTAGTCACAAAATAAGAACGAGTAGCCCCTTTGGGAAAGCTGCAAAACCTAACAGTTGGCCCGGATTCTGGCTACCTGCCCCATGTGGTCTGTGGGAACTGCGTCCTCTGCGACGAAAAGATTGGACCATGGTGGCTGGGAATGTACAGACATGGTTGAAAATCCCTTCCATGGCAATTGAAGGCAGACTTGGGTTAGCAAGGGGGCATAGAATGCCCAAGGACCTGGTCGTAGCCCTGCTGTCCTTAAAGCGGATTCTGCCTTCTCTCCAAACAGATGGGAGCCATAAAAGGGCATGTCCATGAGCGAAGCCTGGACATTCATCGAAAAGCCAGTGGTTTTCAACCAGGAGTAACGTCTAAGGGCCACAGACGATGAAATCACTAAGCGAGTCGGTCATGTCCAGCCCACATCTGATGGTGAATTTGGCTGCATCCATCTCATCAGCAATTGCTTGAGAGTATTGCTTGGGCCACCTCCGAGACCATGGGCAGCACATGCGCAACTGAGTTGCCGATTGTATAGAAGACACGCAATCGTCACAGATCATACTGTCAGGCTGGCATTAGAGGACATCCTCTTCCCAAAGGCATCCAGCCTTTTGGATTCACTATCTGTTGGAGTGGTAGGGAATGCACTTGGGTTAATTATTTTGGCAATGGAGGCTTGGACCATCAAGCTCACTGAGGTGGGGTTTGGGTGAGGCAACTGGGGTACCCGGGGATGGAGTGATGCTGGTGGCCAATTGTCCTTTACACAGGAGCCACTGTGCAGTGCTTAGACCAGGCCCAGAGTAGGACGTTGGTAAGGACTTTATTAAATGGGAGAAATGGTTCGGTGGGGGCAACTCACGGCAGAGGCACCTCTGTTAAAACGTTAGTCTTGACTGCCCACTGAGGGAAGCATAAGGTCCAGGACCTCAGCAACCCTCCCCATCATCACTGTGAATGAGGTACCCTCCTCCTTAGCCATTATAGGGGGGAGAGGCCAGGCAATTATCTGGGGAGTTGTACAGATCCTCATACCAGATGTTTGCTATCCATAAGTGTCTGCAGACCCCCTCTCAATCATCACCCTATCAGGAATGTCATATGAATAAGGCATTGGTTACAATATGAGAATTCTGCCCCCAGTCGACGTTGGACAGTGCCCGTCCGGCTCAATGTAACAGTTACGAATGAGGATGAGAGCGGCGCCACAAGGGTCGGGCTACCCAACGAGGAGGTGCATGGCCTCGTAAAATTCTTTAAGCAGTGCAGGTGTAGCCCTGGTTACCTGAAATTCAGGGAGGCTCAGAGAAAGCCCAGGTATAGGTTCACCACATAGCTAGGCCTCGAGTGCAAAGGCCCCACAACTAGTCTGAAAACTTGCGCAGCGAACTCCAAGACCTTTTCAACTACTTTTTGTGTGACATTCTAGACTTCACAGTGGACTTCGAATGGGATAGCGATCGCCAGTATTGACTTTGCAAACTATCTCGGAACCTCCCTCACGACTTAGACCTGAAGTGTCCTGGAGTCCATCGACATCAGGAGAAGAGCTTGAGGGACTTCTCCTTCAGTGCCTTAGGGTGCATGGAGCAGCAAAACCCACGTCTTGGCGTCGCGATCTCACTCAAGACACCAAAGACAAACCAGGTGCGGGTCCATCACCGGCATCTGTCAGTGACAGGCACCACATTGTTTAAAATTTGCCTTTCTGGTGGACATTCTGCACACCAAGAGACCGCCTCGAAAAATCTTTGATAAAAGGTCAAAAAAGGGCATGTCAAAAAGTGACTGTAGCCCTCTCTGGATCTGCGCTGACGTGGAAAGAAAAGAACAGACTTCATTGCCCTAGGGTGGCACCAACATAGGCATCGTGCACATCACTTCCGGCGCGGATGATGCAGAGTGGAGCCGGATGATGCTCACCAAAAGCTTCCAGATACAGTCTGACGCCTGGGGAATATTTTAAGGTAAGGAATCTATGGCTAGAAGTTTCTTCAGATAACAATTTATCATATAGTGTGTAACTGCAGTGGCATGTCACTGTCCATTCCTATTAGGACTATATGAGCATAGGGTGAGCTACTTTTTGACAAAAGACTATCACCGTTTTATCACTTTCCGTTTGCAGTGCTAAGAGTAAATCTCAACAGGGTAGGGGTCTAGGATTGGAATGTCCTTGAGGGATCAACTCACAAATCCTCCCAAGGATCATCCCCCTCCGTGGCTAAGACAGGATCATTGTATGGATCCTGGGGTTCTACTGGGTGCCACTGTAAGTTAGTGCGACCTAAATGTGAGGCGGTGTGTGGAGACTACAGAGGGTGGAGAGGTGAGGAAGAGGCAACTGTGGTGGTGGTGGTGATGTAGGAGTCCTAAGGGCAAGCAGATATGGTGGTGGACTCGTGTCTCTGTAGCTAACCTTTTTAGGAGGAGGAAGGGGGAGTAGCTTCTAAGGGAGTTGCGCCTCAAAAGTGAGGCTTTTATTTTATTATATATCGGAGGTGTATGTGGTTTTCCTTCATGGGGATGTCTGGCTAGGATTTTTGACTGGGGAAGGATGTATATGGAATTTCTTCAGCCTAACATCATGCACCTGAGGAAGCTGCAAGATAATTGGGAACTCAGAATAGAGGCCTTTTTCCATGCTGACTAGGGGAGAGGTCTGGGGCTCCTCTTTGATGTTTGCTTCAAGGCCACTATGTTGGGGCTTAAGGGATCAAGGCCACATGGATGGGTGGTGCCACTCGGCGTCCCTTGCACTGGGCCACTTGGGGTCGAGCGGTGTTGGCATAGAGCAGGGCCAGATGTTCTGTGCCTCTGCAAGCTGGCCTAACACTAGACTCCCTCAGAAGCAGTGTTCAGTCTCGACCTGGAGATTTCTCAATCTTGAGCCCGTGGGTTCCATCCTCAAGCACAGGAGGTGGAACTGGGGATGGGCTTTGTCCTGGTGACTGTGCTCTGGCACACTTAAAGCTCCTCTTCCTAGGAGATGTTGAAAGACAGCACCTCAGGGCTCTGCTCTCCCTGTGCCGGCAAATGAGCTGGGCCCCCTCCCTTCTGCGCCAAAATGTCCTCTGCCCCAATCATTTCTGTAGTCTTGAGACACCTGCATTCTATGGTGCACCCTGCAGCATTTTAATAAGTGTGGGATAGTTTAATTTCACCTGAATGCAGTTGGCCAATCCTTTTAACAAGTATTGCCTAGAATTTGACAAACCAGATTCTCTTCACCGCAAGAACACTAAGTTGTCAATTACCTAATTTTTAGGCCTCCAGTTTCAGAGTGCAGTGAGGTCAAAATCAAGGATTATTCATTGATGGTGATGTAGATACAGAGGCTCAAATACAAGCAAAACCTAAATATTACACAAAACATACTGCCCAGTCAGTTCTTCTATGTTGAAAAAGAAATAGAACTATTTTTATCCATATCATTAACAGGAAAACTGTGCTGCTTTGTTGACTTTAGAGCAGCCTTCAACCGAGTAGGACACCACTTGCTATGGAAAAAACTTGCTTTGCTTAAAAATCTCCCTGGCCTTCTCAATACTTTTCAGGTTCTTCATAGCAATAATGGTGCCCATGTAGAGAATAATGGGATCGGGAACCTTATGCAGAAGATTCCGGTTGAAAATGATGTGTAGCTAAATGCAGAGGTCCTGATGCAGATTTCCCACACTTGACCTGGATTTGTCCATTGGTAGCCACCTACTGGATGGAAGTAATCCGCATCCTCTCCCAAATTATCTCCTCGTCAGTATATCCATCCCAGTTCATGGCCCTTCTGAGCAATTTATCGCCTATTCCCATAATGTACCGCAGATTCACAGCCATTGCACTTCTTTTGGCCAAAAAGAAGATTGCACTTCACTGGGACAACAGTGTGCATCCAACCACTAAGGCCTGGGTACGCAGTCTAACTTACTGTGACTTAACGAGCGAGGTGTAGTTTTCTGTACAACCTCCCAGAACCCGTTCTAAAGATATCTGGGAGCCTCTAAGAATGTATCTCCTCACTCTGGCTCCCCATCTTCCACCCCTCAGGAGCCTGCAACCGCACTTTCCTCGGTCTGTTCCAGTCAGGACAGAGACGCGTGATCCTTCACGCATCTCCCCATGACCACCTCTTGCTATGGCTCTTCCTTTGCCCTTTTTGAACAAGGTCTGCTCTTTCACCAGTTTCTAACCACACACATTGGAATGTATACTAATATAGCTTGTTATGCAACATTTCAATGTACACTGTGATGTCCGTGACTTGTCAATGGTAACTTTTTGTATTGTTACTCTGAAAACCTTTAAATAAAGTTCTAAAAAAAAAAAAAATTATGTGAACCTCTGCTACTGTTTAGTTTCTGATTTGACCTCCCAAGAACAATCTCGAAGACGAACTCTTTTCCACCAAATTTTGAGATCTTCATGATGTGTCTAATGGACAGAGATGACTTGATCCTTATGGACTATACATGCGCTGGGCTGCAAACAAAGATCTGGGCTGTTAGCAAATTTTGCAAAGTAAACTGTTTAATGATCAATATTGAAAAGACCAAAAGACTAATTTTCTATAAGATGCCTAAAATGTTCACTCCCTTTGAGCAAGAACAGACCTAACGTAGCGTCTTCGTTTTCGTTTTTGCACTCATTTAGAGTTTTTACAGATACTATGAAGCTTTCTAATATAATCTGCAAGGCCTTACGTAAATGGCTCATATTCGTATGTCCGGTCTCGCTTAGTCTAGTTTGGATGTAAATAATTTACAACTTAAAGAATCAACTTCTTTGCCTACATTTTTTTTTTAAACTGCAAAATATAAAAGCGACGGAGAAACTGCTAACTATAGAAGTGATGGCTGCTAATTACTACCTTGACTGAGAATGTCTTTACTCGAAGCCCTGTATATTGCATGTACCCCCTTGGCTTTGCTACACCAAAACTTACCATTATATATCTAAGCTCCCTAGTAAACCCCTACAAAACATTTCACTAGAAGTCAGAAAAGGCATAAACCGTGTATGGGCGATAAAAGGATTGGTGAGGAAAATCGAAGATGTGTCTTCAGGCTCATCCTGGACAGCGTGATACGAGGCAGCGGAGGGCCGCGCGCAGAGGCATATGAAACTTTGAATACTATTTCGTGGGGAATTAATCTGGGCATTATTCACCCGGGCATGTAGACTAGTGCAGGGAGGAGACGCTGCCACCGCTCCCCAAAGCCCCCTCCAGCAGGGCACCAGAGGAGGCTGCTACCCTGACAGAGCGCGGCCTTCACTGGCACACTCTTTGTGGGGTCGCTGGAGGAAGCACAAGGTCAGCCTGATGCAACTGCCTCGGCGTCTGGCAAGGCTGGGAAACCTGGCAGCCATCCAGGCCACGTTACTCATCACTTGGCAGGGATTAAGGGAACGCTCGCTGCTGGGGGCGGGGCAGCCTTCAGTGGTGTGTGGCTGCTACTGTCGACAGGTAGCGACGGGGAGGCGCTGATGGCTGAAGCCTGGCCTTTGCTCAGCTCAAGGGCCTCTGATCCCGCGAGCTCAGAGAGCATCCTGTCTGGACACTCCCTGGCTCCTCCTGCCATGTTGGTCCAGTGAGGCCTCCAGCTTTGCCCTCGCTGTCCGCACTGCGCCTTTAGACTGAGTAACAACAAAAAAGCAGCGTCCTCTGCCTGTCCACACCCTCCAAGACAGCTGTGTGGGTACATTTGTAGCGAGCAGAGCGCACAGTTAACAGTCTTTTGCAAAGCATGCGACCTGCGGATCTGAGACGGCGTTAGCAGGTACGTACGACTTCTGTGCGAGGCTTCTATACCGTCTGCGAAAGGAGAGCGGCTTTCGCTTCAGGAAGCGACTCCGTGTTCTCAACAATGCACAAACACGTCAACGCTCCCTTGGCTGACTCTGCTCGGCAGGTGACGTTCATGCTTCCGTTTCTAGAGGTGCAGAGATTCATCCCGAGTTCCACACTTCCTTACACCAGAGGTTCACTGTTCGGCTGAGTTCTCTTTTTGTCCTGGGCAAGGCAGGGGCTTCCGGGCATGTTTGATTACCCTCGCCAGGCCACAAGGGCCGGCAGACCAGTCCGCCCAGTGATGGGCCAGAAAGGCACAGCCAGAAGTGTGCCCGCCACCCCACATTACCAGCACATTCACTGCTTCAGGACTAACCCCCGCCCTCCAACAGCCCCGGAAGTGGGAGGGTGGGGGCGGGGCACCAGGGCAGCATCCGTGGTGCAGCAAGGGAGTCATGGGCCTCTCTAATGTCATGCCAAGTAGTAAACGCACCCATAATCGGGGTGCAGAAGGTACCCTAAACCCAAAACCTACTGCACCATTGATTCCAACGCCCCTGAAGAGCCCTGCAGCAAGATGGCTACTGCTTGTAATATTATGTACCTGCTGTCAATCTAGTCAGTAGTAACAACCTAGACAACCGCTCCATAAAATAATCTAATTTTATACAGCTGTTATCTTTCTTGCGCAGCTGCCGTCCTATGTCATTTCATGTTCTATAACATGTAGCTGCTATTATGTTACATAACCTCAGTTTATGTAATGTCACGTAGCTTTTACGTTAATGCAGCTGCTTTTACGACGTACTATGCTACTGTTGCCTAATATGTCTTATGTAGCTCTCTGTTATGTTTTATGTAATATGTAGCTGCTCTGTGCTAGTTGCAGTCTAAGATATGCAAGATGGTGCTGTTTACGGTTATGGAAGACGGTGCTGCTGTCGGTTATATATCCGGTTACGCTGGGTGATGCAGATGCCAGTTATGGAAGACAGTGCTGCTGTCTGTTATATATCCGGTTACACTAGGTGATGCAGATGCCCGTTATGGAAGATAGTGCTGGGTCTGTTCTATATCATGTTACTCTGGGTGATGCAGATGCCCGTTATGGAAGACGGTGCTGCTGTCGATTATATATCCGGTTACGCTAGGTAATGCAGATGCCTGTTATGGAAGATGGTGTTGCGGTCTGCTCTATATCATGTTACGCTGGGTGATGCTGATGCCCGTTATGGAAGACGTTGCTGCTGTCGGTTACATATCATGTTACGCTGGGTGATGCTGATGCCCGTTATGGAAGACAGTGCTGCTGTCGGTTATATATCATGTTACGCTGGGTGATGCTGATGCCCGTTATGGAAAACAGTGCTGCTGTCGGTTATATATCATGTTACGCTGGGTGATGCTGATGCCCGTTATGGAAAACAGTGCTGCTGTCGGTTATATATCATGTTACGCTGGGTGATGCGGATGCCCGTTATGGAAGACTGTGCTGCTGTCGGTTACATATCATGTTCCGCTGGGTGATGCAGATGCCCGTTATGGAAGACTGTGCTGCTGTCTGTTATATATCCGGTTACGCTGGGTGATGCAGATGCCCGTTATGGAAGACGGTGCTGCTGTCGGTTATATATCATGTTCCGCTAGGTGATGCAAATGCCCGTTATGGAAGACGGTGCTGCTGTCAGTTATATATCATGTTACGCTGGGTGATGCAAATGCCCGTTATGGAAGACGGTGCTGCTGGCGGTTATATATCCGGTTATGCTGGGTGATGCAGATGTCCGTTATGGAAGACTGTGCTGCTGTCGGTTATATATCATGTTACGCTAGGTGATGCAGATGCCCGTTATGGAAGACTGTGCTGCTGTCGGTTACATATGTTCCGCTAGGTGATGCAAATGCCCGTTATGGAAGACGGTGCTGCTGTCGGTTATATATCAGGTTATGCTGGGTGATGCAGATGCCCGTTATGGAAGATGGTGCTGCTCTTTATGAAGCTACTGCTGTACAGGTTAGTGATGTCACCACT
Organism: Triturus cristatus; assembly: GCF_964204655.1. Classification (NCBI taxonomy): domain Eukaryota; kingdom Metazoa; phylum Chordata; class Amphibia; order Caudata; family Salamandridae; genus Triturus; species Triturus cristatus. The sequence goes on along the minus strand of NC_140591.1, from coordinate 79,281,884 downwards.
GCCTCCTCCGTCACATATGCAGGTTATATGGTTGAGATCAATGCTATGGCAGTGGATATTTGGCTTATTTGTGCATCTATTTAGCACACATTTCAGAAGTCGCTTCACAATTCATGGGCTGCGCTATGTTTTGGCTCATAGAGCCAAGCTGGAACCCTGGCTCAGCTCTTCCTGTAATTCTCCAGCTTGTCCAGCTCTGGGTACGGATGAGTCGTGTAGAGGAAACAGTGAGAGCCCCGGCAGCCTCTAAAAGCCCTTTCAAAGTACCAACCCTGGAGGTTGCAACAGTTGTTTCCAGGAGAGAAAGCCAGCTGTATGCTGTGGCAGCTGTTAAGTGCAGCAGCTCGAGACGGAGAGTAAGAGAAGGAGTTAACAACCTTGCACACATATTCCACTTAGAGCAGGGCCATAAATGATTCACGGCATACAAACCTTCGGGGGCGGGGGATAACGGAGACCAGAATATGCGTGACACTTTCCAACTGGAAAAGAACTGTACTGCTAAGGCACCACCAGGTCCAGCACCCTAGAATCTCAATCCGGCACCACCGGGTCCTGCTCCAACACTACACAGTTGCACCATGGCACCACCGGGTCCTGCTTCGGTACTACAGTCACAGTCTGGCACCACTGGCTCCTACTGCAGCACTCCAAAATTCCCCTCCAGCACCACCCGGCCCTGTTCCAGCAATGCACGTCCCACCGTGGCACCAGCGGGTCCTGCTCCGGTGCTACAGAGTGCAGCTCCGGCACTATAGAGTCCTACTCCAGCACCGGCAGGTCCTCGCCAGCATTACATAGTCCCACTCCGGCACCACGGTTCCTGCTTCAGCATGACGGACTCCCACTCTGGCACCAGAAGTGTACTGCAGCACAACATTGTCCTGCTTTGGCACTACAGTCTGACTCTGGCACCATCAGGTTGCTGCCTAAGAGTCTCTCCACTGTGCGAGCCCCTAGATGTACCCATTTCATTAATAGTGTTCGATATAGTTCAAATCTAACACCAAGAACAGTAGAGTACCTTACAGAGGTTTTTAAATTATTTTTTAAACACACTTGTATTACACATTTCAAGCCCAATGAGAAAAGCTGACTTAGTCAATCACACAACTAATTTGAAGTTTGCGGGGTTGGTCCCAGCTCATCCCAGACCGTCGTAATCAGCTATGGCATCTGTATGGTGTGGTCAGGAGCGCCCGTGACCCAATCTTTTTAACCCTCCCCTTGGGCCCTGCCAAGTATGCAGCTTGAGGAGCACATTCGTTATGTTACCATTACATCGCAGATCTTACTTTGTGGGACCTTAGAGTAAAGGTAGGTACACTGTGGACTTTACATCACACATGGGTTTTTCAGTACTTTACATCGCAGTATTTTACTTCCCAGTAAGTATTTCTAATTGTTAAAAGTCACATGTTTGTAATATATGTTTAAACATGTTTTTACAAATGGTTAAAGATAAACACGCCTAAATGTACTATGAGGAAAGGACAATTTAAAATAATGAATAAATAATTAATAAGTAAAAGTATTACGTTTATTATCAATAATGTAATATAATACATAAATCCTTTTAATTAAAAAATATATTTATACAAATTTGGAACATTATACACTAGGCTATAAAAATTATAATACTAGTTAATAAGGCAACAGGAGTCCATGGTGTAGTGCAGCCTCCTCCCGTCTTACAAAGGGCAGGGAAGCCTGAAATTAAATGGAAGCACTAGCTTAGAATTTTCAAGAACTACCTCACTGCCATAGATGCTGCAGAATTAGTCCTTCCAGGAAAATGGCGCTACTATTTAATCATCTTGGAGTTGCTGGACAGAGAGTTTTTGATAACTTACCGGTAGTCTTGGCACCAAATTGGCAGGCCGATGTATGGAATGTCTATTTGGAAGCACTGAAACGTATGAGCAAACAATACTCTGAGGAATCTAGTTTCCTGTTGGAAAGGCATAACTTTTTAAAGAGGAAGCAAAGCAGTGTGTAGACAGTAGGGGAGTTTATTGCAGCTTGGCATGTACTTGCAACAAAATGCGAATTTGAGAACTGTGTTGAGACATGTATAAGGATCAGTTTGTCTTTAATTAGGTTTCAAAACTCAAGAAAGATTGCTTAATCCATTTTTAGGGAAAGCGATAGATCTTGCTAAAAGCATAGAAAGATCTTTCATTTCCTCACTAGCTTTAGCGAACCATGAAGGGTTGTCTCCTGTGGTGTACATCAAATTCTAGTTTGTGCTTTGAATGTGAAGTGTGGGAAGAATAAGAGGTGGCAATCTTGTTTTAGGTTTGGCTACAAGGCTCACTTAAACAGTGGTACTTGTCCAGCTGTAGGCAAAAGATGTAATGCATGCAAGAAAGTGGGTCATTTTCATTCAGTCTCTGGACCGCTAACTAATATGAAATCGAATTGTGTTTATGTGAAAGTGTGTTCATGGGTTTTCAAAAGTGTTAACTCTTGAAACTGATGAGGTGGGTATAAACAGTAAGTTAATAAAATGCCTTTGTGTCAAGCAACAATAGATGGTCATGAACTCCTTGTGATGGCGGATTCTGGGGCTATTATCACGGTGTAGGCCGACGCAACTTTTTACAAAATGTGACCAAAGACATTTCACTTGGAAAAAGCGGATATCGATCCCAAGGCTTTCGGAGATAAAGCTATAGATCTTATTGGGTATTCTGTGGTGATCTTGGAGTGTTTGGGTCTGAAAATCTGTACTAAAGGTTATGCTGCTGTGAAAGATAAAGGTACTGTTTGTTTTAAGGACTTGGCTAGGTTGGGCATGCTGTTACAGCCGGGGCAAGAAAATCCCCTTGTTCTTCATTATGTGTCTGTTCTTTGTGTGGATAATGGGTAAGATGTACTACAGGCTATGGTAAGAAAATGTCCTGATGTGTTCAAAGATGAGATAGGCACTGTTAAGGGATCAGAATATTGTATCCAATTAAAGTTAGATATCACAACTGATTCATTGCGTAAGGCCTGTATCGGTCAGTGTCCGTAGCGATCTTAAAGTCTTATTGGACAAAATTTGTGTTGACTGAGCGATCCAGAGCACGGATTCCTCTAAATGGGTTTCTCCTATTTAAGCCAAAAAGGAGTGGGGTTTGTGTTCATGTGTGGATTTGAGTTCACTTAATCACAACATTCTGGTTGACTGTCATCCCCTACCTCAAATACAGGAGATGCTGTCTAATGTGGGGGAGACAAAGTTCCTTTCCACTATCAATCTGCATTTAGCGAACCATAAAATTCCCTTTAGTAAGGATTCTGAGGTTCTTACAACCTTAGTCATGCCCTTTGGCATTTACAAATACTTGAGGCTTCCATTCGGATTGGCATCGGCTCGGAGTGTCTTCCAAAAAACCATGGACGTGTTCTTTGGAGAGATGGAAAATGTACATGCTATCCGGAATGATATCCCTATTTTGACCAAGGATAAGGAGGAACATTTGGTTGTGTTGGAAGGAGTTTTGACAGCCCTGCATGATAGTGGCATGATTGTTAAACCTGATAAGTGTAAGCTGCTGGTTCAGCAGGTGGACTATCTAGGACACCATTACAGCTAATGGAATTAAACGTAAGATCTACAATCTTGCGGTTATAAAGAAGGCTCCTCTGCCTTCTGACAAGGATGCGTTACAAAATTTCAGGGACTTTGTGAATTTTGTGGTTGTCCAGGGGTATGCAATCATAGCTCTTGAGATACATCCTTAATAAGGGGGTTAAGTTTGATTGGATTGCTGAGGTGAATGACACGTTTGAATCTGTGAAGAAGTTGGTTGTTAATGCTCCTGCCAATAGCCCTTTTGTTTGAGAGCAATTGCTTTATCACTATGTGTCAGCTTGAAATGTATTGGCACTGTTTTTGGGCTCAGAATTGGAGAGAAAGATTACAGTTTATTTTGCACTGAAAACCATCTATGGAAAGTCTAACTAGGGGAGGTAATAAGATGCTGATTGTGACAATACAGTCGAGTGATATAATGGACCGAAGGAGACTCGAACCGGAGCACGAGATACTACATCTGACCCGATTGGCAGAAAAAACCAATCTGAAAATGGCATAAATAACCAAGCACAGTATTACCAAGAGGAGGAGTCCTAGGACATTGCAAGATTCTGAATCAAAATACAGCAATTTAAAACACATGGGCTTGGCTCTTGTTTGGGCAGTCCAAAAAATCCGAAACTAGATTTGGGGTCATTCTTTTGTGGTCTATACAGACCATACGCATTTGGCTTATCTCTTAAGGTGTAATGGTTTAGGAAATGATTCTGCTCTTCTTGCTGTGCTCTTATCCCAGTTACAAAAATATAATATGCAAGTGAAGTACATGCAAGGAGGGCAAAATGTTTGTGCTGATGGTCTTTCTGGTCTGTCTTTAGCTAATTATACGACCTGTGATTTGGAAAGTGATGAGTAGGAGTTTGTTGTGGGTAGTATGTGGGTACTATGGATGTAGTTACGCCTTTCAAAGGGGTCATCTTTCTCCTTGTTGAGAAGAAGGAATCCCAGGTATAGACTTGCTCCCAACTGCTTGATTTCATTCCATTCAGGATGGAAATTCTCCAGTGATTCTGTTGTGGGTAGCAGAGTTAAGTCCACGCAGGCTAAACAAAAAGGGCTATTTCAATAAGGAAAAAAATGTCAAGGATTTAGAGCTTTTCCCTACCAGTTGAGTATTGATTAAAATGCCCTTTTGGTCAGGAAGGGAGATTCAAAGTTCTCAGCCTATTAAGGTTCTGAAAGGAAGTAAAAGTGCTGTCTTGTATCGAAAAGGTTGGCGAAATAGAAATCATTTGGTCCCTATTTTTGAACATCAAGTTTAATTTATGGTCGTTCTTAAGTTCTTGCTAATGAGCTTGATGGTGAAGCTTGAATTAATGTGGATCAGAGTGCTTCACTTGCTCGTTTGTGTGATGATGGCACATATTGTAAAGATGCTGTTGCTTCAAATGCTTCCAGATCTGGGGTGATGTTACCAATGCCACTGAATCTGAGAAGTTGAATCCTCTCGGCACACAATGTGTTAGTGATGTTGAGTATGTGTCTAGTACACGTGTTCATCATGAAAAGATGTTACGTCTCAAACATTTAGACTATGATTTCTCATAAATGTAATCTTGGTATTTTATTTTGTTGTTCTTTTCAGGGGGGGGGGGGGAGATAATGAAACGTGCTGGTATTGGTTTTGCTTAGGTTCTTATTTACTCTGCTGTAATGTTTTACTATCTTGCTACATTCCTTCATCTCTTTTCCTGATGTACCTTGCATCACCATCATTATTAGAATGCTCTGTGTTCTGATTCCTTGACTAGCAGAGATCTGAGACGAGTCTGATGTTTTTAGTTGCTTGTCTTGTCGTGGGTCGTTGGATACAAATTACATTCTATCAACCATTCCTGCATGTCCAGCTCCTTATGTTCCCCGACCTCAACACCACAGCAGCGCAACAGGTCCCTTTATAGCATTTCATGATATAATCTGCTTAGATAGTTAATGCACTGGGCTGTCCAATCTGAGATTGTGTGTGTAGATGTGGTCCTGAGCTGGTATTGATGGAGGGAGAGAGAAGTGGAGAGATCCGTTATCAGCCCCCATCTATGACCTCTAATTATATGTTGAGCCTGTTAAATACTAATCAGGTGGTTATTCTGGGTGGGAAGCTGGGGATGGACTGTCTGACTTTTTTCACCCTGTTGTCTCAAAATCAGTATCCATAGCCTAATGCCCCCGCACCCATTCCACAGCGACACTCTGGGAAAAAGCTAATGTGCTAAAACATAATTTGCCCAGATAGCTTGAAGTTGTTGCGAGAGAATATGGCAGTGCAGAGAAATTAGCGCTGGAAAGTAGGGTGGCCAACTTTCCATTAACACAGGTTTAATTCCATAAAACCCTTCTCAGTGACAAATACTACAGTAAAAATTCCCTGGGAAAGGTAGTTCCTTGGTCTGCCACCCCAGTTGTGGTCTAGTGGATTAGCTGGAAACTGTAAACCTCAATGAAATGGTTTTTATTCCTGGTTTCCCAATTTGGACGCAGTGTGTGCTCTTTGGCAATCACTTGATTAATGTAGTTCTTGGATTACTATTTTGGAAATATTGGGATCATTTACAGTCAATACAAAAGCTGCTAATAAGCATGTGGTTAAAGAATACAACTGGACGTAATATTACTGGGGATGAGGTTTAGGCCCAGTCTCATGGTATATGCAGTAAAATGGTTAGCTAAAGTTATAGCCTTTGGAGCAAATTGTATTGGGTTCACTGCTTTAATGACCTTTAATGACCTGGCACATATCTCTCTCTCTGCCTATGTGTAGGAAAGGGCCCCTTTTTCGCATGGTTTCCCCCCACTTTTTGCCTGGCACTGGTTGCACGTTTTACTTGGTGTGCCTTGGGTCCCTGACAATCAGGTTCCCAGGACCTGTGTTCTTTCCCAAAGCTATACCTCTGTACCCACATCTAGCACCTCTCTGGCCAAAGGTAAGCCCTTTCGTAAAAGGTACCATGGGCACCAAGGGCACTGTGAGCAGGGAAGGCCTCTAAGGGCTGCAGCACCTATTGTGCCACCCTTAGAGGCCCTGCACCTTAACACCCACACACTGCTATTGCAGGCTGCGTGTTTTGGTGCAGAGAAAAGTGAAAGTCGACATCGCACACATCCCTGTGTGCCATGCCTGCAACCCACTGCCTGGGACCTAGGTAAGTCACCCCTCTAGCAGAGTGCACTAGCCCCAGGTGAGGGTACATTGGCATGAGCCCTGTACCCTTACAGTGTCTAAGTCCATTCTTAGACAGTGTAGTAAAGCCTTAAAGAGTATATGGTCTGTGAGTGGGTCATTACGAACTTCACAGCTCCACAATGGCTTTACTAAAACCTGGGAAATTTGGTGGCAAACTTTTCAGCACATTAAACCCACAATGATGCCAGTGTGGGATTTAATGTAAAATGTAACCAGAGGGCATCATAGATATGCCTCCTGAAAGACAACCAGGCCAAGTGTGGTTCCTGAATGGCTGCCACAGACAGGTTTCTGGGCCCCTGGTTAGATAGCCTCCGCTCTCTGGGTCCAGAAACAAAGAACATCCTGGGCAGAGGTGTCATGCCTCCTCCCACAGGATGGGCTGGTTCCACGAAAAGGGAAGCTTCTAAGGCCCGCTGCCTTGGCAAGCTGTCCCTGCCTTTTACTGCCCCAGCAACTGGCTTCCACCGGTTCTGACCCCCAATTTGGGCGGGAGAATAGGCAGGAAAACCAAGCTAGGAGGAGAGGTGTGCCCACCTTTGCCAACCCCACCCCTCAGGTGGGAGGGGGGGGCGAGGTGAATCGCACATCTCTGTGCCCTCCATCTTGAAGATGAAAGGCCCAACCAATTAGGAAGAGGCTCATGCATAATAGGGGGTGTACTCACTCCAAGGAAGGGACCCATTGGTCCCAACCTGCCACCCCTGTAACACCCCTAAATTTAGTATTTAGGGGCTACCCTGAACCTTGCCTCCTGAGATTTGAGGAAGAAAGAAGGACAGAAGAAGAGGATACCTACTGCTTTGGCCCCAGCCCTACCAGCCTGTCCAAACTCCGACCTGCCTACAGTGAAGAAACCGGCATGTCCAGCAGCGCCCACAGCCCGGAGGACCTGCCCTGCACTCACCTTACAGTCTGTCTCCCGTGAGCATTGGATTTGCTCAACAAAGACTCCAAGAACAGAACCCGGACTGCGGCACCGCGGTTCTGCACCACTCTGCACCAGACGCCCATGGCCCGATCTCGAGTGGCCCAACACCACGAGGCTGTTTCCCTACCGATCCTGACCTGGGATGAACAATTGTTACTTACCTGTAAACAGGTGGTTCTCCAGTATTGGTGTCTTTCATAGATTCACATGCTTGAATATTCCCCGTCGTCGGAGTGGGAGTCCCACGGTAAATAATATAGCAATATATACAGCCATAATATATATATATATATACATAAGTAATCATATAAAACAGAGATATAAGTAAGTAATAACATCAAGAATGTCCCTATATGAAATTTCCATAGAGATACATGGAAAGAGAAAAAAAGACATTCGTAGTCTATCTCTGTCATTATGTTAGTCCGAACTCCGGCCAATCAGGCGCCAGCTCCTCTCTAGAACCTTCTCCTCAGAGCTCCTCACCTCAGATTTTCGTAGCACCATAGTGACTCAGAGTGTATGAGGAGAAGAGAGCCTCTGAAGGGAGGAGGGAGGGTCGCATGTGAATCTATGAAAGACACCAATACTGGAGAACCACCTGTTTACAGGTAAGTAACAATTGTTCTTCTCCAGTATTGGGGTGTCTTTCATAGATTCACATGCTTGAATATAGAATAGCTAGCAGTAACAATATCATTGTTTCCATGATCACACAGCTTCGAAATTGTAATGACAATCAATCTTCTTATGCATATGACAGTACTGAATAACTGTAACAGTATAAATGCATCATTATGTCAATTATAAATGGAAACAATATGGAGGAGGGAAGGAAGAGGCTCATCTTATTTAAAAAGATTGCGAAGCACTGCCTGCCCAACTGCAGCATCCTCCTCGTTTAAAGTTGTCAAGCAATAGTGTCTTGTAAACGTGTGTCTGCTCGACCACGTAGCTGCTCTGCAGCTCTGATGCAAAGGCACTCCAGCAAATAAAGCAGTTGAGGAAGACATTGCTCTGGTGGAGTGAGCCCTCACTGGTGACTGCAATGGCTTGTTTGCCTTTTGATGGCAGAAGACGATGGCAGCTGAAACTTAACGTGCAATAGTTGGTTTCGTCACTGGACGACCTTTGTGAAAGCGTCCATAAACTATGAATAGTTGATCAATCCTTCGTAAAGCAGCCGTTCTGCTGATGTAGAATGTTAAACCTAGTTTCACATCCAGGGAATGTAATCTCTGCTCCGTAGGAGTTTGCGGATAGCAAAGAAAGTTCTTAAAATCACTGGTTCGTTAATATGAACGTCTGAAGGCACCTTCAGCAAGAAATTTGGATCTGTACGCACTACTACAGAATCTGGTTTGAACTGTAGGAAAAAGGTGGATTTATTGTAAATGCATGAATGTCACGGACGCGACGTGAAGACGTTAGCGCCCGAAGAAAAGCCACCTTCCATGTTAGATACTACAACTCGACCTTGTGAATCGGTTCGTACGGTGGTCTCATTAGTTGAGCCAATACGATGTTCAGATGCCACAATGGAGGAGATTTACAAAATAACCCCTAGACGAATTGATGGATAATCCTTGAAGAAACAAAAGGGAAGTTGAACCATCCTGACGGAAACGGAAAATTGCCGCCAGAAAAAACCCCTAAAGGTTGCATGAGAGAAACCCGGAGTTAGCTAAATGCAAGAAGAACGGTAAAAATTGTTCTGGTGTGGAGTGAAAACGGGTGCACCCCATTAGATGCACACCAGTGGGGAACACTTTTCCACTTTAATTTGTACGTTTTCACCGTAGAAGGAGCCCTCGCCTGAGCTAAAATGTCTCTACAGTCCTGTGGAGTATCCAAATGGGCAAATTCACAGTGCTCAGGTTCCAAGCTGATAAGCTCAGTGAGGAGGGATTCGGATGACCAATTTTCCCCTTGTCCATCGTGAGTAGATCTGCACGAGGCTGTAGAATGATTGGTTCGGATTGAGACAATAGGAGTAGTTCTGAGAACCATGCCTGCCGAGGCCAACGGGGGGCTATAGAAGTAGATGGCAAGGTTGCCTCCGCATCTACCACAGAAACTCGAGGTACGAGTGGGATTGGGGAAAGAAAAAACGTAGTCAAACAGATCGTACCAGTCCATCAAAAGGCATTGCCCAGAGATCTTTTGTGGGGAAGCCAGCTTGCGTAATCACGGCATTTCCGGTTCTCTAGTGTGGCAAAGAGATCCAGCTGTGGGCGACCCCATCGTTGAAATATCCTCTCTAGAGTTGGTTGATGCAACTCCCATTCATGGGTCGATGAGGAGGACCCGCTCAGGGAATCCGCCAGGATATTGGATACCCCCGGTCGATTAACTGCTGCATATCGTGATGCGATGGTTGATAGACCAATCCCAAATCGACTGAGCTAGTCGAGACAGTTTCGGAGATTTTATCCTGCCCTGCTTGTTTATATAGTGCATGCAGGTTGTATAGTCTGTCTGTATCAGGACTGATTCTCCTTGGATTAAAGGATGAAAAGCTTTGAGAGCCAGCAATATATAGCCATGAGATCCAACCTGTAGAAGTGCCAGGTTTTTTTTTTTTTTTTTTTTTTTTTTTTTTTTTTTTTTTTTTTTTTTTTTTTTTTTGACATATTGACCATTTTCCTTTTATTGATAAAAACCTCCAAATGAGCACCCCATCCTTCCAGAGAGGCGTCTGTTATTGTCATGTCTGGTACCATTGTCAGAAGAGAAATGCCTTCCGTTAGATTTAACAGTTGCGTCCACCACCTTTGCGCCAACTTCATCCGATCTGTGACGTTTACAACATCGTTCAAAGAACCTGTAACCTGGCGTTCTTGGACATCCAGTACTCCTTGGATGGGGCGTGTCTGTAATCTGTAATGAGGGATCAATGCAATGCATGATGACGCCATTTTCAGAAAGGACTTCAATATTCTTACAGAAACGGGTCTTTTTGATCTGATAAGGGTTACCAGTCGGAGAATTTTTTGAAGACGGTCTTGGGAGAGAAGTGCCCTTGCTGACACTGTGTCTAAAGTTGCTCCCAGAAAATCCGTGCGATGAGAAGGCAGTAGATGGGACTTTGTGGTATTTATGGAGAGCCCTAAGGCGCGAAACCACCGCCTGTCAAAGATGTGTGTGTTGTAGAAGTTGAACTTTCGATTGTGATTTTAGGAGATAGTCGTCCAGAAATGGAAAGATCTGAACACCCTGGAACGTAGGACGCTACCACAGGGGCTAGCACCCTTGTAAACCCTCGAGGGGCCGAGCGCAGTCCGAATGGTAAACTTTGAACTGGAAAATCCCCTCGACCCACTCGAAAACGAAGAAATTTCCGATGTTGTCGTAGTATGGAGATATGTAAATATGCATCTTGGAGGTTGATTGTTTCCATGAAATCTCCTTGTGAAAATAATCGCAAGATCTCTACATGCGTTCGCCTACGAAAAGAATGTTTCTTTAGATACCTGCTGAGAGCCCTCCGATCTAGAATGGGCTTCCATTCCCCCTTCCTTTTGGTGATAAGGAAGAATCGGGAATAAATCCTTTCCCTCTTTTGAAATCTTGGTACTACTCCTATGGCTCCCTTGTGTTATAGAAATTGAACTTGTAACAGTTCTTTGATATGAGCCGGTGGCAGTCCGGTAGGTGGTGTGGGTGGAGGGAATTCGATGAACTCCAAAGTGTGACCTCTTGCTATAATTTCCAAAACCCAACGGTTCCTTGTATGGAGGACCATTGAAAATAGTACCGATAGATTCGATCTCCAATTTTCTGGGACTGATGGAAGTCATGTCTCTTAGGAGTGTAACCCTTGTAAGAGGATTTTCCTCTGTAAGTCTTGGAAGACTGCTGTCGAGAAGTTTGCTGTTGGTTAGAGGAATATCGGTTTGAACCCTGGTTATAAGGTCGATATTGATTGATTCCTCTTCGAAAATAGAGGTGCCGCGTCCGCGTGCACCCCGAAAGGGTTGTTATCAAAATTGCAATGTGCCCAGAGAGCGAGCAGTATCTGTATCTTTCTTTATCGATTGGAGAGCTTCATCCACCTGATCTCCGAATAAAACCTCTTCTTCGTCATATGCCATGGTCTTTGACGGTTCCGGCAGTTGCTCAACTAGTGTTGACATATCCGCCCATACTTGACGGTCCTAACGACCCAGGATGGCCAAAGCATTAGCCGCTCTCACCATGGTGGAAGCCATCGAAGAGAATTTTCACCCTATGGCATCCAAACGACGTCGACCACGATCAGGTGGTGCAGTGATCGTAGATGCAGGGTTTCTAGCCCGGCGTTGCTCTGCCTGTGTGACTACAGAATCTGGCTTCGCTTGACCAGTGAGGCACGCTGGTGCTCCTAATGGTGATTTGTACCTTTTTCTCCAATCAAGGCACCCGTGCTGGAAGACTATGAGGCCTCCATAATCTTTTTGCCTTCCTCCCCAATAAATTCGATTATAGGGATTGTATGTGTTTGTTTAACAGGCTGATCTTTGAAATCGTACAGGAAATAATCCTTCGTTAATTTGAACGTTAGTGCTGTCCTATCCCTTAACTGGTGGAACTTGCATATCAACAGGTGGTGAGTCACCAGGTAGCACCGGAGAGGGAGATGGTGTTTGGGCATGATAGTTATCCCACTCCGCCATACCATCATCATCATCATCAGCATCGCCACCATCATCGAGAATCTCACCATCCTCCCTGTCCTGAGGAATTTCTTCTTCTTCTTCAGTATCATGAGGAGGTACTGTCCGAGTTGAAGAATGTCTCAGCGGTACTGTAGGTATTACCACAGAAAGTATTGGAGCCGGTACCGGTTCCGATATAGTTGTTGGCACCACTGGAGTAAGCGGAACCACAGACACTTGTGGTGATAAAGGAAAAACCGCCGATTATAGTTGTCACAACCGATTCAGCTAAACCTTCTTCTGAATCTTGATCTGAGTCAGTGGTAAAACAATGGTTAAGGAAGGCGGGAATCCTCCACCGATATAACTTCACCCGACCTTTGTCAAGTACTCGGTGGTAATGGTAATAAAGGAACAGCAGCAAAGGACGAAGTAGTCGCTGTATATGTCGAAGAGATTTGGATTTTTAATGACCTCTGTGCAGAAGTCGTCTTTTTTTAAACCCTTATTTTTACCGATGAGACTGCAGTCAACGGGCTCTGAGGCATAGAAGGCTATTGAAGAGATCTTTGTAGACGGAATCGTCTACGGAACCATCGTCGACGGAAACCACCATCGAAAGATTCATTGCCGATGGAACCATAGTCGACGGAACCATCGTCGACGGAATCACCGTAGACGGAATCACCGTAGACGGAACCACCGTAGACGGAACCACCGTAGACGGAACCACCGTAGACGGAACCACCGTAGACGGAACCACCGTAGACGGAATCACCGTAGACGGAATCACCGTAGACGGAATCATCGTAGACGGAATCATCGTAGACGGAGCCACCGTCGACGGAGCCACCGTCGACGGAGCCATCGTCGACGGAGCCATCGTCGACGGAGCCATCGTCGACGGAGCCATCGTCGACGGAGCCATCGTCGACGGAGCCATCGTCGACGGAACCACCGTAGACGGAACCACCGTCGACGGAGCCCTCGTAGACGGAGCCCCCGTCGACGGAGCCCCCGTCGACGGAGCCCTCGTAGACGGAGCCCTCGTAGACGGAGCCCTCGTAGACGGAGCCCTCGTAGACGGAGCCCTCGTAGACGGAGCCCTCGTAGACGGAGCCCTCGTAGACGGAGCCATCGTAGACGGAGCCCTCGTAGACGGAGCCCTCGTAGACGGAGCCCTCGTAGACGGAGCCATCGTAGACGGAGCCATCGTAGACGGAGCCATCGTAGACGGAGCCATCGTAGACGATGAAGCCATCTTTGAAAAAAAACTGGAAAGTTGAAAACCTCACTAGCCTGAGAACTATGTCTCGTGGGCGACACAGCAGTATTCAAAGAAGAAGAAGTGGCAGATGTCATAGTCAGAGACATTTTCTTCTTTTAAGGAAGGAGTAGGTAACTCCTGTACACTACTGCGTTTTGAGGCTGTGTGGGAACGGCCAGAAGTAAAGTTTGCTACCTCAGAAAATTACTTCATATTTATCCTTAAGTCTCTGGAGCCACAACAAGAGACGGCCTTCCCTGTCTTTCAGAGTTTTTGTAGAAAAAATTCTACAGAATTTATATTCACCCACTTCATGGTAGGGTAAAGACAGTAAATACACTTACTGTGTGGATCTTCTGAGAATAACGTAGCTTTCCACAAAAGAACAAGGTCTAAACAAAGACTTCTTACTTGAAGTCATCCTGAAGAGAAAAAACTGAGCAGAGCTCAGGGAGACTCCCTTTCACACGACGTGCGGTAGAAAATCTGAGGTGAGGAGCTCTGAGGAGAAGGTTCTAGAGAGGAGCTGGCGCCTGATTGGCCGGAGTTCGGACTAACATAATGACAGAGATAGACTACGAATGTCTTTTTTTCTCTTTCCATGTATCTCTATGGAAATTTCATATAGGGACATTCTTGATGTTATTACTTACTTATATCTCTGTTTTATATGATTACTTATGTATATATATATATATATTATGGCTGTATATATTGCTATATTATTTACCGTGGGACTCCCACTCCGACGACGGGGAATATTCAAGCATGTGAATCTATGAAAGACACCCCAATACTGGAGAACTGGTGATCCCCGACCTCCCTCAAGCCTCCAGACGATGCCTGCATCCTCAACCTGAAGGGTTCTCTCGACCGGAGCTGGTAAAAAGACCCTACGCCAAAAGACACCCCTGAGCTGGACACCCTACGGCCTTGGATTGCCCACAAGACTGTCAGGGCATCCCCCCCAAGAACCCAACTTACTTCTGCAGCCGGTGATCGCCTTCAGGAAGTTTCCCTGCCCAAGCCTGCAGCCTCTTTACCTAACCGGAGATCTCCTTTGTAATCCTCAGGGTCTCCGACGTCCCCTGCACTCTGCACCCGGCCGCACCAGTGCCGCTGGTGGTGCAATTTGAGTGCCTACCTACCTTGGTCTTAACCCCCCAAACCCTCACTCATACGTCGCTTACTTACCTGAGAAACTGCTAACACTTTTTCCTTAGAGGAACCAATGTTGTGATGTTTTGTTCCTAAAAATTGTTTGTGTTGAGCTTAACTTTGTATGAAAGAAAAAGTAACTAAACTGCAAACCTTAAAAAGTCTTACTTTGTATTGTGAGATTCCCTGGTGTGGTATCCAGACATTCCACCCGAGAAGTCTATGTAATCCAAAAGTAATCTATATGTATTCCAAAAGTAACTACTGTGTAATCTAAACTGTTTTGATAGCCAATACAAACCGGCAACTATTGCAACTTCACCCACAACTGCATTACCTTTTAAAGTCTTGCATTTGAGAGCACATTTTACTTATCTTTGCCAAGTCTTGCTTGGTTCTAGAAATAAAACATAAGTATACCTTCTTTATACTTACCTAATTGGTCTGCATGCATTCAGTCTGTACGTGTGTGCTATCAGTCTTGAGTGAGTGAATACAATAAATGCTTAACACACCTTCTGGATAAGCTCAACTGCTTGCCCACGCTACCACAGAGAGAGTTATACTTACCTAATTGAGCCTCTGCTATACCCCTGGGGACTCCCTGGACTCTGGGCACACTATACCTTACTTTGGTATAGTATATACAGAGCCAGCTTTCTACACTATGCCCACCAATCTGACAATATGTGAGCTGCAGACAGATGTATCCATGAAGAGAGGCAGGGTCTGTAGAAATATGGGGTAGTTAAGAGATGTCAAGACTGCCGATATGTGGACAGTGAATAGATAATGGCCCTGTAGAGAAATGGGGGAGGGAGTGATCAAGAAGGAGGTAGAAAGACATGACTTAGGGGCGCTGGACAAATTATGAGGACCTGAAGCAATACATGGGAAATAGTGAGGTGTGACAGTTAAAGGGTGTATGGGCTATTGAAGAGATGAAGCAAGAAAGTAATTAAGGCTGTTGAGGTGTAACAGTGACGAAATACAGAGGGTGTGGGGAGGAATTAAAGAGAAGATGGTTTGTAGTGTGACAGTAAAATGAAGAAGATACAGTATAAAAACAATGACAGAACGGTTCTCGCTCAAATATGCAAAACTAGAGATATTCACCAGTAATGGTTAACACACAACATAACTGGCATCGCACATCACGGTGCTTTCTTGATGGATACTTTTTTCCGGGTGCCATTTTCAAATTTATGTTTTGAGAATGGCATATGCTGAACTTATTTTTTCAGTGCATTTAAATGTTTTGTATGGTGTGTTTATTTTCCAACACCCACTGCGCACAGCCTTTAGCCATTCGCAGAAAGGTTTGGCTGAAGGACTTGGGGACTTTGGCCAGGCTTTGTTTGTAACCGGCAGCAGGTGGCCCATCCCTGTCATGGAACCTCCCAAAACAGACCAATCCCCTGCACACAGGCGATTCAGCCTTGCATAGCAGGGAGTAGGTGCCGAGCTGGCCTATGGAGGGGCCGCCTCTAATTCGCCGTGGAAGGCCACCCACCACTGCGCATAGCCTTCATCCAGGTTTAGCTGGGGTTCGGTTGTCACCCCCCACTGGGAATAAAGGTTAACCTATAGAGCCTAACTAACCTTTAGTCATAGCAAATCCTAGGCAAGCTTCATGACCAGAAGCCTGTCTTGGAACTGCAATTCTATTTTCTGACTTGCAGTCCCTAGCCACCATTTTAGATGTTGGGGATTGTGAAATCTGCAAACAGAATTGCAAATCCTGCTATATTTTTTCCGTTATTAATTTCATTAAAACTAAAAAGGGGGCTTTAAGAGCACCCCATTATGACCTGAGGGTCAGGATTTGCCCATCTTGCTCTCTCATATGCCATTTTTTCCATTCAAGATTTGTGTACAGTGTCCTGCGTACTTAAAAGGCAGTCGCACAACTACTTTTTCTTCAGTGAAAGCAAATTCGATCTCTCAGGACAGTAGTTACCATTTTAAAACTGCAGTTCCTTAAGAGAAGACAGGAGAAAAAACAATCCCTTGTCCAATCTGATCACTTTATTTGTTTATTTACCCGAATCGTGAATGATTTGCGAATCCCAAATGGCAAAGATCTATAAAAGTGGAAGCTCTTTAAAGCCCACTAGCAATTTTTTTTATAGGCTTATATCTCAAAAACTACTGAATTACCTCACAGAGCTGAACAGTTCTACTTTTATGCAAATCCATTCACAGGTTCGATGTGTAGACACGAGCAAAAATTCCTATGAGCGGGGCTTAACTCATCCTGCCATTGCCTTAAACGACCGCATGCACAGATCTATTGAAATTTACCACACCAACCTTAGGCTGACTATACCAAGCGACTGCCAAATTTTGTGCAAATACGTCCGTGGGGTCAAAAGTTAAATATAAATCAAAAATCTTGTTTCCAATGGAAAAAACAAAAGCTAAATGGATGTTAAAATTAGGCATGGTCACAGCATCTTACATTTAAAAAAAAAAAACGTACAAAAGAAATTACCTGAAAAAAACAAAGGCTAAAGTGACTTAGTTAAGAGTTGAAACAGACAAAATTTTTTTTTAAAAAACAAAAAAAATGAAATTCACCAGTTATAGTTTAATGAGCTCACTGCAACTTGCCCCCCGGCCATGCACTCATGCAATTCAATTGCTCATGACATATTAATGATATCATTGACAAGAACACGGATGAGATCTCAAATTACATAACTGATGACATCAGCGACATGATCACAAGAATCAATTTACATTATACAAATCATTGCGAGCCTTCCGATAGAGCTTGTGGACTTGAAGTAATTCAACATGCTACAATGGTGGACAATTTTCTATTCACCGTAAGACCATGGTTCATAATTGGCAGACGGGAGAAAAATGCCCGCAGTCAACCAGAGTGCCTTATATTTTTAGGTCGAGCATTCGAGACCTCTTGTATGTACTTTAGTATATACTTATATATTGATATATACTTCTATGTGCATGTACTTTGTGGGCTCTGGAGATCAGCCCTAGGACTGGTCTGCTTCAGCTTGCGGACTTCTTTTCTGTTCACCTGCCTCTATTTAATTGGCTTAGTAAAAAAGGACCAGTAGAGGTTAGTAAAATACCAGAATTGCTTTCTGCGGAGGGACTTTTTTTTTTTTTTTTTTTTTTTAAAGATTTTTCTAGCAACTGCCTCTAACTTTCTTGATAGAAAACGACCAGCAGAGGTTAGTAAAATACCAGAATTGCTTTAGCATTCTCTAGATTCCAGTCCATAGAAATCGTCTTCCACGAGCACCCATAGACAATAATATTTTTTTTCAAATCTTGTATTTTCAGATATATGACCACCGAAAGCCCTGATTTTATATGAAAAACAGATCGTTGGACTATACCATTTCCCGCTGAAAGGCAATATTTCTTTCCATGTGTTCCCATACCTGGCGTGTCACGCAGTTTGGTGCTTACTTTCCACCATGTTAAAGAACAGTAGATGTTTCCTCACCCAGGCTAATGTGCTGCATAGCTAAATAAATATAAGGTCCCAAAGGCAAGACCGATTGCATTGCAAATGCTCGTTTACTTTTCGGTACCAAAGTACTACCGCATGACTGGCCGTCCAGATATACCTCACTTTTCAGCCCTTATTTACTTCTTTGAAAGCAAATTTCTTAAAAATTAACTGAAAAGATTAACACCAAATAACAAAAAGCATGCTTTCCGAGTGAAGGTCTACATTTTTCCAAATTTGGTGTAATTTCGTTCAGTCATTTTTTTTCTGCATCTGAGAGCAAAGTTTCCTATGGGAAATCAATGTTTGGTCCCCGCCCCCTTCCTTTTTCTTGACCCCCCGCTTGGAGGTTCCATGCAAAACTTTCTAGGAAGTAGCTTTTGTTTTGGAAAAGTTTTGTGCTGAATCATGAAATATCACCAAAGTTATTAGCAATACAAAAAAGTCTGTTCCAATGGAAACTCTGACCTAAATTATAACTACAAAGCTACTGAGTAATTATGATAGCGTGTGAGTTTGTGTGTTAAATTATATGGTTAGATGAGGACTCTGCTCAGGGGTGCGTTTGAGGAAGAATAATATCAAGGGGGCAGGCCTGCCAGTGAAAAACAGAAGGTTGCAGAATAGGCCATACTAAAATGATTGAGGAGCTTCTGAATCCAACGGCTCCCTCGCATGTCTTTTTGACACACAAAACACACACACAAACCCACACAAAACACACACACACACACACACATTTCCAGTTATACGTGTCCCTACCAGCTTTAACCGTGGCCCCATTTGCACCCCTCCCCTAAAAAGTAAACAAAAATTAATGTCTAGAGATACAACTTGTGTTCCGCTCTTAGGTCAACAATTTAGGGCCGCATACCCTCCCTCATTTGGGGATACAGACACTTCTCTACATAGGGTGCCTGTCAGTAAGAGACCAGGCTAGGACAGCTTTTCTCATTTACAGGACCTATCCACATGAGGGTGGTCCGTTTATAAAGGTGAACTAGGAACAATTTGAGGTAAAAAAAAAAAGTAAATAAAAAGCGGGCAACGCTGACTGCATGGTTTTTCTTGGGCACCAGTTGCAGGATGCAGTCTTCGATTTCTCTTCACACCCAAAACTAAGGGAGAATGTGTGAAGGACACCATACCAGACTGCACACAGGGATTAAAGAGGTTACTAGTCAGAATCACATGGAGAAGGAGTAAAGGCTCACATAGAAGACCATCTATTGTCCCAAGCAACCAGAGGTTCATGAAGACAAAAGAAGTTGGTAATCAAATTTCACCCACTGGGTGAAGGGTAGCAGTCAGGCTGCCCACAGGGTCAAGTATGATGGGGTTCAAGAGGAGGAGGAGGGTGGGGGGGGGGGGCACAATAAGCCTCACTCATTTTTAATTTATGAGTTTTGTAAAGCACTACAAACCACTAACAGTGGCCTCCAAGCACTTAGGAGGGATCATAGGAGTAGAAATTGCAGTCCGGTTACCAATGCTGCAAAAAAGAATGGAATAAATCAGGAACCTGCAGCGAAGAACGCTGCGAGAAGGCATGAAGGACACCTGCCAGGCTTATCACAGGAAAAAAAGAGGTTTGGATTCAAATAGCGCAGGAGAATGCAGCAATTGGGTTCCCCTACTGGAAGTAAGCATGAAAGGTACCTACCAGGCTGCCTGCAAGGTGAGGAGTCTGAGTTAACAGGAGAGGAGGAAGTCGAAATCCGGATCTGCGCCTGAGAGAAGGTATGAAAGGAAGGTGCCCAGCTGCAGACCAGGCTGAGTAACATGGAGTTCCATGGAAGGAAGTGGTGGCGTAATCAGTCTCAAACACAGGGTGCATGCACACGCAACAAATCAAAAACTGAACCGAAGATCCAGGAGGACGTCATGGTAATCGAGATCATAGACTACGAGAAGGCATGAAGGCACCTACCAGGATGCACACAGTCCTGAGGAGCCTGGCGTTCAACAGGAGGAGAAGATGGTCATCAGCCTCACCCACAGAAGACCAACAGCCTGGGGTATAGCAGGAGGGGTTGCAGTAGAAGGCAGTATGGGTGACTGACCACTACAGTAAAATAGCAATGATTGCAAAGGGCACGGAGTGGTTGTCTCAGGGTAAGTGCTCATGTGATCGAATTGATGAGCACTGTTACAAGTTGCTATGTGTGTAAGTAGTCTGAAGCTTTCGACCAGCTATGTGAAAATACTTGCACATTAACAAAGCTGGTATGATAAAAATAAGATTGCATCCATCCATCCATCCCTCTCCCTACCTTTCATCCATCCATCCCTGTATCCCCCTCTCCTTTCCATTCCTCTGCACCACACATCCATCTGCCACCCACCACCCACCTCTCCCTCCATCCATCCTATCCGTCCATCCACCTCTTGACCACCCATCCACCCATCCTCAGTGGGATGCGCTGATGAAACGAAGTAAACTACACCTTGGGTACAGACAGATAATGAGCAACGGCAAGAGAAAGGGTGATATAATGCATGAGAAGACCATTGAACTCCGCTGCAGAACAAACACTCTCCCATAGACGGTCACAGGAAATAGTAACTATAGAATGACCCCAACACTCTCCACTCCAAAGAGGGAACAACACAGCCACTCAACTCTCCATTACACCCCTAGCGGTTCCACATAGGTCATTCAGGAAGGCCACAATAGAGTCCTGTAGAAGCCATCCTGTCCGAGATGGCCACAGAAAGAAAGAGACAATCTTAGGTCCCTTAGGCGGAAGGAAGGTCATCACGTCCACTCCCTCTTCATTCAGCCTCTTAGAGGTTTCAGGAAACTTTTGCTGAGTAATACCCTTGAGCGCGGCATTGGTTGGCTCCATTCGGCTCCGCGTGACATCGTCTGCAGCGTCGGTTAGGACGTCGCAGTGCCTATATAGGCACCACCCAGGCGTGTGGATGTCAGTTTTTTTCGTGCTTTCCAGGACAGAAGCGCAGAGCCACAAAGTAACTAACGTAATCATGTGCAAAATTAGGGCCCTGCAAAGGGGAACAACCCTAGCCCTACTATAACAGTCCACAAAGTGGGGAGGCATGGGTGGGGCTGTAAGGAATCTGCAGCTAGATAAAGTCTCTACCAGATAATGCGTTAAAGGTAACTTGTTCATCTGATAGAGACTTCTAGCTGAAGATGCCTTGCCTCTGAATCAGATACCTGAGCTATGCTATACAATCCCGGTGGTGGGTTGTGGACTCGCATCCTAGACTAAGAAGTCTTGCAGTACTGAACAGGCAAAATGTCCATCCCTGCACACTTGACCATCAAGGCAGTAATGTTTAGCGAAAGTGTGCAATGAAGCCCATGTCACTGTCTGACAGATGTCTTGGACTGGGACACCCCGAGCCAAGGCCGTAGGTGCAGCCTCCCCCCTGGTGGAATGGGCCGTTAATTCCACAGGGGGCTGCTTCTTCGCAAAGGCATAACATAATGTGATGCAGAGAACGAACCAGCGAGAGATGACCCTTTTCTGCACTGCCATTCCCTTCTTTGCTCCCACATACCCCACTAAGAGTTAGTCATCCACCCGGAACTCTTTTGTACGATCAAGGTAGAATGACAATGCTCTTTTTGGGTCCAGACTGTGGAAACGCTACTCCTCTTTAGAGGGATGTGGGGGGAGCAAAGAAGGTGGGCTAAGTGATGGACTGATCCAGATGGAAAGGGGTCACAACCTTTGGCAAAAAAGGATGCTCTGCTGTGAAGCACCACCTTATCCGGAAAGGACATAAGTTAAGGAGGCGAGCTGGATAAAGCCTGCAACTCACTCACCCTCCGGGCCGATGTAATCGCCACCAAGAAGGCTGTTTTGATGGTCAACAGCCGGAGGGGACAATTGTACAAAGGCAGCACACATCAGGTAGGTGAGGACCAAATTAAAGGTCCCACTGTGGCATAGTAAAGGGCATGGGTGGAAATAAGTGAGCCAGCCCCTTTAGAAATCTATTTACAATAGGAGACTTTAAGACAGAGGACTGGTCTGGAAGCCGCAAAAAAGCATACAGAGTAGAAAGGTAACCCTTGAGAGTTCCCAAAGCAGAGCCCTGCTGGGCAAGGGTTAGAATGAATAAAAGTACAGTAGAAAGAGGAGCAGAAAGAGGGTCAAATGGAGCTTTCTGTACAGTAGGATACAAATTTTCTGCCAACAGCAGGCGTATACCATCCTAGTGGAGGGCAGCCAGAATAACATTATAGACTTCAGGAGTAAGGTCAAAAGCTATCAACTATCGCTACTCAATCTCCACGCATGGAGGCGCAGAGTTGACAGGTTCGGGTGGAGAACCCTCCCTTGTTGCTGCAACAGAAGATCCTCCTGAAGGGGCAGCCTGATCGCAGTATCGATACTCGTACTCAAAGTCTGGAAAGCAGACTCTCCTTGCCCAGTTCGGAGCCACAAGAATGACTTGGGCCAGGTCAATCCTGATCTTCAGAACCCTGGGTAGGAATGGTATGGGCGGAAAGGCGTACAACAGGACTAGCCGCCTTGGAAACTCCAGCGTGCAGTAATGCCGACACTGCGCGTTCTCTTCGGAGGCGAACAAATCCAACCAAGGTTCTCCCCACTGCTGAAAGAGACCTCGCGCCACCCAAGTTTGGAGACGCCATTCGTGATCCGATAGGCATCAACCGCTTAGTTAAGTGCACCCTGGCATTCAGAGAACCTGCCAGGTGTTGAACCACTAGGGTTATGCCCTGCTGTTCCTGCCATGTCCAGAGACATGGATCTTCTCGACTTGTTGCAGTTCCACATAGCGGTGGTGTTGTCCGTGAACACCTGCACTAGCTTCTCCTTGACAAATGGAAGAAATGCTTTCAATGCCAACTGAATCGCTCGTAGTTTCAATAAATTTATGTGGAGCTCCGACTAGGTTTGAGACCAGTGTCCCCTGTTCTCCACCTCTCCCAGATGGCCTTCCCATCCCAAAAGTGACGCATCTGTCACAACTGTGGGATCTGGTTGGCGAGGGGTCTGCCGTTGACCCAATCGCTGTTCGTTAACCACAACTGCAGATCTTTCGCAGTTGCTTCCGACATCTGTTGGTGAGATTTCCCAATGCTGTTCCCCTTGGAACTTTAAGTCCCACTGCAGAGCCCGCATATGCCATCTTGCGTGTCTTACCAACAGGACGCAGGAGGCCATGAGTCCCAACAGCCTCAATCTCAGTCTCACCGAAATCCATAATAGAGACTGAAATATCGGAATCATAGCCTGAATATCCTGGACTCGCTGCTTGGGAGGATACGCCCAAAACTGCACTGTGTCCAGAACAGCTCCGATGAAAGGGAGTGTCTGAGAAGGAGCAATGTGTGACTTTGGCACATTTATAGAGAATCCCAGCGAATGCAGGAGGTTTGCCGTAGTCTGAAGGTGGGAGACGACTGCCTGAGACAAGGACACCTTCAACAGCCAGTCGTCGAGGTAGAGGAAGACCGACACCCCTAACCTGTGCAGATGTGCTGCGACCACCACCATCACCTTGGTGAACATCAGAGGGACACTAATTAGGCCAAAGGGGAGCACAATAAACTGAAAGTGCTCGCAGCCTACCTTGTACCACAGGTAACGCATGTGGCCCGGCAGGATGGGAATGTGAAAATACGCATCCTGCAGGTCCAACGCTACCATCCAGTCTTCCTGGTCTAGGGAAGACCAGACCTGAGCCAGAGTGAGCATTTTCCATTTCTCCTTTTTGAGGAAGAGATTTACGGTCCGAAGATCTAAAGTGGGCGGTAGCCCCTTGTTCTTCTTTGGAATCAGAAAGTAGCTGGAATAACAGCCACTGCCTACTTCTGAAGCCGGGACCCTTTCTATAGTTCCCTTGGCCAAAAGAGCCCTAACTTCCTTTTGGAGCAACTTTAAATCATCCTTTGTCAGCCGTTCCAGACTTGGCAAAATAGAAGGAGGAAAAGAAAGGAAAGGTAGGGAATAGCCCTCCTGGACGATCTGCAAGACGCATTTGTCTGATGAATTCTCCCACTAACTGGAGTAGTGTGGTCCTGCAGAATCGGCCTAGGAGTGCTTGTAGGCTGCGGTTGCTTGGGGCCGGGGGGGAAGACTACCTCTGGCCTCCATTCTGCATTCGGAATGCACCGTGTCCACGTCCATGCACGGCTGGGGCAGTCTGTGCGGGATGGTGGCTGGGATAGGGCTGATGCGGTTGGAAACCTCTTCCGTTGCCACGAAAGGGGTGAAAGGAAAACTGGCCACGAGGAGTGGAGGAAGGGCCCAAGGATCTGGCCATAGCACAAGAGTGCTTGTACCTGAGGAGGGCCGAGTCTGCAGTTTCCCCAAAAAGGCAGGTTCCATCAAAGGGCATGTCCATCAAGTTGGCTTGAACATCGCCCGAGAAGTAAGTTGTACGAAGCAGGGCGTGGCGTCCCAGGGCCACCGTCGTTGAAATCGATCTGCCCAGCGAATCGGTCGAATCCAACCCACACCGTATGGCGAATTTTGCTGCATCCCTTACATCCTGGACAGCTTGGGAGAGCACAGCCTGGGCCTCCTCCAGGAGTTGTGGCAGTACTTGCGCAACCATCTACCAAAGGAAATGGGAGAAACGGCCCAATAAGCATACGGTATTCACCGACCACAATACCAGGCTGGAGGAAGAAAACATCTTCCCAAGTGACTCCAACCTCTTGGATTCCCTATCCGGAGGGGCGGAAGGGAATGCGCCTTGGGACGCAGAGGCCTGCACCACCAAACTCTCTGGAGTGGGGTGTTGGCTGAGGAACTTTGGGTCGCCCGGAGCTGGGCAATGGCGGTGTGCAATCGTCCTAGTCACAGGAGCCCCTGTGCTAGGTTTGGACCATGTTCCTAGAAGGACACCCTTAAGTGCCTCATTAAAGGGCAAAAGGGGTTCGGAAGTGGAAGCCCCAGGTTGAAGCACCTCAGTCAGGAGATTAGCCCTGACCTACACCGAGGGCAGCTCCAGTCCAAGGACCTCGGATGCCCTCTTGACTACCATGGTAAAGAGGAGGTATGGAGGAGGGTCCTATGACGCCCCCTCCTCCGTAGGCGACAGTATAGAACCTCTGGGTTATGTTGAGGTCAGAATCTGCGTCTATCAACGCCGTTCCAGCTCAGTGTCGGAGATGAGGATGGGGCTTGCGCCACCGATGGGCAGCGGTGATATAGCAGGTATCAACTTCGGGTTCGACGCCAGGGAAGGTAGCATTTGCACGACCGGCATCAAAGCGGATCCAGGATCAGATCCCTGAGGCCCCACCGGTGTCGTGGCCAGAGCAGACGGCATCAAATCAAAGAGGCCCCTTCGGACCCCGAAGGGCCACCAGCGGGGTCGTTCCGCTCAAATACGTAGTGCATGGCCTCGATCCGGCTCCCGGAAAAGGGGAGGGGTGAAGTCAACTCTAGCTCCGCAGAACCGTGCCTAGAGCGTCGGTACTCCTTACCTCTCCCGACGATGGATGCCAGTTGAGGTGAAGACGAAGTACGCCCTAACGGCTTGACTGTGTCGACTGCCGGGCCACGAGTAACTTCATCGCTCACTCCCTCAAAGTCTTCGGAGTCATCTCCCAACAGTCAGAACAAAACTTCATATTGTGGTCGCGCTTGCGACACCAAAGACATACACTGAGGGGATCGGTAACAGACCTCATACAGGAACAAGTCACGCATGGTTTGAAACCAGTCTTCCTCAAAGACATCCTTTGCACACAAAGTCGGATTACAGAAATGTTGACAAAAGTCGAGAAAAAGCCTGCCAAAAAGTGGAAGAGGGGTAGCTTTTCCCCGATCGGCGCTTAACTGGCGCGGAAATAAAAGAATGGGCGTCTGCACACGTGGGGGGCACCTATATAGGAACCGCAATGTCATAACAGACGTTACCAACGCAGACGACATCATGCGGAGCCGAATATAGCCACTCAACGCCACACGCAAGTGGTATTGCTCAGCAAAAGTTTCCAGATCCAGCCTGACGCCTGAGAAATTCAAAGGTAAGGAATCTGCAGCTAAAAGTCTCTATCCAATGGAGAATTACATGCTCTCTTCTTTAAGCCTCCTAGACGTTCCAAGTTCAAGCCACAGTGGGCTTTACAGAGACACAGCTTCAAGAAGAGAGGCAGTGATTTCCTACGTCGTTATTTGTGGGAGCTTTCAAAGGTGATTAAAAGTTCACTCTCTTTTCAACAACTCAAGCTTCATCTAGTCGCTAATGGACCCTAACACTGCCTACAAAAGACGATAAACATCGGCTGCAGCTTCAGACAAAGCAGAGATCAGTTCTCATGGAAGTGCTCATGTGAACAGCCAACTACATGGCTAAGGAGGATATTGGGCCATAAAAGACAGCCTAGCTAATCCAGGAAAGGAATTTCTAGTCATCGAGTAGAGCTCCACTCGCCCCCTTTCAAACACCGGAGGCAGCAGAGCTATGAAGCAGAAGCAGAACCGCAAACAAGGCAGAGCTCCGCTTGAAACACAGGAAGCAGCAAAGCTGTGAAGCAGCAGCAGCTGCGCCAAAAACAAGGCAGGGCTCCCTTTCAAACACAAGAGGCTGAGATATGAGGCAGGTGCGTCACAAACATAGTGGGGCTCCTTTTCAAATTATGAAGAGGCTGGAGCTTAACCATTAACAAGGTAGAACTCCCTTTCAATCATGGAAGCTAGGAGAGCTATGAAGCTGCAGCGCCACAAACAAGGCAGCGCTCTCTTTCAAACAAGGAAGGCAGCAGGGCTATGCAGCAGCAGCAGCGGGTGCGCCTCAAAGAAGGAGGAGCTCCCTCTCAAAAAAAGGGGGGCAGCAGACCAATGCAGCAGCAGCTTCAACACAAACAGGGCAGATCTCTTTCAAACAAGGAAGGCAGAATAAATATGAAGCAGCAGCAGGTGCGCCACAAAAAAGGAGGAGCTCCTTCTCAAACATAGGAGGCAGCAGAGCTATTCAGCAGCAGCTACAACACAAACAGGGCAGATCTCTCTTCCAAACAAGAAAGGCAGCAGAACAATGAAGCAGCAGCAGGTGCGTCACAAAAAAGGAGGAGATCCTACTCAAACATAGGAGGCAGCAGAGCTATTCAGCAGCAGCTACAACACAAACAGGGCAGATCTCTCTTCCAAACAAGAAAGGCAGCAGAACAATGAAGCAGCAGCAGGTGCGCCACAAACAAGGAGGAGCTCCCTCTCAAACACAGGAGGAAGAAGAACTATGAAGCAGCAGCAGATGCGCAGCAAGGAAGAGCTGCTTCTCAAACACAGGAGTGAAGGCAGCCCTTTCTCTAGCAGCTACATCACAAAAGGATGGCGTACCCCCTTCCAAAAACAGGAGGCAGCAGAGTTAGGAAGCAGCAGCAGGTGCGCCACAAGCAAAGAGGAGCTCCCTCTCAAACACAGTATGGAAGTACCATAGGATGGGAATAAAGACTGCAAGCAAAGTCCCAAAGAGCTCCGGGAAGCCACAAGGGTGCAGGCATCCCTTCCTCACACGCACAATATGGTGTACTGTAAAATTGCCACAGCTCAGGCAGGAACATATGCAGCACGACGGTTAACAGTACATGCTGACCTTCTTACAGAGAACGCGAACAGCATGCACACCACCAGTTCACATTTTCTCCCACACTCACATATAACATGCAAGCAACATGACAGCGTGGGTAGGGATGCTTTTCACACAATAAAACAGTAAGGGCAGCGGCATCTTTACAAAGTACATGTGCAGCATGTGTGGGAAGTGCAGGCTTCCTTTCTTACAGAAAACATGAACAGCACGTGCAAATGCTTTAGGTTTTCTCTCACACAATATGGATGTGACATGACGGCAATGAAAGCTTTCCACGCACTCTAATACAGCACGGGTAGCGGCATCTTTTTTACACAGTATGTGTGCAGCACACGTGGGAATAGTGCATACTCCCCTTCTAACAGAAAACGTGAACAGCACGCGAAAGCAGTGCACACTTCTCTCACGCAGGCACAGAATGGGAACAGGTGATGCAGCAGTGCAAGCTTCCTACAGCGTGTTACGACAGTGCAAGAGTAAAAGGTGCGTTAGTGTGTAATAGTGTGCGCAGTGACGTGCCAACATATAAAACGTTCACAAGGAAAGATCAAATGGTTCGACAATGCCCGTAGCTACTTGAAACACTGACCATCAGTGTATAAACCAGGGTTGTAAAATGAAGTACCTCTTACACTACAAATCGTACACAGAGTGGGGAGGATGGGTAGGGGGTTAAGGAATCTGCGGCTAGACTGTCTATACCAGATAATGCGCTACCGAAGGTAAGTAACTTGTTCATCTTCCAGACATCTAGCCAAGATTCCTAAAAACTTTTTAATTAAATGCCTTAGCTATACCCACCCGAATGAAGGTCTGCGAGCTAATCTTACAAAAGTTCTCCTAGAGAACTAGACGGTCGAAATTAACAGATCAGATGTACGTAGGAATTAAATTAAAAAAAAAAAAGACTTGTGAGTATGCCTATGTTTATGATTTAATAAATTCAGTGTTGAACAGCCCATAGAGCTCAAGCAAGCCTATAGAGAAGGAATACAGGAAGTGAGGGAGTCTGCTCAAGTTCGCTTTTTTATTTTTTACATTAGGTAGAGAATCCATACCCTAGGAGGATGAAGCCACCTGAACTACCAAGCTACGAGAGATAGGATGCTTGAGGAGACCAGCTGGATCTCCAGAATCAGGCAAGTACCTGTGAGATATAGCATGATCCACGGAGACCCCTGTATCATGCTTAGCCCAAGTGCCCAACAATGTATCGTACAGGGCCACACTATATGAGATAACAGGCTACACTCTTGTCTGACCTTGATCAAGGATATCAATTAGGGGATCAGTGGACTTCTCCACCGTAGGAAGAGAAAATTTCAAAATCATAGCTACTCTCCTTTACATATCTGCAAAAGAGGAACTTGCCTGAGTAGCAAAACTAGGAGGAGACAGTAGTCCTGAATCCGGGAAAGAGTCCAGCCCACTAGCCTCACCAAGTGCAGAAAGCAAACTTTCCTCTACAAGAGGCGGAATATTGTCAGCAATAGGCTGTAATAGTCCAGACTCCTCCACAGTACCTCTTTCAGAAGCCCCACCATGAGAGGAAAGTGGAAAATCAACATTCCCTCCATTTGGCTCCATCGACTTTGCACCAGTCGCTGAGAAGGCGACGCCTCAACACCGAGAAGAGGAGTAGAAATGGCTCCAAGTGGCGCTGCCGACATGAATGCCGGAGTCGGCTGCTCGAGAATAGACGCAAAAGGTGGAAATCCAAAAGGGCTCTGGACTGGTGCCAAATGCGGAGTCAGCTGGTGCCGACCCAATGACGAACACCCCAACTGACACAGAGGGCGAACCCACCAGCGTGGCTCCTCCATGAGGCCAGACAGCGCTACAAGGGAACGGGGAGGAGGCCCAAAGAAGAGATATAGAGAATTATAGTATTCCCTCATTTGGGACATTGACCCCCTGCCTCCTGGCTCACAGAAATACGGGCAGGCGCGGGGCAGAGCCATGTCAAGACTCCTCAACCGGCAAGCGGGAGGAGCCATGAGTGACTGAGTCCCTACGCAGCAAAGTCGAGAGGTGCCACAACTTCAATCACCTACGGTTACATTTAGAAGTTGATGGACAACAACGTCCCCTTGAAGGCTCCGGTTCCTAAATGTCCCTATGCTACCGAATGAGAAGTAGATGGCAGAGGCCGACATGAAGTGATCGAAGACAGTCAGCCGTGCCGCCCTAAATTTTATTCGGAATTGACATGGTATTCACCCAAACACCACATACACACAGAATGCGGGACAGTAGCTGACATCTGTCGTGCGCAAGACCCACAAGCCTTAAAGCCTGAGGACATGAGAAAAGGCACACTGTTCCAACTGACAAAAACTCAATGTAGGCCAGAAAACTGCCTATGGAACCGCTTTCTCCGGGTCCATGTTGCAGCGCGGACAAGAAAAACACAGACATGCACGCACCGGAGGGAACTTATGACTCCACTGATGTCACAACTGGAGTCAACATCATCATGCAGTAGTACGATGCCATCCCCAGGCGTGCAGAGGTACTGCCGAAAAAATTCTGGATCCAGTCTGACGCCTGGGGAGAATTCAAAAGTTAAGGAATTTGCAGCTAGAGGTCTTCCTCAGATCACATAGTTATCAAAGAGAAGGAAGGCGTGCATTTGCTGTCAGCAGAAATGGGTTTCTACTACCACCATCAGCTTCTTAAAGATCCACTGGATTGGAGGGAAGGGAACACTGTAAATTTTAACTAATCCTTTCCTGCTAAAAATCTGGGCAATTTTCTGTGCCACTCCCAAAATGGAATACACAAATAAATGTTGTGAATGTCTTCAGGCATCATATCTAATCTTGAGGCCTTGCAAAACCATTTGTGGCAATAAACTGAAATAATAAGTTGAGATGCAGGCAAAATGAAACTGTAGAGGTAGCAAAAAGCAGGTAGGGAAAATTGGAACAATGTGTCAGTAGTGTGTATATCAACGGAGACAATGAATGTCCAAATACAATTTTGCATAACCCTGGAGAGACAGGAGAGCACTGGGTCCAGGCTCACCTCTTTTCCCTATGTTCTGTGTCATATGGTGCTCCATCACTATCATGGTCTTATTTTTCTCCATCATACTGGTTTAATGATTGCTATCAGGGAACATGGCTAAAATATAAATCCGCTATGGGATGTAGGGCTTCAATATCATGGAATATTTGTAGAAATGCATTAAAATTAATTTCACAGTTCGAATCACACAAATAAAGACTCCACTGTAAACGCCTTTCAGGCCCAGCCTCCAGCCTCATTGAGGTCAGGAGCAACTGACCAAAAACAACGAATTGTGGCTATTTCTAAAATATTTGGACCCGACCCTATAACCTAGGGAGTTCATTCTCTTTGCTATGACTTTCTAACGATTTCAAGCTCAAGCAGTAGCAAAAATGGAGCAGGGTTTTTTTTTTTTTAAACTGAGCTGGACAGAACCGAATACCCCATTATCACAGAATCAGACATATAGCTAGAATCAAAAGGTACCAAATAACACGTAGCAGAGTCGTGTACTTTTAATGGAGGTCAGATTTGGTGACATTATCTTTTTGCACTCAGACGTGCTATAGAGAAGTCGTCTGGGTGGATCACATGAATGCTGAAGCCCACAACAAAGGATGGGCCATTTGTACTGGGCTTTAATCTTTGGTTTAATTCAGTCGACGGGCAACTCCAGGGTTAGTACTTTCTGTAGTGACCTGAATCCTTATCAGGCCTCTGAGAACCTTATGTATTCATAAAGCAACATGGGTCAAAGCTGAGGATTAATGCTTCAAAAGTAACTGAAGGACGAATGCAAGACTCCAATGAAGGAAATTTGGCTAAACCGAAGAATACTGAACCTGGGCCACCACAAAAATATGAAAAAAGTATTGTGGCATAAGAGGGAAAAATATGCGAGTGGTTAAAGCACAACTCTTCTACAGGCGAATAAGGAATTAAAACAAACTCTGCACACGTCTCAAGCCTCTGTAGTAAACAGAAATAAAGAACTAATAGGAAAAAAATCAAAAAAAGGGAGAAAGACAGATGCGTGCCATCTATAGTCACTCCTGACATGTGATGGAGGTAGATGCCAGGTACTTGCCTTACAGTCCAAAAAAGGTTTCAGGGAGGAAAATGTCCTTCCTCCAGCTGAACGTGTAATGTAGTGGGCGCACCTTCACTGTTTCTACTTATAACAACCAGGCAACATGCAATTATAAAAAATGTTGGTGCAATTTAATTAATTTGTCAATCACCATCAAAGGCAGGGGTGGGAGATTTTCATTCAAGCAATTGCAGTGTATTTATTTGGATGATGTGGAACCAAAAACGCTAGCATTGCTATTTCGGTACTTGGGACTCAGAAGACTCGCACATGAAGCAAATGTTACTTGACCTAAACAATTCCTAGGAGCAAAGAAAATTAAACAGGTTTACTAATAACTCAATAAAAGTACAAGACACATTTTCTCATCTTTTGCAAAGGGAAAACATTTGACAAAACAAATCCGAGGGAAAAACACAATTTCTGCCCCCCCTGATGGGGTCTAAATGCTAAACTGTTAGTCGTTGTGTGAGAGAGAGAAGCTGGAAGCCTGCCTTCTCGCCCAACTACATTGGGTTATCCTGAAAAGGCATGTAGAAGCCGCTAACCACCAATAAAAAGCACCGTAGGAACATCTGGGAATTTATAGAGAGGTGCTACCAAGAACCATTATCTTTACAGCGTGACCAGGCAACATACTGAATATGTCCTCATCTTGTAGCTTATAGGGTGTGCTTTGGGTGTAATTACTTTTCAAACACTATGTACTAGTCTTAGGCCAAGCTCAGAACAAGAATATAACCGTGCTGACATCACATCATGCTAAGGATGATACACCTGAAATGTAATATGTCACGTTCTTTGGGGTAAGATGCTATTAAGCAGCGGCTCTGTGGTTTCTGAGATGTTACTTCAACCCCCCTCACTCTAAAGGTGGGCTTACAAGCATTCTCATTAATGGCAGAGCCTGTAATATACCTTATAATAGACCAGTGAAAGTAGATTGGATACAGACAAAGGGAGGCCCACTAAGAGGGTGAACAGAATGCTATTTGTCAAAGAAAAGAATTAATTTGTCATTTTGAGGTCTCGGCTAGCAAGGGCTGCGCACATGCTCAGTCTCGCTGGGGAGATTTAATGTTTGTAGGTATTTTCTGTAAATGGCTTTAAGCCCCGCCCCTCTTTTCCATTGGCTGGCGTCACCGTTTATGCTAAACGGTGGCCAGCCATTGGAAAAAAGCTTTTCGTGACATTTTTGTTCGGCTTTTTCAGACTGCCCTCTTGGACGGGCTCGTCTGATTTACATGCGTCGTGAAAGCTTTATTATCTTTATGGGGCCATGTGTTTAAACACATGGCCCCATAAAGACCAGCTCCGCAGTGGCATCCGGTAGAGGGGCTGGAGGTATTAGAAACCGGTTTTTGAGGGCCTAGTGGTGCCGCTGGTTCGTCAAAAACAGTCAAGCTGCCTGGGGCTTATCTCTGCTGACCCTCCCCCTCCCTTACAATCAATCATGGGGTTCTCTCAGGAAGTTCTATTTACAGGCTCCTCTTTATATCGCACTGACTTCGAAGTCGTCTCTAGGCGCTCTACGACGGGCGTGCGAGATTTCGAACAGGTAGTAATGTCTTTACAACTTTTGCTGAGGACCGCGGATTAAAATACGCCAGATTACAGACTTGATGAGGAAGGAATATGAGTCTCACTCAGACGTTGTCTGGCAATGGAGGGTTAAAGTGGAGCAGTTAACGACCTCTTTAAGACCCCGCTCACTCAGACGGGTGAAGGCATTACACATCCGGGGCCTGGAGCATGAGGCGCTTGGGGAACGGGTTCTGATAGAAGCGCTTTGCCCTGCACCTCACTTTCACATCAAGTCGGGCTGTTATTTACAGTGCTTAGAAACAGAAGCACGGGATGAAGCGCTATATGTTTGCATTACTATCGCAGCATAGAGCGCGCAGACCACCCGGTGTGCACTCGCAGGTTCCTACGCCCTGTTTAAAGTGCCATCTGCGGCACGTAGGCACATCCGAAGGCTGTTGTGATGACAACTTTCCACTTCCAATGACGACAGACCGGGCTTTGTATGAGGGTAAGGGTTGCACTCAGGGAAGTAGAGCTGTTATTTACAATGCTTACAAACAGAAGCGCACGGGGTCACGGGGAGGACAAGGCAATGGCGAGCGCTTGTTTTGGGTATGTTTAGGAGCACAGCGAAGATAATTTGATAGAAGGTAAAGAGAAAATTAGGAGCCATGCGACTATAAGAGCATTGGCATAAGTAAAGGAAACATCCATAGAAGAACGCATTGATCAAAGATTACATCGGGCGCTAGTCATCTGCGCAAAGCGCCCCTTTCAGCATTTAGAGGGCGGCGGAAGCTTGATTTGCAGAAGATCACACGATGCTTCAGTGAAAACGCGGACCTCGTCAGGCGCACCCTTTGAAATGTACCTCAAGCTGGGCTTCGTATTTTAACCTTCTCATATAGTATGTTACTATCTGCGGCACAATTAAATGAATTAAAAACTTGGCGGTGGGTGAGCCCAAAATTGATGGTGCTCCTAAGAAGAATTAAAACCTCGACCAGTGTCTGCGTGAACGTTTCTTTAATTGTTAGCACTGGCCTAATGACCGCTTTACGCCTGTTAACCTCATGTGATTATAAAAAAATATATATGAAAAAATACTAGGAGACCTCAATAGAGAGACTTTTGGCCAACCCGGTTTAGCCGTCATTTTTTTCTCTCAGACTTTTATATAAAGCGAACTTGACCAGAAGGTATCAGAGCACTTTACATGAGCACCTTTTGCATTACAGACGGACACATTCATTTTCTTACGCACCGGGAGATTAAGAGATTTGCCCAGAATCACACAATTTTGAGCGTTGCAGCAGAGACTCGAACCCGCTTCCGCTGCTTCGAGGTTTCCCACTCTCGCCGTCAGGCTACAGCCTCGCTGCCTTTCACAGTTCGGTCGCTGAAGCTCACACAGCCTACGGCATGGGACAGTGTGGCGGTTGGTCAGCCCACTTTCCCACCGACTCTCTTCCACTGTTAGTGAGGGCATGTTTCCCGTGTGCTCATCTGCCTTAAAAGAAGTGCTCTTCAGTGGCGGACCATTATGGACAATACTCCGGCAATGTTTTTTCTTTCCACTCTTTATACTTTTTAGTTATCCTTGTATGTTTTAACCATAGCTTCAGGAAACAATAATTCAAGGCTAGTAGTGCCTCTTCTGTCCACTAATATGAATCACTTCCCAATTATGCACCTTAAAACTAAGACGTGTCCCTGTGCCTGTTATATGTACATCCGCTCGCTAGAAAGTAGCTGTTATAATAAAAATTATCTGTCAGTCGTTTTTAAAATTTAAAAACTTCATTGCAGGCATATGGCTCCACGTTTAATGCGCATGCTTTGGTATTTTTTATTTTTGTGACATATGCTTCTAATAAAAAGTAATTTAAAAAAAGTAATCCTTTCAAGTAACCTTTGCACCAGCCTACCTGGCATATTGGTTTTGCCAGTGCTTGTTGACTGTGCTGCCTAATCCTGAGGGCCTTTGCCCCTATTAGTATCGTGTGTATTTCTTGCTCCTATGGCGCGAGGCTTTTTACGTGACTGTGCGTGCCCTCTCGCCTTCTTTATGTGCGCGCGCTGTGCTTCCTCATCACTGAATCCTGCATGGAAGGCTGGGCTTGTAACTTCCCTTCCACCCATGTGAGGGGGCTGTGGTCAGGGCCCCCACATGGAAAGTAGTGGGTCACACCCTATCAGGGGCCGCCCTGCTTCAACAAAAGTTATGTACATTTACAAGCCCACTGCGCCGCCTTGCATCACTTTCATAGACGCACCAGCAGCGCAATGAGCTTTCCCATATTTACAAGGCCATGTGAAGTCACCCAGAGTGACTTTTCATGGACTTGGAAATATATTTCCTTGTTTTTCTTATGTTAATAAACATTTGTAAACAACTGGCGCATGCACAGAGCAGGAGCAAGCAAGGGAAGGAGTGGACACAGGAGGGAGCCGGAGAGAAAAGAAAGGAACCTGGGAGTAATGTCACGTTGGCACTAAAGTTGCCCTAAATTTATAGTGCACCTTAGTATTCAAAGAAGGCAGTGAGGTAAGGAGAAACAAGGGGAAGGAGAGAAGGAATTGGAGAGAGGGAACAGGAGAACCCGATGTAATATGTCAGCAGTTTGCACAGATAGTGCTTATGCCACATGTAGATGGGGTCAGAGCGCTGCATGTGAAGGGAAGAGGTACACAGAAGTGACGAGGGGAGGATGTCACTTTATGTAATGTATTTGCTTGTATAGTGCTTATTCCGTTTAAGACATCTTTAAAGCGCTGCAATGCAATTGAAGAGGGAATGCCAGGGCATGGAGGAGAGGGAATAGTCTAGAGAATTGGAGTAGAGAACATGAGGCTACGTCACACTGCTTGCTTGGCTGGCGTTTAACCCTAAACTGCTCCAGAGCATATAGAGGGACAAGAGCTGAAAGGAGGGGACCCTAGAGGAAGGAAGGAAAGGACGGAGCATTAGGCCTTGCTATACTGCTTCCTGGTATGTGCAGCGCTTCTGCCAACCCTATGCGGCTTCGTGGCTCAGACCGGAACGGGGAAGAAAGGCAGGACATTAAATGAAAGAAAGTGGCCATGAGTTACAGAATGATCTTGGAAACAGGAAGGATTAGTTACTTATCTGTAATCCTAGTTCTCTTCCAGGGGTATCCTCATCAAAGTCATAAGCAACCCTCCCAGCTCCCCGGGCAAAGGATCTTGATTTTTTTTAAAGGAATGGTCAACTCTTTGTGTTATGGCTTTGTGTCACCACAAAGAACAACTGACCCAACTGTCACCCCTGAGGCATGATGGGAGGCTGGGGGTCATGGCTGCCTTAAAGGCACGGTGCCAGTTTCTTCTGTGTTGCTAAGAGTTAGCTTTCTAGCCTTTCTAGGCTGTGTCTTTCTACAATGCAGCCTGTGAGCTGTTAATGCTTTCAGTCCTATCTGAGGTTTTGGGCTAAATGCTAAGCATTAAACCAGTTTCAAACATGCTTTACCGCTGTTTTCTTTCCTATTTTTTGTGATATATTGTCTATATTGCATAATTGATTTGTGGTATACAGGAGAGTTCTTACAGCATTATTCAGCTCTGGTTATGAAAGGCTGCATTTACTTCTATGTTATGTTTTACTTTAGCCATGTTTGAAACATTTTAGGCTGCATGTATATGTTTTCAGATATATATATATATATATATATATATATATATATATATATATATATATATATATATATATATATATATATATATATATATATATATATATATATATATATATATATATTCCAAATGCAAGGACACCCACAATTGGAGACCCACTCGTAGCGTGGTTAACATCTTTATTTCACCAAGCAGCATCGCAAACGACTTAGTGAGCATAGCAAAGTTCAGCCACTTTCTTCTCCCCTATGCGTTTCGGGCATCCTGTTGCCCTTTGTCACGGGAATGGCATCTTGCGATCAGCAGCGAAAGGGGAGTAATTATAATGCTTTTAGGTTCCGCCCCAGTGCTTCATGGTATTCTGAGTCTTATACAGAAAACCTCTCGTAGGTGCCGCTGCTATTTGATCTTTAATCAGTAACAACTTCCTCAATGGGTTTGCTCTGCTTCACGCTGTTGTTGCTGTGCTGTTCTTGGACTCGGTGAAACTCCACGTTTCTCCATGCGCGTCGGTATCGTACCTTCGCAGGACCCGCACTTGAGCAGGGAGGGGTTCTCAGCGACCTGGGTAGGCCGCCCATATTCCAAATGCAAGGACACCCACAATTGGAGACCCACTCGTAGCGATGCTGCTTGGTGAAATAAAGATGTTAACCACGCTACGAGTGGGTCTCCAATTGTGGGTGTCCTTGCATTTGGAATATATCTATATATCTATATCCTATATGCTCCGGGATCCCACACATGGGCGGGGATTATTCATAGATTATGACTATTGAGGAGTATCCCCTGGATGAGAACTATAACCCACGGAGTTGTTTTACAAGACTATAGCATTGGGTGAAAGGCAGAGTCCGCTAGGTCCGTGAACTGGAAATTCCACACGGATGTTGGCAGTGTATTTGGCTTCAAAGCACTACGGTCTAGAAGAAGTAACATAGCAGCAGGTCTGCATGGATGAGGAGAGGGTAAAGAACGTGCACTGCTGCAGGTTTGGGGGTGCACACCTTGTCAGCCCACCCCCTAGCGTCCAGCGATCCCCTGCCTGCAGTCATTGATTCTCCTGGCAGTCTAGCAAACAGCGCTTAGCCGCGAAGAGTAAAGCCACGGAATATAAATCCAATAACAGAGGATTAATCGTGTACTGGCTAATAACGGATTCAGCTGCCAATAGTGTAAAGTGTTTCTTCCAGTGACTAAAGCTCCATCTTCTGGTACTTTAAGCGCTGTATTGGGTGCTGCTCATCAATCAAATGTAGTCTTCCTGAACGTAAGGTGTTCACATACACAGCACAACCTCTGGGGGCAGACCACTGTCCTCCCAAGGACGGATGTAGGAGTGACGGCTCTGGTTTAGTGAGGAGGACGAGAAACATCACTGAGGTGTAAAAGGCTTGGGCCGAGATCACACAGTGCATCACAGGGTTTCACTGGCTAATGCTATTTTCTAATTCAGAGCCTGGGCTACATCTTGGCAACTCTCTCCCTCCCTAATCTAAACCTGAAAAAAAGCGTCCCCATCACTGCCGTGTCAACTTTTGTTGTTTCTTCACTGCGAACAGCTGCACTCTGCCTTGTGCTCTCCTTATGTGCAGCCCCGGCTATTTAAACAAGCATTGACAATGCAATAGGTCTCGAAAGGATCTGATGTTCATGTAGGAAGATAATGGAGAATCTTGACCACATTCTTTGCATTTCTCCTTTCTTAGATGCAGAGCATGGGTTTGGGCTAAAACTAATCCTACTCTAACCTGTGGGATCCGGCCTGGGAGCACCCATCGGCGCGCGGGAGCACCCATGAGAGTGTGGGTGACCACGACCCAACCACCTTCCCAAGCCCAGATACCCCCTTTCCGAGGTGATCCTAGAGTGTGGGAGGCTCGCTGTCCGTGATCATACTGCCCCCAGCGACAGACAGTACCGCGCGGCCTGGCGCCACGGCGATGCCCCTGGCAATAGAGCTGCTGGAGACACAAGGCCGAGCTGATGTGGCGGACATGGGAGGATCTTTTGATTCTGGGGTGGACGGGCCCGAAAACAAAGCTACTGATGGCACCTGTGAACAGTGGAGTGGATAGGTGAGGAGGGCTGCTTTAAGGGACGGGGTTTGTCCTTTGCTGTGAGATAAAGGGTGGGCATGCACATGTGCGACTATTGGAGATGCTCAAGTACTCCGGAGGAGGGGTCGGACACCAAGATCACTGACGAGGGCCCATGCAAATGTGAGCCATGGACTGCGACCCACCATGGAGCCACAGTTTACCGTACGAGTATTTTGTTTTACAAATTTTCTATGGTTGTTGTTTATTTGTTGAATTGGTATGGCTGGGTATTCTGCAAAGCGATACCAAAGGGGATGATGGACGGAGTGTTTGAGCAAATCAAACACTCACCCCCATTCAACTGATCTGGGTTTAATCCATCATCATTCTTTAGCTCACTCCGCCATCCCAGTTCAGACATGGCCATATGCAAATCAGTCTGACCCTGCGCCTCATGGGAACAGTCCAGTCCGAACTGCCAAGCCGTGTCTTCCCTGGACCGGAAACAAGCATCCTGGGACCAGTTTCGGGTTCATAACCCTCATCAGCCAGGCTATCTTGAATCCAGTGGCAAAGTGGGTCCTGGGCTCACTGTGCCACTGGAATCAAGCTATCCAGAGGTCTAAACTGGGGTGGCATGGTGAGCAAAAGAATGATGGATTTAACTCAGATCTCTTGACTGGGGGTGAATGTTTTGATTTGTTCTGCATTCCGTCCATCAATTGTGTGTCTTTTGCTTGGGTATTCTGCAAAGACACGGCCTGGGGGTGGGGGTTACATAGGTTGTTTTTACTATTAATACACAGTTAGAATCTCCTACATGTAATTCTGCGGTATATCCGCACAACGTATAAGACACACAATTGTAAAGGGGGTACCTGGGGAAGTGGGAGGGCTTGCATACTGAGGACATGGGAAATAAGGATCAAGCAACGCACTACTGCCATACTCAATGGGCACAACTGCGAGCTACACTTCCACACGCTACAACCTGCCAACGTGGAACTTGAGGGGCATGACCACCTCCAACAAAGAGGTACTGGCTCTACACACATTTTAAGCACTGCCACTCGCACAGCTTTCCTGAAAGACATTTGACACACACTGAGCTACAAAATGTCCATGCAAAATAGAAAGGAGAGATACATGGCGTTAGAACACTGATACATGCGAAGGGGGTCTTCACATGGAATGCTCCTGGGGGCCATTTGTGCAGGAAACGTGTAAAATAGATAGAGGGTAGGTACATATTGGTGGAGGGACTCATGGATGGTACCCCCCTCATGCTGATAGTTATTTATGGGTGCCCCCCCTCATACGGATAGTCATTTATGCCCCAAACATGAATCGCTATGCCTTTCTGGATCTACTGGCCCTTTCATGGGGTCCACACACTCCAGACATATGGAGTGGCGACTTTAATTGTGCTACGGATGTCACCAGAGACCGCTCTACCCCTCCACTGGACTTATCAGAACATTACAATACTTTAGGAACTGGATGGATAACAGGAGAATGCACGATATGTGGTGTCCACAACATCCAGACAGGAGAGTTCTTTTCGGTTCATGACATCCACACCAGGCTGGATCTTTTTCTCTGCAGTAAACCATTAGGCAAACAGATAATCAGAATGGAGTACTTGGTGCGTACCCTCTCAGACCACTGCAGATAATAAGCGGGAAGAGGGCGTGCCCTACGATACAGAGTTGAAAGCTCCAGACCGAGGCACTCCAAAACTCCCCGCTTCAGGGAAGCCCTGTCAACACATTACCCAATATTTGTAATTTAACCCTGGCACCAACCCCACCACAGCACTGGGGTGAGATTTTCACAAGGTGGTCATATTAGGGCACAGTATTGCCACCACGTTGGGGGGGGGTAGTCAGACCCAGAGAGCTAAACTTCTGGACATGGTGCGGGAGTTGAGAGTCCTCGAGACTAAGGTGACCACAGTAGCCCGACAAGGTAGACAAGCTCAGATGGCTGAGGAAAAGAGATCTAGAGGCACCCTTAGGAAAACAGGACTACAAACACCACCTTGCTCTCCTCCATGCGGAGGGGGATGGATTCGGCAGGATTCTTGCGTGGCTGGTCAGATGTGACCAAACACATCCGCCGACAGGGGCGAGTAAGTTGGGGGATGGCGCAGTGGTTAACACACAAATGGCGATTGATGCCCTCTTTGCGGAGTACGATCACTCGTTATATGCGGATATAGACAGACCCCTATTGAGAAGATTAAGAGGTTTCTTCATGAGCTTCCGCCCCCTCCTTGAACCCACTCCAAAGAGCGGAACAGGATGAACCCCTCCAAATTGAAGAGATATGTATGGCCATCACCCACATTGACCGAAATAAAACCCCAGATATGGATGGGCTCTCAATAGAATATGGAGTCACTTTCAGCGCATGTCTCTCCCAGAACTGCTTTAAGTTTTTTAATGACACCAAAGAGGACTCGGCTCCCAGAAAAGCTTTGCGAGGCACCAATGGTTGTTCTCTCCAAACCAGGTTGGGATACCCTCAAGGAAACACTCATGCAGGCCGCTTTCCTCTTAGACTTGGAGTATAAGATATTGGGGGAAGGTTCTGGCAAATAGGTTGCTCCCAATTTTTATCACCCTAGTACATATAGGACAATCCAGGTTTATACCCTAGCACAATACCTTCTTTAACATTTAAAGGCTACTTCGCCTGATGAAAGCCACTTTAAGCTCTATGGGTGTACAAGTGGCAATATCGATTGACATAGAAAAAATGTTCAATACGCTGGGATGGGATTACTTACTGGAAACACTGATGGAAATAGGCATCGGTCCGGGATACCTTAGCTTGATACACGTACTCTATAAGAACCCGACAGCATGTTCAAACACCTGGCTATACAGATATATAATTTGGATAAGGACCTTGTGGAGGGTAACTTGTATAGGACCCTGGGATTAACATGCAGGTCCCTCCCTTTTTGGTCGCCCCTACCGTTATCCCCTCTGGGCCGAATGGCAATCTCCAAGATGGTTATCCTACACTATTATTTTGCAGCATTACCGCTTATGCTCCCCAAACGCTACTATAGGGACCTCCATGGTCTCCTGTTTGAGCTGGCACAGGGCTCGGGCTGGGGGGGGGGGGGGGGGGCTCTCCATACAACAGCGAGGGTGGTCTTGGCGCTCCCAACTATGAGCTGTACTATGCAGCAGCTCAGCTGCAGTGGCCAATGTGCTGGCTGGAGACATTTCCCTGCCCCGAGAGGACAGTCATTCGACGACTCCTGGGCGGGGTACATTTATACACGTGGCTATCAGACCCAGGGCACACCCTCCAAATGAGACATCAGATGAGGATAGCACATCACTGCTGGCATGCATATGTGCATGGAAACAGTCCCCATCCCCCATAATTACCATTGATCCCCATCTGGCAACACTCCAGGAGGTGACCCAACATCACAACATGTCACCTTGGAGAGAGGTGGAAATAGAACGAATGGGGGACTTTTTCATGGAGGGCACACTACAACCCTTTCAGGAGACCATGGACTCCTATGGCATCGCAGCAGGACACTACCTGATGTATCACGCCGTACAACATGTGATCACTACAGTATGGGGACTGGGTAGGGTCGAAACCACCTAGGTCAATGCCATTGAATGCAATACTGTCACACGGAGCACACAGAAAATTAAAACAACCCTATAAATTGCATTGCACTCTCATCACTACCAGTTGGACAACAGGATTAAAGAACGTCGGATGACAAATCTTCAGATGCAATTCACAGACAGTCTCTGGATTCGAGCATAACATGTAAAGGAGGTTTCACGTGACCCATGATTCTGCAACACAATTTAATTACTTATATCAGGCATACCTCCCACTGATGTGCATAAAACACGTTTCCAGCAGCTTTACCGGAGTGCCCCAGATGCAGGACACATAATGCAAGTTTTACCACATGGTCTGGGAGTGCCCAGTAGTGAAACAGGCCTGGTAGGAAGTCACAGAAACTACTTCCGCCCTGGCTGAATGCATGGTACTGGCCACCCTGGCATCATGTCTACTCGGTCTTAGACCCAAAACTAAGGGATATAAGCACTTCCATAAATTCGTTGATCTAGCCTTTATACTCCTTAAGCAGTAAATTGTGATGTCCTGGAAGGCACATGCAGCCTAATATACAAGGACGGCTCTGTACATTGCTGAAACGGGCAAAAGCTGAGCTGGACATACTCCCAGTGGCCCGTACACGAAGCGGGGAGATATTGGAGATGGGTGCTGGGATGCATATAGTAGAAACCT
This sequence comes from Triturus cristatus, assembly GCF_964204655.1. NCBI lineage: Eukaryota > Metazoa > Chordata > Amphibia > Caudata > Salamandridae > Triturus > Triturus cristatus. Next base: position 79,238,461 of record NC_140591.1, on the reverse strand, counting down.
ACAGGCAAACAACGACAACCACCTTGAATACTATCCCAAGTCATCATGACTGATATTGCACCGCCCAACGCGAGCCGTCACAGCACAAGAGACGGGGTGGCGGGGGGAAATCATGCTCCTCCACAGACCCACAAAGTCAGTTAGGTAGCATAAACACACCAACATTACCCTTTGTGACCCAGGAAAGCTTGTACCCCAAGTGAATATTTATTTCAGTGCTTATTGCCACACTATATAATCGCACCCCATACACGTGCAAGAGTCTTATTAATTGTGACATTTTGCCGCACATCAGCCTGGGGTACGAAATGTCCAACATACTGAGACTCCACTGTTTATGTTGTGTTATCGTTAGCGAGAAATACCTTGGAACTGTCATCGCTATAGTTTGTCTGCGTGTGCTAAAATCAATAAAGAAATCTATATTTTTTATAAGGTCTGAATAGATGTCGACAGCTTTTCGACCCTATGTTAGTGACGAGTCCTCATCAGGGCCAGGGAGTGTGTTATTGAGCGCAGTTAGAATTAACTAGAATTTCACACCAATAACCTAATTATGGAGCAAAAGGACAGTCAATCACTCAGTCACAAACGTCCGAGGATCCCTAAATATTTATCACCACTGTGATTGATATTCAATATACCCGACTTCGTGCGAACCCACTCCAGCATTGTTAAAGGTGGTGAAACTAAGGCTGGCAAACCTCAGGTCAGGGGTGTAAAATATATTTTTGCGGAATAAAAAAAATAAAGAATGCATCAGATCCTACTCTTCCCACTAAGGAATAGAATCTATGGGAATTTGATCCTGCAATTCAGCGAGGTGGTATTTTGTAACCACACATTGACCTCTTCAAACCTGGGAAACTGCAGTGTGTTCCTGATCAAAGCTGCACCAAGAATAACAGTTTCAGTGTATACGGCTCGCTGGCTTCCGACGAATCAGACTAGACTGAACGCTGAAGGGCAACAAATCATACTGTTAAAATTTTCCATAAACTTTGAAAAACAAAAAGAAAAGACCCTGAGCAGGCAAGCAGTCTATATTAGGGGGAAAAGGAGTAGGCAAACTTCAAAAAGCACGGTAGGAACAATGGCCGTGTTCATTGATGACAATGTTACACAGTGAAATGTTCAGAGCAGGTTGCCTTAGAAAAAGTTAACCATAGTGAAAATTACAAATGATACACGCGAGAGATAAATACCCAAGTGGTCACTAATATTAGACATTCTTATCTATATTTAATTGATGTGCATTATATAAATACAAAATGCAAACCATTCGCTACTCTCCTGTACAATTTACCAGTGTCATAAAGAGCAAAGCACAGCATTGAATTCCTATTTGGTCCTGATAATCAGCAAGTCACTGTTAAATTATGGAATATGGTCTAAGAATCAATTTGTCTCTACTGCCACGAGGTTCTTGTTTGGTATGTAGCAATTTATGGTTGACTCATTTATAAGTGATACCCTACTTAGGACAGACCTCCAGCTTCATCGTTCAAAACCACAAACCATTAACACAAACACGTTCCCTACTCGGACACCACATTTACACTAACCTACACAGACTGCAGTCTGCAACTGAAACCTCGAGTATAACAAGCATTGAAAATGCAATAGGTCTCACCTTTGATTAAGTTAAAGCCATTTGCTTTGCTAATGGTATTTTATAGCAAAGCAAATGGCTTTAACTTAATGAAGTTCTAGCCCCTATTCCCGTCTTCTCGCACCCAATGCATCCTTAAATGTCCCATGCACAGCCGGGGTTGACACTCCTATTACCCCTGCCCTCCAGTGACACTTTACCTGTTACGGGTGGTGGTGGTGGACGTGGTGGTGGATGTGGTGGGCGTGGTGGTGGACGTGGTGGTGGACGTGGTGGTGGAGGTGGACGTGGTTGACATGGTGACCGTGGTGTTGGACGTGGTGGTGGTGGACATGCAGGTGGTGGTGGACATGCAGGTGGTGGTGGACATGCAGGTGGTCTTAGTGGTGGTGGTGGACGTAGTGGTGGACGTAGTGGTGGTGGTGGACGTGGTGGTGGTGCACATCGTGGTGGTGGTGCACATCGTGGTGGTGGTGGTGCACGTGGTGGTGGTGAACGTGGTGGTGAACGTGGTGGTGGTGGTGAACGTGGTGGTGGTGGTGAACGTGGTGGTGAACGTGGTGGTGGTGGTGAACGTGGTGGTGGTGGTGGTGGTGGTGAACGTGGTGGTGGTGGTGAACGTGGTGGTGAACGTGGTGGTGGTGGTGAACGTGGTGGTGGTGGTGAACGTGGTGGTGGTGAACGTGGTGGTGGTGCACGTGGTGGTGGTGCACGTGGTGGTGGTGCACGTGGTGGTGGTGCACGTGGTGGTGCACGTGGTGGTGGTGCACGACTATTGGGTAGGAGGGTGCTGGCAGAATGCGGAAGGAGAGGAGGATCTCGAAGGGGGCACATGGGAGAGCAGAAAGAAGCTGAATATTAGAAACAAAAAACGGCGAGTAGATAGAACACGAAACAGATGTAATGGGGTGGTTCTTTCTTATAGCTTATGTGAATGTTTCTTAGCACCCCGTTTTTAGTAAACAGGGGGACCATGGGGATATATGGATTAATCATGCAGGATGATCACGTGCGATTTATTGATTAATCACGCATGATGATCGCGTGCGGAAGCTGGTGTTTGAGCCACGGCGTTGGCTTACCAATGTGTGATTCTGGGCAAATTAGTTAATCTCCTGTGCCTTCTAAAAGGCAATGTGTCCCTGTGTGAATGTGCTCTTGTTTAATGTAACCGGGTGTCTTGTAAAGGTCTCTACTACTCTTGAGTTCAGTTTGCGCTGTATGAATTTGCTAAACAAACAGCCAGCAGACCTTGTAGAGCAAGAGCCTACTATATCCGTTCATGTAGCACACGCACAGCAATGATGACTCTGTACATCCCAGTACTGCACACTACACAACAAATATTCATTCATGTAGGGCACGCACTGAAATTAGGGCTCTGTACAGCCCAGTACTTCATTTAAAATTGAAAGCGCAATGCTCTGTTAATTCAAAATAAAAACACGTTGTGCCTGTAGTGAGAGCGGCTCACAAATTAAAGAAAAAAGTGCTTAGCGACTAATTAAGAGACACTGTCTCCCGCCGCAAGTAAAAGATCCAGTCCCGGTGGGCGGGGACAAAAGTGGACAGGGTGGTAACCAGGAGGGACTAATAAGCCTCCTGGACAATCGGAACACCCGGTTTTGCATAACTGGTGACGCAAAATGACGCGCACCACTGCAAAACACGGGCGGAGCAGAAAGCGAGCTTCTGGAATCGTATTGATTCCAAGAAGCCCTCGCATGGCGAGAGCATCGCATACGCGCTGCTAACGCCAGGCGAGACCTAAAAATGTAGTTCTGGTCCTGATCACTGACTTACCTGGTAAGAAAGAGATGGAGAAAGACAGTCTTTAATGTTAGACATCAAGACAACAGTGCAGAGGCTTGAAGACCGTGCACTTCAAAAAAACAGGGACCAAGTTCAATTCCCATGAAGGCATCACAAAAAGGTTCAGTGGAAAAACATTTTTGCAAACCTTTCAAAAATGTGATCACAACAGGTAATTTAAATAACAAAGGCTGGTCCGGCAACTGCAAAAAAGTTGCATTAGTCGATAAGTAGCCCTTAACAGTGTCCAAAGCAAGTATTTGCTGGGCTAGGAAGAGAACAAACCACAACATTTCAGACAACTTAGCTCATAATGGGTCAATTTGTCGGGTGGCGCACCAATCCTTACATATATCCCAACGACTGGCGTACAGTGATTTTGTGAAAATTAACAACATCAAGGGGGGCGTTCTAAGGAGATCAACTGCCGCAGCTCAATGTTGAAGCATGGAGAGGTCAAATGTGCTGGCATAGGTGCAGTACCCTGCCCTGCTGCTACGACTGGAGATCTGATCAAGCTACCGCTTCAAGAGGAAGACAGATGCTCATACCCAGGTACTTCCAGGTACAACAATATCCGGTCCCAATTTGGTGCCACTGAAATGACTTGGTAGTTCCTGATCTTCTTCAGAAGTCGGGGCAGGGGAGGCAGTGGCAGGACGCATAAGGGCCCCGAGCGCCACATTAGATGGGAGACGTCTCAGAGTTCCTTTGGAAACTGCAAAAGGAAAAAGTAATGACAATGCGCGTTCTTAGCTGGGGTGAAAAGAGAGAAAGGGTTCTCCCTGTTGCTGGAAGACGCCCTGTGCCAACTCAGAGTGCAGTTGCCATTCGTTATAGACTAAGCGCCTGCAACAGAGTTCATCCGCCCCTGCATTTAAAGATCCCATATGGTTGTTTACCACACAAGAAATCCCCAGTTGGTCCAGTAACTTCCAGAGATGCAAAGCCTCCTGACACAGGGTCCAAGACCCCACTCTGCCCTGCTTGTAGCAGTACTACATGGTGTTGTCTGTGAGCCCCTGCACTAGTCTTCTTTTGATAGTGGGAAGGAAATGATTTAGCAACAAGTCAATCAACAAACCAACCAACAAGCTGTTGTGGATCGGAGCTCCACCTCTCCTAGATAGCCTCTCCAACCCAATAGTGAAGCATACGTGACAACGGATGCAATCTAATAGAAGTCCAGTAGCCATTATTGGGGATATTTGAGTCTCCTATGAATTCTTGATACAATCAGAAGGATTTCACGAATGGTCAGCCCACTGAGATTTGAGGTTCCACAGCAGAGTCTGCATTTGCCACCTTATAGGTTTGGTCAGTAGGATACAGCAGTCAACAACCCCAGAAGCCTCAGAGTAAACCACACTGAGAATTAGATTGGTGGACACCTGCACCAGCAGGCTCTCTGGCATCAGGTGCGGCGTGAAAAAAGTTGACTCTCCTGGTGCAGGGCAATGGTGATGTACAACCTGTCTAAACTGGTGGACCTGAAGGTTTCAACTAAGTGACCAAAAGAGTATAAGTAATGTATAGTATATACAATAGAGGCTCGGTGGGAGCCTGACCAGGCTGAGGTACTAATGTTAAGGCAATAGACTTTACTTCCATAGTGGTCAATGGCAAATCTGGAACCTCTGCGGTCCTTCGCATCATGACTGCAAAAGAGGAGCTTTCCTCCAAGGCAGTACTAGGGAAGGCCCAGGGCCTGTCCTTGGGGCAGTATTCAGCCCACTAACATCCTGAAGCTTTTCATACCAATTTGTTTTGTCATACTGGGAAATATGGTTGTCCCCTTTATCACAGATCTCATTAAGTCCATGCTGAAAAGATTATATAAAGTCTTCAGTGCTTATTTTGAACTGGCGGTTGCCACTGGCACTATTTGGGTGGACTGGAATTTACTTTTCCATATCAGATAGCTAGCAAGAGAGGGAAAAACACACAAATCAGGAAGACAGAGGAAGAGAAATACAGAATAGACCTTGACAATGCCAAAAGGTTTCGCCTTTGTAAGAGCTATTGACTTTGCCAATGTGTTTTAGCTGTGTTGTACACCAGCGTAGCTGCTGTTCAGCGCAGCTAAAAGTTAGTGGAGTAGAGAGTGGCATCGAGTAGAGGAGAGTGGAATGGAGAAGAGTAGAATGTTGTGGAGTGGCATAGAGTGGAGTCACATAGAGCAGCATACACTGGAGTGGCACAGAGTAGAGTGGACTGTTGTAGAGTGCATTGGCATACAGTGTTGCAGAGTGCAGTGGCACTGAATTCAGCAGTGTACAATGCAGCCTAAGAATGCAGTGGAGTAGATTGAAGTGTGCATAGTAGACTGCAATGGTGCAGAGGGCAGAGTAGAGTTCAGTGGCATAGAGTGGGGCAGAGCGGCATAGAGTGGGGCAGAGCGGCATAGAGTGCAGCAGCGTAGAGTATAATGCCGTAGAGTGCAGTGGCGTAGAGTAGAGCGGCAGAGAGTGCAGTGTTGCACAGTACAATGTTGCAGAGTAGACTGCAGTGGAGCAGAGTGCAGTTGTGAAGAGTGCATTGGCGTAGAGTGCAGTGGTTAAGAGAGTGGCGTAGAGTGCAGTGGCATAGAGTAGAGAGAAGTGGCGTAGAGTGGAACAGTGCCGGGTGAGAGTGCAGTTGCGTACATTGGAATAGAGTGTAATGGCAGAGTGCAGAGTAGATTAGAATGCCATACAGTGGACTGGCTTACAGTGCATGGTCATAAAATTAAGTATTACACAGTAAAGTGTACTGGCGTAGAGTGCAGTGGCATGGAGTAGAGTGGTACAGGGTGGAGTAGAGAGGTGTAGCATGAAGCAGCATAGAGTGCAGCGGCATGGAGAGCAGTGGAGCAGAGTAGAGTGCCATGGTGTGAAGCGGTGGGGCACAGAATGGAGTATGCATGGTATGTGTGGTAGTGCACTACCATTACATAGCACATTTTCAATTGAAATGATTACTACATTTGCAGACATACAGTTTTACTAATAAACTTATACAGCGCACAAACGAAAAAGTGTGGAATTTACATCACCTAGTGTAAGTATTTGTTTTGATCATATTAAACTATTTGTTTCCAACACACTTCAGGTAAAAAACAAAAAATCTGCTTAATTTGTGTTCCCAAATTCTGATATATTCTGAAATACTTAAACAGTTCATTTGAAAGTTGTTGTGTGCTAGAACAAAACTCTTTCCTACCTCCAATATCCAGCAAGATAGTCATATAAATGCTCACACTTTGAAGTCAGAGAAAGAAAAACAAACAAACACTTGAAAGACAGTGGCTCACATTCGACCTCGATCTTTCCATGCAAAGCAACTGTGACAAGATGAGAACAAGATTTAAAGGCCTGTTTACAGAAAGGGAGTTGGTAGAAGAATACAGTAAACATGGTTTGGGCAACGATATGGACGAACCGAATCTGGAGCACCTATAGCAAATAAAGCCAGCAAATAAAAAGCCAGAAAATGTAAATTACAAACTACAAAGCCAATGCTAATCATCTGAGGAATGCTTTCATAGGTCAACTTTCTGAAAGTCTCCAAGATGTCTTTAGCAAACCAGACAGCTGTGCGGTCTGGTAAGCTGCGACCTAAAAAACATCATGAAGGGAAAAAACAGGGACGATTGAGATAAAGGGACAGGGAATGGCTTGTCGTGGGTTAAAGAGACATGTAGTGGATTCTAGAATATGCAGCGTTGAAATTCGGCGAGCTGACATTTAATTGAAGTGGCCACAGGCTTCAGAGCAGAGCTTCAGACACCAGCACTCTTTCTGTTACAAATTAAGCACTGGGGCCCTTCCATGTGGTAAGGGCAAAGTTTTGAGGGTCAATCCCAGTCAACACAGACTTCCTGTAGGTCGATCACAGACACCTACTTGCAACGCAGTTAAAACTTCATAGTTTAAGGGGCTGAAATGTTCCCTTGCACATTGGAGAAACTTAGCAGAAAGCTTGATCAAAAGGCCATGGCGATGCTCCAAATCCACGTCTAGAGGTGCAGAAAGACAGGAAACTAACATCAGCATGTATGGGTGGCGCTCATTTGCGGCTCCGCTTGTCACTTCTAGAGCACAACATTATTGGCGCATAGACACACAACACGGCCTTCTGGAGGTGCACAGGTGAACTTCTTTAAAGCTTTCAATCCAATCTGATGCCTGGATAATATTCACATGATGAATACACTGCTGTTAGAAATATACATCGAAATACGATATGCTAAAGGTACTCTAGAGGGTAGCAGATGGTTGCTGCCACATTTCCTCACCCACTTCACAATCTGAACCTCTATTCAGCACATGTCCTTTCAATTGGTTCCCCAGAGTATCAAAAGAGATATCGAGGAATACTTCAATCAGACTCTGGACTTCTGACTATATGAAAGAACTAAATCAATAATGTTTAGGAAGATTTGGGTGTCTAAGAAGCCACACCCGGGTAGAGTGGTTTTATTCCCTTTACATACAATGCAAGGATAAAACTGATATTTCTGTTAACAACCCAGAGCAACAAAACACTGGCAAATCGGACTTTGTGATCAATGATTTAATCGAATGCCATGAATGTACACAGAACATGTTCTACGACTGCGCTTTTCTCCACTGACCCTCCTCTAAGCTTGTGTTACTATAATACTGATTTTTAACAAAGCGATATTATTCGAAATCCATGGGGCAGGAGATAAAATTACTTATTTTTGTTTAAATAGGTATTATCAACTTCACTAAACCCCGGAGATTTTAAGCAATTAGAATTTTTTTTATTTCAGCCGTAGCCACAATGCCCATTGGAAGTTCTGGAAATGTTAATTACCATCATCCAATGGGGTGCTTAAAAACGGAGCTTACTGGAGACATGCACAAAATTCTTAATTGCTCAGCTGGCCACTTTCAGTGATTCAGTTGTATGCTACATATCTGCATTACACTTTGAATGTTTCTCCCTTGACCGTACCATACAAACACTAGCAGCTTTTTGTAACCTTGTAGGACTTATTAAAATGCAAGTAGGCTTTCATTTTTAAATTAACATGAACGCCAACAGGGCTACGCTGCTTTCAGTTTGAAGCGGGATTATGGGATCCAGATGATGGCACTTCCACCTTAAGGCTCGTTAACAGGGAGTGGTAAAGAGCCATAAGGTGGAAGTGCCATCATCTGGATCCCATAATCGCGGGTTCCACAGTGCTCTTCTCTCCCACTGATGACATTCCACATCTACATTCGTCCTTAAACAAATCTGACGAGATCCGCTGAATGCCGCAGAATCTCTATGCTGATGATGCGCACCTTGGCCATCAGGCTCCTTACTCAAGAACTACACTGGAAACCTGCCCGACTTGTCCAGTAATGGATGGCATCCAATTTCCTTAAATCAACGCTGGCAAGATGGAGATGGTAACACTATGGAGCGATGGCAAAAATCTTTGGCCCAAGATCATGGAAGAAGCCCTCCTCCAGCAAGTCAAGTCAAACCATTATCCTCTATGCTGGATTTAGTTTTTTCCTTCAAGACCAGGTCAATGCGGTCTCGTTCACATTCTTTTACTCACTTACACAAGACGCACTTAACACTTATTGAATCTATATTTTACTTCTTAAATAGGTCTTTGAATGTTCTATCCACATGAATTTCTCTGTATCGTCACGCTCTTGCTCAGGGGGACAGATGCCCTGGTGCTATCTTAACTTGATATACGAGTTATTCTATTTTTTTTTTTTTTTTAAATTGACGATTCTTTTTTTTCTTTTAGAATTTACTGGCTAGATTTGTAGTATTTAACTGTGTCTATTGTAGTAACTAAGTTTTTGTATATTGTATTGGAGATATTTTTGTAACAATTGTTGGTAATTGATACAATACATTTTTTTACTTACTTACTCACTTACACTGCTAACTCATTCATGAAAAAACTTTGTCAGATATGGCTTGACAAAAAAATGCTTTGACCGAATCAGCTGCTTCAGAATGGATTTGTAATATAAACACGTACAACCGATGCCAGAGAAGTGGAAATTACATGTCTGTGATCCACATGCTTATGACTCTCTACCTCCCTGAAGTCCTGTAATTCGGTTCAGTATAAGCCGTAATTGCAGTTTTATAAGAGTTAATATAAAGCAATATCATGTGTCCAAAAATCTTACAGTGCTGAAGCCAAACGCCACACCGCATGTCTCTGCCTTAATGCCTGCACGCGTGTCTGAGGGTATGTGTCAATCAATCAATAATAAATTTCTTACGACCAATTGGTCTTTAAACTGCATAAAACATCATAAAACAGCTAAAAGTACATAGTTAAAATTCCATAAAAGTACCTAAAACCAAATTGGGGTATGTGTCTCTGCGTGTCTGTCTGTCTGTAACGAGTCACTGCGTCCATCTCGTTCCCGCGTCTGTCTAGGCTGACCTCCTTTCGTCTGCCTCAGTAAGGGCGTCCGTCCGTGTCTTAGAGCCAGGATAACTCAATAAATTCCAGTGTGTAAACAGAAGCAATTTCCAAAGTTAAAAGCAAACATGCTGCAAGCCAATCATAGCCCCTCTAACGCAGTTTAGCCCTTTATTTCGAAAACAGGCCTGTGATACATAACTGTGGCTAGTTAAAAGGAGAGTACGTTCTAAAATACACAAGTTCTATAGGTAGGTAATAAACCAGATTACAGACTAGCCAGGTCGTTTTAAATGGCTACATGGGCAAGAGCATCGAACTCGGGGCGAGATCTTGCGGTGAAAGCGCTACCTTCGAAAAACGTGGTCTCACTAATGTTGACGTGTAACAAGTGTGCATTCATCCCGAAGAACAAATGTTACTTACCTGTAAACTGTGGTTCTCCAGTATTGATGTCTTTCATAGATTCACATGCTTGAATATTCCCCGTCGAAGTGGGAGTCCCACGGTATATATAAAAAGCAATAAGTATCATGTATATATATATATACACATACATAACCACATAAGAGTATATACATACCCAATAAACTTTATATATATATAGTTCAAATAACATATCAAGTTAAAATACCATAGGATAGCATTGAGACATAAGAAAGCATTGAGAAAAAGAATCACTTTACTGACATATCACTGTCGTTTTATAGTCCAAACTCCAGCCAATCAGGCGCTAGCACCCTCTAGAACCTTCTCCTCAGAGGCTCAGACCCTCAGATTTTGGAGCACGAGAGTGACCAAAGAGCGGAAAGAGGAGAAGAGAGCCTCTGAGGGGAGGAGGGTGGGTCGCATGTTAATCTATGAAAGACACCAATACTGGAGAACCACAGTTTACAGGTAAGTAACATTTGTTCTTCTCCAGTATTTGGGGTGTCTTTCATAGATTCACATGCTTGAATAGAATAGTAAGCATTAAACAGTATTCGGCTGACCAAGCCGTATTGATATTGCATGAAATACAATGACAATGTATTTAGAACGCAATTAAGAATATCCCAGGAGGAGGGAAGTAGCAGAGGCTCACCTTATTTAAACAGATTCCGTAGAACTGCCTGTCCCACAGCCATGTCTGCTTCATTAATGGATTCCAGACAGTAGTGCTTCGTAAACGTGTGCCTGCTGGACTACGTAGCCGCCCGGCATATCTGATGGATGGGCACACCAGCGAACAGGGCAGTGGAAGATGATATAGCCCTCGTTGAATGAGCTCTCACTCCCGAAGACAGAGGCTTACCAGCCCTTTGATGGCAAAAAGAGATTGCTGATGAAACCCAACGGGCAATCGTGGGTTTGGTGACCGATTGTCCTTTGTAAGCACGCCCGTAGGCCACAAACAACTGGTCAGATTTGCGAAAGGATTGAGTTCTGCTAATGTAGAATTTAAGACATCTCTTCAAGTCCAGAGAGTGTAAGCTTTGCTCCGCCGGAGTTTGTGGATGCGGGAAAAAAGTTTTTAAGAGCACCGGTTCGTTAAGATGGAAATCGGATGGCACTTTAGGTATAAAAACCGGATTAGTGCGGAGAATGACACAGTCCGATCTGAATTGAAGGAATGGAGGTTTTATTGTAAAGGCGTGAATGTCACTGACTCTGCGGGAAGAGGTCAGAGCAAGGAGGAGGGCCACTTTCCAAGTAAAACATTTGACATCCGCTGAGTGGATAGGTTCGAAGGGCGCCTTCATGAGCTGAGCCAGCACGATGTTCAGGCGCCACGTGGGTGGAGGACGCCGGATGGGCGGGAACATTCGGAAGAGACCCTTGAAAAATTGCTGTATGACTCTGGATGAATAGAGAGAGGACGAGCCGTCTTGTCGGAAGCGAGATATTGCCGCTAGAAAGACCTTTAAGGTAGAGTGCGATAATCCAGACTGCGCTAGTTGTAGGAAGAACGGCAGAATGTGTTCTGGGGGAGCGTGCACAGGATGTATGTGGGCGGAAGCACACCAAAGACAAAATCGCTTCCATTTGAGCTTATACGTTTTCACTGTGGACGGAGCTCTTGCTTTAGCTAACACCTCCCTGCAGGCTGGAGGAATGTTCAAATGAGCAAATTCAAGGTGCTCAGGTTCCAAGCCGACAAGCTGAGAGAGCTGGGATTCGGATGGCATATCCGACCATTGTTCATTGTCAGCAGATCCGGCTTCAGGTGAAGAAGGATGGGCTCGCATTGGGATAGGAGAAGCAACTCCGAAAACCATGCTTGCCGAGGCCACCGTGGAGCTATGAGGAGTACATGGCACGGTTGTTGTCTCATCTTCCGCAACACTCGCGGAATCAGAGGAATCGGCGGAAAAGCGTACGCAAATATCCCGTACCAATTGATCGAAAGGGCATTTCCGCACGACCCTTTGTGGGGAAACCAGCTTGCGTAGGACCGGCATTTTGTATTCTGAGGGGTTGCGAAGAGGTCGATTGTCGGGTGACCCCAGAGGTTGAAGACAAATTCCAGAGTCGGTTGATGTAACTCCCACTCGTGGGTTGATGATGCTGACCGACTGAGTGCATCCGCCAGAGTATTGGAAATGCTGGGCAGATGAATTGCCTGTAACGTTATCTGATGGAGTATGGCCCAACTCCAAATCCTCTGCGCCAGACGGGAGAGCAGTGGAGATCTTGTCCCGCCCTGTTTGTTCAGGTAGTGCATGCAAGTGGTGTTGTCCGTCTGAATGAGGACTGACTTCCCCTGGAACTGGAGGCGGAAGGATTTCAACGCCAAGAAAATGGCCATCAGTTCCAATCTGTTGATGTGCCAGCAACGCAGAGCCGCTGACCATTGGCCCTTGACGGATAGATCTTGAAAATGTGCGCCCCAACCCTCCATGGATGCGTCCGTGGTAAGGACGAGTTCTGGGGTTGTCAACAGAAAAGAGGTTCCTGCCGCGATGTTGGCAGGACGGGTCCACCAATGCAGCGCTTGAGCCATGCGGGGTGACACCACGAGCTGATCGTTGAAGGAACCGGAAACCTGGCGCCACTGCTTGTCTAATTCCTCCTGAATGATACGACTCTTTAGTCTGCAATGAGGGACCAAAGCGATGCATGAGGACGCCATTCCCAGAAAGGATTTCAATGTGCGGACTGAAACGGACTGCTTTGCTGCGATGGAGCTTGCAAGCTGTTGAATCCGTTCTTGACGCTCTGCTGAAGCGAAAGCCATGGCTGTGCTCGTATTGATAGAAGCGCCGAGAAAGGTCTTGCACGTAGTCGGCGTGAGTTGAGATTTTCGCACATTGATCGACAAACCCAGGGACTGGAACAGATCGAGACAGCGCTGGGTATCGAGGGCCGCCTGGTGGGAGGATTGAGATTTGATGAGACAATCGTCCAGGTAAGGGTATATTTGAATACCCGCTTGCCGTAAATGAGCCACCACCGGGGCCAGGAATTTTGTAAAGACCCGTGGGACTGAGCAGAGTCCGAAGGGTAGGACTTTGAATTGGTAATCTTTGTGACCCACTCGAAATCGTAGGTATTTCCTGTGGCGTGGCAGAATGGGCACATGGAAATATGCATCCTGCAGATCGATCGTTGTCATGAAATCCTCCTGAGAGAAGAATTGGAGGATGTCCTTTAATGTGAGCATTCGGAAGGACTGGGTCTTGAAAAATTTGTTGAGCAACCTTAGATCGAGGATGGGACGCCACTCCCCTGATTTCTTTAGTATGAGGAAAAAACGGGAATAGAACCCCAACCCTCTTTGATATTTCGGAACCACTTCGATGGCACCCTTGTTTAACATTATCTGGATCTGATTGAAAAGTTCTTTGAGATGGGCGGGAGGAGGTCCGGATGGAGGGGTGCGTGGAGGAACCTTCACAAACTCTAGGGCGTGGCCCCTTGAAATAATATCCAGAACCCAGCGGTCCGAAGTAATTGAGGACCTAGTTGAAAAGAACTGGGAGATTTTTCCTCCAACAGGAACTAGAGGACAACTGGGAAAAGGGAACTTCTGCCGTACACAGTCACTGTTTTTTGGTTGAATTCCCCCTGTAATTTGACTTCCCTCTATATGATTTGCCAGCTTGCTGTCTGTAGGACTGCTGTGGTTGTGAAGAGTACCGCTGTTGCCCTTGGTTGTAGGAGCGGTACTGGGAAGAGGACCCACGAAAAGATAAGGAGGTGCCGCGGCCGCGCGCACCTCGAAAGGGCTGCTTCCTAAACTGAAGAGTGCCGAGGGAACGAGCCGTATCCGTGTCCTTTTTTATGGTTTGCAAAGCATCTTCCACATGCTGGCCGAATAATGACTCTCAGTCATACGGCATGTCCAAAATCTTAACCTGGACCTCTTGCCGAAATGAGGTTGATCGAAGCCAACCCTGTCTTCTTAGGACAGCTGCTCCCGCCAATTGACGGAAACCGGTGGATGCGATGTCAACAGAGCAGTCAATGATCTCGGATGACGCCCTCTCACCCTCTTGCAGGATCTTTTGAGCTTCCGCTCTAGAATCTTCCGGTATAAGCTTGACCAGAGCAGCCATGTCCGACCACATCTGTCTATCGTAACGGCCGAGGATTGCCAAAGAATTCGCAGCCCGGACCGTTGTGGACGCCATGGTTGAGAACTTCTTGCCGATGGCATCCAGGCGACGGCCGTCGCGATCCGGAGGCGCCGACATTGGAGATGATGGATTTTTGGAGCGGCGCTGTGCCGCTTGTGTAATCACTGAGTCCGGCTTAGGTTGAGACACCAAGCAGGCTGGGGAAGAATCCGGAGCTTTGTACTTTTTCTCCAGGCGTGGGAGCACCGCCGGAATAGAATTAGGCGTTTTCATTAACTTTATACCTTCATTCCATATGAAGTCTATAATGGGCACAGCTCGTACTTGTTTCTGAGGCTGGGACTTGAAATCGTACAAGAAACAGTCCTCTTCCCTAACCACCATGGGAAGGTGAAAGCGTTGCGCTGCTCTTTCCATCAGCTGATGGAACCCTGTTATGTCGACAGGTGGCGAGTTGACTGGCGACCTTGGCGGTGATGCGGGCGAATTGATTTGGTAGTCATCCCAGTCCGCCATAGAATCGTCCTCCGGAAGCTCACCCTCTTCCGTATCTAGATTATCCATATTATCATCCGCTGCATTGGAAGGCAGTGCAGGTGTTGAGGGCGTAGGTATCGTCGGCAATATAGGAGGAGGTGGAACCTCAGATGGCGCTTCACGTGGAGAACTTTGAGAGGATGCTGGAAAGCGACGATTATAATCTTCCAACATGTATTGGAGGTTGGAAATAAGCCGCACAGGAAGCTGCACCATAGGAACCGGAGAAGGGGGATGTTGCTCTTGTTCCTGATCGTAGTATTCATCCTCCTCAAAGTCTTGGCACTTTATATGGAGCTCAGAGGGACTATGAGCATCCCGAAAAGCAGACTGATCGTCCTCATCCGAATCAGAATCGTCCTCATCCCCCGAAGGAAATAGTTGACGGGGTGGTCGCGGTCCCGGTGGCAACATAACTGGGTCTAGTACAGCCTTACGACGTAGCAGCAAGGAGCCGTCCACAGACCCCGGTGCTGGCGTTGACATTGGCACCAATCGCAAAATTTGACCCCACCGTCGTCGAGGCGATCGTCGACGAGGAGGCTGCCGTCGACGAGGAGGCTGCCGTCGACGAGGAGGCTGCCGTCGACAAGGAGGCTGCCGTCGACAAGGAGGCTGCCGTCGACAAGGAGGCTGCCGTCGACAAGGAGGCTGCCGTCGACAAGGAGGCTGCCGTCGACAAGGAGGCTGCCGTCGACAAGGAGGCTGCCGTCGACAAGGAGGCTGCCGTCGACAAGGAGGCTGCCGTCGACAAGGAGGCTGCCGTCGACAAGGAGGCTGCCGTCGACGGGGTGGCTGCCGTCGACGGGGTGGCTGCCGTCGACGGGGTGGCTGCCGTCGACGGGGTGGCTGCCGTCGACGGGGTGGCTGCCGTCGACGGGGTGGCTGCCGTCGACGAGGCTGTCGACGGAGTTGTAGACGTCGACGGAAGCTCCAGCTTCCCAGTCGTCGACGAAGAGGTGAGTGGTATCGTCGACGAGATAGTTTTCAGGGAAACACATACTACCGTCGACGGTGAAGACGTCGACGAAGTCATCGTCGTCGACGAAGGATATCTGCTCGATACTGTCGTCACCGTCGTCGACGAGGCTGATGAAGTAGCCGATCTCGTCGACGGAGGAGCAGTCGACGGGCCCGTCGACGGTTTTGAACGTTTCTGACTGGAAACATGTACTGACGGAGTCATAGACGCCTGAGAGCTAAGTCTCGGGGGCGCTGGTGTGGTAACAGAGACTTGGCCTGTAGACACTTCCTCAAGATGAAGTCTCTTCTTTTTTAGAAAAGGAGATGGCAAGTCCTGGACACTTCCACGCTTTGAAGAGACTCCTGTCTTGATAGAGGCTACACTCTCCACCTCAGAAAGGGGGTTATCTGTCTCCTTTAGTTTTTGAAGCCATATTAAAAGGCGACCTTCTCTATCTTTCAAAGTTTTTTGAGAGAAGGTTCTGCAGATCTTACAGTTGGCCACCTTATGATCAGGATACAGACAATAAATACATTTCTCATGGGGATCCTCAGAGAAAAGTCTTGACTTTCCGCAAGATGAACATGGACGGAAAAGAGATTTCTTACTTGTAGACATGATGAGACAAAAAACCTCAAACCAGATCAAGAACTGAGCAGAGCTCAGGGAGACTCCCTTCACACGATGTGCGGTAGAAAATCTGAGGGTCTGAGCCTCTGAGAAGGTTCTAGAGGGTGCTAGCGCCTGATTGGCTGGAGTTTGGACTATAAAATGACAGTGATATGTCAGTAAAGTGATTCTTTTTCTCAATGCTTTCTTATGTCTCAATGCTATCCTATGGTATTTTAACTTGATATGTTATTTGAACTATATATATATATATATATATATAAAGTTTATTGGGTATGTATATACTCTTATGTGGTTATGTATGTATATATATATACATGATACTTATTGCTTTTTATATATACCGTGGGACTCCCACTTCGAAGACGGGGAATATTCAAGCATGTGAATCTATGAAAGACACCCCAAATACTGGAGAAGTGCAATTCACATTTATCCTCTACCATAGCGTCACTTCCGCCTCTAGCGCACTTGGTGCACCGTCCAAGTTACAGGAAACTTGGCGATTCAGGACGGTGTGCCCACGTCTCTGCAGTGCCAGCTTATGTATGCTCCTGGCGCACACGCCTGTGCACGTCCTGGTTATAAAGCAGCTTCCGTTAAATTAGCATCGGGACTGCAGGCACACAACCACAGATGGGCATTAGAACAAGTGCTGAGGCTGTGCCCCGCTCCCCCCCCGCCCCCCCAGCACTGTACTTCCGGTAAACTCGCGCCGACACCGTTTGCTTGTTTCCGGCGTAGGGCACATCTCCGGGAAAGGAGCTTCCCTGGAATTAGCCCGTATCCCTCGCTTGCGATTCTAGTGGGTTCTACAACTCGCCCCCGTGTCCAAACCACACTGCTGGGCACCAGGCGCAGGTCCCTGATGGCGTGGGCCAGGTATGACGCTGTGATTGACACTGGCACCGGCTCGGCTGCTCCGGCCTCATTGTGGGGCTCGCTCAGTACCCAAAGTTTACAGTCTGCTTGTCCACTTACTTGCAGACACTGCTGGGCACCAAGTGTAGGTCCCTGGTGGTGTGGGGCAGATATCATGAGGTGATTGACACTGGCACCAGTTCTGCCGCTCTGGCCTCGATGTGGGGCTCTCTGGGTACCCACGGTTTGCAGTCGGGTATCCATCCTGGCAGACACTGCTGGGCACCAGGCGGAGTTCTCTGGTGGTGTGGGACAGGTATGACGCTGTGATTGACACTGGCACCGGCTGCTCTGGCCTCATTGTGGGGCTCGCTCAGTACCCAAAGTTTACAGTCTGCTTGCCCACTTACTTGCAGACACTGCTGGGCACCAAGTGTAGGTCCCTGGTGGTGTGGGACAGATATCATGAGGTAATTGACACTGGCACCAGTTCTGCCGCTCTGGCCTCGATGTGGGGCTCTCTGGGTACCCACGGTTTGCAGTCGGGGTATCCATCCTGGCAGACACTGCTGGGCACCAGGCGGAGTTCTCTGGTGGTGTGGGACAGGTATGACGCTGTGATTGACACTGGCACCGGCTGCTCTGGCCTCATTGTGGGGCTCGCTCAGTACCCAAAGTTTACAGTCTGCTTGTCCACTTACTTGCAGACACTGCTGGGCACCAAGTGTAGGTCCCTGGTGGTGTGGGACAGATATCATGAGGTGATTGACACTGGCACCGGTTCTGCTGCTCAGGCCTCATCGTGGGCCCCGCAGGGAAGCCACAGTTTGCAGTCGAGGTGTCCACGCTTGCAGATACTGCTGGGCACGGGGCGCAGGTCCCTGGTGGTGTGGGACATATATCATTAAGTGATTTACATTGGCACCGGCTCTGCTGCTCTGGCCTCATTGTGGGGCTCGCTCGGTACCCACGGTTTACAGTCTGCTTATCCACTTCCTTGCAGACACTACTGGGCACCAACCGTAGGTCTTGGCTCCTTGTCCTCGCAGCACATGCAGTGAGTGGGAGGAGTAGGTGGACTGGCAGCTTCTGCGGGGCAGGTATGCGCTGGAACCCGCAGGTGCTTTGTATTTCTAGTGGTCGAGGTTTTGTAAGGAATAAGATGCTGTCCAGCGATACATACTTCATAGTGAAGCGGATGCATGGGAGTAATAGGTTTAAATTGTGATGAACACTGTGCAAGTCAAGAATACAACCTTGAAAAATGAAGAGATGCCGCTCAAGCCAGCTAATGGTCTGCTGTGGGGCTATCCTGGCACCCCCTTCAGCAAAACAGGGCTTCTATTGCATCCAACAGGAGCCCCGTGGACACTTGGGTGTGGGTGGGAGGCTGGGACCGGAAAGGCAACTTTCTCAGCAACAACTCCAGAGCGGATTATCAGATCGAAAGAGAGGAGGATAACCGCTCGATAGAAGGGTGGGGGAAAGAGGGGAGTCAGGCTCGGAGCGGGGGTCAGAGGTCAGACGCAGGAAGGGAAAGGGTGCATTAAAAGAGCAGGTCAGATCACCTCAGCATCACATACAGGTTAACTTAAGAAGATGGTACAGACCGGATCATCCTGCATATTCTAACTTTCAGTATGTATTAACCACACAGAACTTGAAGCTCATTTCACCGTATTCACCAAGGAGGAGGAAGGAATTACTGCTTGGTTAATAGAAGCTAGCACTGTGCATTCCCCTCTCCAGAAAACCAGACCAACCAGATGCCACAACACGTCTAAATGAGTTTTTGAAGAGTTGGAGCAGCTAAACTTCAACTCCGTCGAGCTGAGCGCAGTTGGCAGAGGCTTCTCGACCAGACAAAAGGAAATCTACGTGCTCCATCTAAAAAAAAAAAACAACAACAAAAACTATCATTCGGGCTAAACCGGTCTTCTAAGAAAAAATTACAAAATCAACTAAAAAAAAAATCTTAGGAAATCTTTGGAATCGTTGACGAATTATCAAATCCTGACAGACTAACAACAATGATTTCACCCACCCAGACCATGCGACGCTGCCAATGCCATTTTCATTGATAAGATTAAAATAATAAAAGACTGTATCCCTCTCTGCCCTCCCCCAGAAATAACCCCAGTCTGCCCGAGTGGCCAGCCATTAGCAAGGTGTGCCTTATGGACCTGCTAACTAAAGTAAAGTTGGGCTCAATGATACATGTCCTCCGAAGGCTTTAAAAAAAGTATTCTTCCCCCCCTTCCGGACTTCGCTCTATCCCTCCTTCATAACACCCCGAGTCAAGGTGTAGTTCCCAACTCCTTCAAGGAGGGAATAGTAGGCCCACTATCTAAGATTGCCAGTGAAGATCTACACATACTGAAAAATCACCGCCCCATATGCTTGCTACGTACTTAGCAAAGGTCCTGGCGGCATATGTGGCCAGTTGCCTATGTTCCTTCTTAGTGGAAACTCATTTCCTCGACCCACATCAGCCAGGTTTCAGAGCAGCTCACTCTACTGAAGTAGTTATCCTATCATTCGTGGATGACATGAGGGAGGTAGCGGAAAAGGGCATCCCTCAGGCGCTGGTACTCTTTGACCTTTCGGAAAAGGGCATCCCTCAGGCGCTGGTACTCTTTGACCTTTCGGCAGCTTTCGACATGTTCGACTATGAGCTTCTTCTGATGAACTGTGTCAGAGCTGCAGGCCTACAGGGCTTAGCACTAGACTGGATCGTTTCCTTTCTGAAAGACCTTTGCGAGTCAGTCTGCCTATCCCCCATCAGCTACCCTAAGGTCTAGCTTTCCTCTGGAGTGTCCCAGGTGTCCTCTCTGTCTCACCATCTCTTCAATCTATACATACATGCCCTTCTATGCTCAGTGATAAAGATGAAGAACTACAAATATGCAGATGATATGCAATTGTTGTTTGCCAACAACAACTCAACGAAATCTAAAGCTGCCTTTCAATACACATTGCTGTTTATTCGGGACTAGGCGAACAGCAATCAGCTCAAGCTAAATTCCGTCGAGACAAATTGTAATTACCAGCACCAAGCTTGAGTCATCGAATCCTAGTTTCTGGCCAGCAGAACTGAGCACCCCCCAGCTCAAGAGCCCAGTGAAGAGTCACGGGGTCCTCACGGACAATAACTTGTCCAAGAAACCCCAAGCGGGGGTCTGTACTATCTCGCTTTCTGCAACTGCGCAAAATAAGAGCAATAAGTAATTTTATTACCTTCGAAGCCCTTATCCAGATAATGACTGCATTAGTGATAGCTAGGTTGGATTAAGCAAACTCTCCATCTGGTCCTACCCGAGTGTCTCAACCACAGGCTGCAACTGGTATGAAACCAGGTAGCCAGTTCAAGGAACCGCACTGGCTATCGGTGAAAACAGCACATGGTATTCAAGACTAGCGGCATACTTTTAAAATCCCTATAAGGCAACAGCCCAGCATTTATTTCGGATCGCCTCCAAAAATACACACCTGCCCGCAATACAAGATCCTCTCACTTGAACCTTACTACTACCTTATATAAAAAGAGGAAACTCGGCAGATGCAGGTTATCCATAGTTGCCCCCCCCTCCCCCCCGAATATGTAACACTGCCATTAGAAATTAGGATGAGATCCTGCTACATCAGGGTTAGACGGCTATTAAAACCATGGACTTCCAAACACACATACGACTAAAACTGCAGATGCCGAGCTGTGGTTCTGTTATTCCAGCACTAAGAAACCGTCTGGTGTATGTGCGCTTTATAAATGCTTAGAACATAACCAGCAATGACTCGGAGGGAAAAAGTCCTGTTTCCAATGAGGATTAATGCTCAAAAATATTTTGTCAGGGAGTATTTTTAAATTGTATATGAAGTTTTATGGCCTTCATAATATTAAGCAAAAACGATGCCGCGCATACTCTGTTAAAGTGTGATTTCAAATTATGGAAAAAAGAAAAATAATCCCTTCCAAACTTTCTTGGAAATAGGGCTAAAAAGAACACTCTACTAACAAGCAAGGGCGGCTTCACGTGGACCTGGAGTCTAAAAGAGCTTATGGCAAATCCAGCAGCACAAATGAAAAGCGCATGATGCAGCAATCCAGCGTCTGGAAAGGGCTGCAAACTGAATTACTGCACTCGTTGGGGCCGGCACGCAATAAGGGACCCGTCACTACTAAGCACGTAATAGTATCAGGCCACAGCAGAAACACAACAAAGAAGTCTAAGTGACAGGAGCACGTGACGGTCATGGGGGCCGAGCCACAGGAGACACGTTAGTGCCAGACCTTGCTGTGGCCTCCTGGCGCTACCAAGAGGCTGCACAACACATGCTGGCAAAACACCAAAATTAAAGAAATGGGGTTCTACAGCAGATTACAAAAATCTGGGGCTGACTCAGTAACAATAGACCTTTTCTTAAGACGTGCCCATCAGAATCGGATCCATGGATGTCCTCTCCTCGCTTGCAGCACCCCCCCCCCCCCACCCCCCCAATCAACCAAATAGGCAGCAATCGAGCCCACCTTTCCCACCACTAAGACCAATGTCACGCAGCAACCTCCCTTCAAGGAACACAAATAGGCATTTCCATGCAGAAGAATGGCCAGGTCAAGGCCAAAGGATTGACAGATGGTGGGAGGATGTGTCACTACATTAAATACCTTATGAGAAGATCAGGTTACTGGGTAAAGAGATCTCTCATGTGTTGTGGTCTCCAAGGGTCCACACACCTCCACAGTCAAAATTACACGACTAGGATGGTCTGCAGACAAGCTGGTTAACATGCTCAACCCTCAAAGAAGTATAAAAATCGAAGTGTGGAAATTAGGCATGGTACACTCTACATTTTTGCTATCACAGCAATTCACACTAAAACACGGAAGCTTCAAGCTTAAATAACCCTAGAGACTGTACATCATACAAGCACAAGTGACAAGAATGCAAGACCCAGAAGTACGCTGGTGGGGCAGTATCAAGGCTGCGCTGTGTTTGGGACCCAGGAGTACGCTGGTGGAGCAGAATCAAGACTGTGCTGGGTTTGGGACACAGGAGTACGCTGGTGGAGCAGAATCCAGACTGTGCTGTGTTTGGGTCCCAGAAGTACACTGGTGGGGCAGTATCAAGGCTGTGCTGTGTTTGGGTCCTGGGAGTACGCTGCTGGAGCAGTATCAAAGCTGTGCTGTGTTTGGGTCCCGGGAGTACGCTGCCGGAGCAGTATCAAGGCTGTGCTGTGTTTGGGTCCCGGGAGTACACTGCTGGAGCAGTATCAAGGCTGTGCTGTGTTTGGGTCCCGGGAGTACGCTGCTGGAGCAGTTTCAAGGCTGTGTTTTGTTGGAGAACTGAGTACTCTACTGAAGTTGTATCAAGGCTGAGCTGTGTTTGGGACCAGCGAGTACGCTGCAGGAGCAGTATCAAAGCTTTGCTGGGTTTGGGATCTGTGATTACGCTGGTGGGGCAGTATCAAGGCTGTGCTGTGTTTGGGACCCAGGAGTACGCTGCTGGAGCAGTATCAAGGCTGTGCTGTGTTTGCGACCCAGGAGTACGCTGCTGGAGCAGTATCCAGGCTGTGCTGTGTTTGGGACCTGTGAGTAGACTGCTGGAGCAGTATCAAAGCTGTGCTATGTTTGGTTTTCAGGAGTACGCTGCTGGAGCAGTATCAAGGTTGTTCTATGTTTAGGACCTGTGAATACACTGCTGGAGCAGTAGCAAGGCTGTGCTTGGTTTGGTTTCCGGGAGTACGCTGCTGGAGCAGTATCAAGGCTGTGCTGTGTTTGGGACCTGCGAGTACACTACTGGAGCAGTATCAAGGCTGTGCTATGTCCTTGTGCCCACCCCGAGGTGTTGCTAGGGTGGGTGCTTGCTTCATGGTGAAGTCACTTGGAGGAAGGTTGTTGGCCTCCTCTTCGAGTCTGTCCTTGTCCGTTTACACGGCCTCGAAAGGACTGGCCCCGCGGCTGGTACTGCCAGTCCTGCTGCTGCTGTCCCTGCTGCTGCTGGCCTTGCTTGTTACCTTGATAGCCTTGTTGGAACGTTTGGTGCAATGTGGTAGGCACATTGCCTCCCCTACCATTTGGCCTTCTTGCGGGTGTACCCCTTCTCATCCCTCTGAGCTGCAGCGCTCCCATGGACCTTGCTGTCTCGTTGTCCCTTTTGAGCTGGGTTAACTTGTCGTCAACTGGTGTGCCAAACAGTTGCTCCCTGTTAAAAGGCATGTTCAGGATGTTGTTTTGTACCTCTGGCTTGAATCCCGAAATTCTAAGCCATGTGTGTCTTCTCTCGGTCACTCCCATCATCCTTTGTCTGCTGGACGTCTCCGCAGCACCCACGGCCGATTTTAAACATTTATTCGCCATGCTGTTGCCCTCGTCTATCAAGTGAGCCGCTCTTTGTTGGTACTGGTCTGGTAGATGCTTTAGGAGATGCCCCACTTCCGTCCAGTGCTGGAATGCGTGCCTGTTGATCAGGGCGTTGGAGTTTGCAATGCGCCATTGGATTGCCGCTCTTCGCTCCACCTTCCTCCCCGCGAGGTCCATCCTTCTGCTCTCCTTGTCTGGAGGTGGTCCGGCATTTGTGGATACATTGGCCCTTTTCCTAGCAGTTGCTGTGATTAAGGAATCGGCTGGTACTGACCCCTGGATGTATGCAGGGTCCTTTGAGGAATGCTTATACTTCTCAGTTCTTGGAGTCACTGCTTTGCATACTGCTGGTTCTTTGAAGGCATCCCTTCCTTGGTCCAGCACACTAGGAAGCATGGGCAGGAACGGTCTCCTAGTTTGTTGAGGCAGTAGAGTTTCCAGGAGGAAACATGCCTTGGGCTTTTCCTTCTCCAATTTTACCCCATAGGTCTGTGCAGCCCTTTGGACGACCATATTTTAGATCCCTATGTCGTCAGGCAGTGAAGGCCTCAAAGGGTATGTGTCTACCTCTTCTTCCGGCACTTCTGCGTCGAAGTCCTGCCACTCCAAGTCTTGTGCCTCCGAGGACGTCGAGTCCCGGTAGGTCTGCTGCTCCTCATTGTCCTCTCCCTTGTAATACATGGCTTCTTCCGCCTGTTCCTCGACTGGTTCAGGCGTTTTCGGGGGTTCGGCGTCTTAGTCGTCCCCTTCGACTTAGAGCGCGGGTTTCGGCGGGATGGTGCATTGGCTCATCCTGTCGAAGTCCCTTTTCTCTTGCAGGATGCTCGCCATTTCGGCCTCGAGCCTCCTCTTCTTCCTCTTCATCTCAGCGGCCTGTTCGGCGTCGAGGGTTGGAGCGCTTCGAGGTCGAAGTAGTTGTTGGCCCTTCTTTTCTCAGCGCCGAGGTGCCCTTTTCGAGGGTATCCTTCGAAGACTTTGATTTTTCACGGACATTTGCCGTCTGGGAGTCCTTCTCAAAGGATCTGCTGAGCTGTTTGTCCGTGGGAGCGGTTGCGTTCGCCGAGTGTTTCAGTGGCAATGCTCCCTTCGAGGACTTTGCTTCACTCCGAGTGTCGCTCGGGGCTTTAGCTACACCCTTTCGAGTGTCGCTCGAGTGATGCTTGAGTGTCTGAGGGTCGACAACTCCCTTACCTCCTTCGATGTCTTCTTTTGGACCTAGACGACCATGCAGTCTTCTGGTCCCTCGGCGATGTTGTCTTCCTCTCCACTAGAGAGGCCCAAGTCTCGGAGCGAAGGAGGTGGCCCCTGCCCTGCATGGTGTGGATCACCCTTCTCTGCCTCGCTCTTACTCGGAGTGTCTTGGGCGTGAAAGCAGAACAGGTGTTGCAGTCCTCGCTGTTGTGGTTGTGTGACAAGCAGAGGTTGCAGACTGGATACTGGTCCTTCTGGGTGTATTTGTGGTGGCAATTGCTGCATAACTTAAAAGGAAAGGTGTTTTGTCCATCCCAGCGCTCAGGGAGCCCCCTGCGAGCGCATTCTCCGTTGAACGTCGAGGTCGGAAACCTTATCTCTCGTCGTCCCGGTTTCCTGATCTGTAGTTTGGTGTGCTGTAAACTATGATTTTCATCAATTTTCTTCTCTATTCTTTGATTCCTCTTCCACAGCTCTGGAACTCTTCGGTAACGATCCAGACCCAACGGCGGAAAAAAGAATCTGAAGATGGCGACCAAAGGTGGGAGCTTCCGCAGGAAGTGCGTGGATGTCACGAAGGACACCCAATTGGTGGGGGTCAACGCCCACCTGGGCCACGGAAAAGAAAAAAAAAAAAATGATTCCGGACCCAACCACTAGATAGCAGAATAATGCACAGCATAGTGAATCCAGAAAGATTCACGCTGCAAAACTGGGCACACCAAAGGGCAGCAGTTTGGAAGCTGGCACAGCCTCCATTTTCTGTCCTCAGTGGCACTGGCTGTTTGTTACATCAAAAAGGAAGGGCAGGGATTCTCAGAAGATTATGTGCCCAGTGGCTGGTAGCCGCAGTTGTACTTCAGAGAATCTGGGTGAATCAATGGGCAGCGGGCTGGAAGCCCCTTGTCTAGGGGACTAACTGTACCTTAATCTGAGCTGGTGGCGGCTGGCTCTTGGAGACAAGTGCTCTCATGTCACCAGAAGCCTCCACTTTTGTTCTCAGTGGCACTAGCTGTCACATAAGAGGAGGGACAGGTATTCTCAGAAGACAAGATGCCAACTGGCTGCCTGTGGCAGACAAATGAACGATACCACAAGCGCTTGCAAGCTCTGACACATGAAGTTAAAGTAGTCACAACTCTCGCCATGCCATTAATTAGAGGTTCAAGTTGAATGCTAGGACAGATCACCAGATGCGACACCTTGAGAAAAAACTTGAATATAAAATGGTGCTTTGAGATAAGTAGCTTTTCTTCACTAACCAAAAAGCTAAAATAACATGCCTTAGCACGGAGCTACAAAGAAAAGCTGCAATCCTGGATAGGGACCACTTTGTTCGCCAATCACCACTGCAAAATGTGAACACCTGTAGAGTGCCCATACTAAAAGTGAAGGACATTTAAACACTCAAACAGCCCTGCCAGTTCATGCAAAGTGCAAACACTAGGGTCCAAATACATGCCACATGGAACTCTAATAATAACATAAAGGTGCGCCAATGCGTCAGACTAAAATATTCAAATACGATAATCCCTGTATACAACACAAATGGCAATTTCCACAAGCAGCTAAACTGCCATCAACCATCTCTCCTAAAACAACGGCACGGGTCGCCCATGGATTAGAGGCCCACCAACCACTGCCAGATGCCGGTGTGGGCCAGAATGGACTGGTCCTGGGCAGTGACTAACAGTGGCCACGTCATTTTCACTTTCGAGGAAGAGGTGTTGCGCCGCGGCCAGGGCGACTGAGTCTGGAAACTGGGGATCACGGTTCGATCCCCGGTGCCGGCGGCAGATTAGCCCATCACCATCTGACTCTGGGCAATAGCTTGCTTAATCTTCCTGACTGCCCCCAGCGCCTAGAGACCCTTACGGGTGATTGTTCGCGCTTAACAAATGTGGATCATTATTATTCAAGTTCACCCACAGAGGGCAATTGCCGATTTCCCAGGGATCTGTAAGGAGGCAGCGGCAGCCAGGCAAGCTAAATAAGGATAAACTCACCATACGCTAGCTTTGTGCCTGTCCACCCTTGTCGACTGCTGATACGCTCCAGTAGCAGCAAGAACGATGGGGAGCCCCTCTCTTTCTTTCTTTGCTGGGACCCATGAGCGCTGCTGGTTGCCATCATTGGATTCCCTAGGAGACTGCAGAGGTCGATGCAGGTACTGACGTGAGTTTGGACTGGCATGTGGAAGTAGGACTGCGATAAGCGGTATGCTCATCTCAAAATAATGTAGGTATAAATGGCTTTCTTAGGACTTGTAAAGTAATTACATTTATTTTATGTCCAGTCAGTTTAGCATTATGCACGTGCCTACATACAGCCAGTGTGTAGCTCATCTGTCATTCCTTTGGTGAAGGGCAAAGTCTATGTGTACCCAGAGTCTGTTCCGCAGGCAAACAGAAACAGGTCTTTAATTCCACATGGCTGGTAGGGCCATTCTTCAGTTGGGTGGTCTACACAAAAGTTAGTGAAGGAGGTTACAACATGAGTCAGTGCTCATCCTCCACAAAGACGGCAAAAATCTGGCACGCCTGGGCAGAACAAAAAAGTCAGAGCTGCGGATCAAGCTTTTGAGTAATTAACTGACATTTAGTATAAATTATGCGAAATTATGCAATTAACCGAAAAGCAAATTCAGGATTTAGCACTATAATTTACTGCAGGACACGTTCTTGCAAGCATTTTGGCTTTAAGGATGTGTTTCGCAATAAACATAGTGCAAAAAAACACACGTACTGCAAGCAACAGCCACTCGCGTTTGTCATTTGCGTGGTTTCCTTGCTTTGGGCAAATGTTTTGCCGCGAATGGCACATAATTATACAACATGGCATAATAGAGTACTTAAGCATAAGAACAGTAACACAAAATTAACAAAATAACGTGAGGTGAGAGCAAATACCAATCCAGTTCGAATGCACCTTAGAAATGAGACCGGTCGTGGAAGAGGGAGCTAGACAATTGCCCTTTCTGGGGGCCACGATTGCGCAACAGATACGATGAAGTCCTAAACTTGTAGGCACATTTCCCTGCACTCAGTGCTGAAGAGCTGGATTTCTGCTATACATTTCGAAGCCACCTTCAGCTTGTGCTCTTAAACACCAGTGCCCACTTTTGCTTGTTAGGCTTAGAGGAAAGGGGCAAATGTTCACAGAGCACTCCACAACAATGGGGAAAAAAATTGCCTCTCTAGCTCGGATTCAGTTCGTCAGAATCACAAGTTAACAGTTCTTTAATAAAGTTGCTTTGTAAATGTTTACATTTTTGATCCACACTTAACAGGGACGGACATTTCTCAGTACAGCCAATATGGACTCTGCAATGTTTCTAAACCTCCTAAAAGTGTGGCACCTGCCCAGCAAGAAACTTCTGCTGAAGAGCCCAAGCTAGCCAACAAGGTGAGATTGGTCCACGAGCTGGTTCTGTGCACTACATGGACATATGGTAAGGAAGAACCTGCCTCAGCATCACAGCGCTATTAAAGTCCTCCGGCCTTCAGGGTTCTGGCTTATAACATGTGAAGGTTATCACCGCAGCAGTTGGAAATCTGATGCAGATACCCGGGACGTTACATGAAGCCCCACAAAATCCCAACATATACACTGTAGACCTGATACAGCTGCAAAGGAGCTTTCTTTGGACACTAATGCCAAGCGTAAAATTTCATTCAGAAGCAAATTTTCAGAGAGCCTCCCAGTGACATGGGTTGTCATGTTAAGATGAGCTGTTCCGCATTTTCAACTCAGCTATGACACAGTCCACCCTCTTACAGTTTAAAGAGTGTCTTCTAACTTATTTCCCCAAGCAGAGATTCTCAATATCATAGCCACTTCAGCTTGTAAACAAGCATCACGATAAGTTGCCCAGCTCTTGGAGGAGCTATGAGAACAGCTATTCAGAAAGCACTATACAAATGTTCATGACATAACTACGCTTTTACTCTTGTACCTACAGTTAAAATCTTGTGATTAGAATCCTGAAAATGCCTGCCTGGTTTGTGGCTTCGTCGAAGGAGCCAAATAGTTGAGCCTCAGTTGAGCGCTAGTTACACCAGAGCTAGTTCGTGGCTGACCGCTGTCTAGAAACCTTATCTGGGCTTCCACTTTGGGCCTCAACCGCGGGAAAGGCAGAAGCCAGTAACCACTCTAGAGCCGCGGTTCTTTACCTTTTGACGTCTGAGGACCCCCACTGTATTATTACTGGGATCCATGGACCCCACTAAGCCGGCGACCCCCAGCCTGAGCAATTTCTATATTTTGAACCTCAAAACGATACAGACACAAATATAAAAACAAGTATACAACAAAAAGTCTCAAATATGAAATATTTTCTTTAATTCACAATTTAAATGAAGAAAAAGATGTAAACTTTTCAATTTTGGTTATTTATTTGTACATACTTTATTCATCCTAATGTATCACTTGTAATATTTAATTTTGTAAAAACAGGTGCTGTCCCCAGAGTATGCCTCACGCACGCACGCAGACTTACCTTAAATCTTTTGTCCTGTAGAACCTTTTTAATGGCAACCAGCTCTCCTGAATCGCAGAGTTTGGCCTGATAGACCACCCCAAAGGACCCGTTACCGATCACCTTGGTGTCTGTGTAGCTGACTTCCTGTGGCCTGTCCGGGCCTTGACCAGGGGTCGCCACCACTGTGGTAACTTTGCTGCCATCTTTGTCTCCTAGAAAAGAAGATTAACAGCATGTAAGCAACTGCACGGTACGCTGCCAGACACAAACATTGACAGAGGCATTAGAAACATACATAGCTCTGTGAAGGAACATTTGCCTCTTTAACCCTGGGCGAAGCCTCTCTTGACTGAGAGGGCTATCATCATGCAGCACTGGCTTCCCTCCAGCCTCCTCACATACACGGATGCCTCTTATTCAACTACTGCAATCCGGATGAATGCCACTGGAGTAGGTTCGATCCGCGCTCCACTGAGTTCCCGCTATGTTTGCTTTATACAACTAGTTGGAAGTACTTGGACACATTTACTCACTCGCTGCATTAGCACACCATCCAGCAGAACCAGAGAGATCTATAGCTGAAGTGGCACCCCCCTAACCAGGACAAATTCACACCATTCCCTTAATATCAAACACCACTCAATGGGCCTATAGCGAGGTACGTTTGGGCCACAGAAAGGTATACAGTATTCTATGCAGCAAGTAAGTTAAGAGATTGGCCAATGGTGGGGATGAGACTTGTACTAAAGAAAGCTTCCACTTTTAAATAAGAATTAAGGTAATTACAATCGCACAACAGCTATGTGCATCTCTCTCGCCTTGCACAAGCCCAGCTTAGGCTGGTGTAGGGACCAATCTCATGGAGGTCTATAGCATGATATTTTCAACGAACCCTGAACTTGGCAATAACAGTAAGCAATAAATGCAGACCCAACATGGTTCTACATGCCATGACAAAGCAGAAAGAGATACCAGTCTCAACAAGAGCAATCGGAGAGTGGAGAATCCTTTTCCAGCTGCTTTTAGTTTAGACATTCATATGAAACTGGCCCATGAGGACTAAAGCACAGCTGGTCACAAAGACAAGTGCAGTCTGGAATCAAAGTGTTATCGGGCATGCTGGAGGCCCAATATGCCGCATATTGCCTTTCAATGCCAGCTTCTGAAGCTCGATGTCTGCAGGACCAGTCAGAATGACAATCTAGGGTGAAGGAAAGGGGAGGCGGAGGATCTCTTTATGGAATCTATCTTAAACAAGGCCACTGGAATTACGTGAATCCGCAGATGTGGCGTTTTCCACATAGCTATGAATGTGCCGCATCTGTCACATAATCCATCATCTGCTGTATAATTTGCAGATTTTAATTAAAAAAATGTTGTTTGGAACTCAGATAAAAAATTACTAAAAATAAAGCAACATGTGTTGCCGCGTAGTGGAAGGCTCTACTCAAAGGCTGGCTGGTGCACTTTCAACTGCTTATTGCTGTATTTGGGAGGGGACAAATGAGGTGAAACTTTTGCCCAGACAGTAGTGTGAAAATTACGAAATACTGAAGTAATACTACCACAAAATCCGCTTTATTACGATGCATAATTCCTCAATAATTTAATAATCTGGTCTACTTCTGTCACATAATTCCCGCGGCCTTAACATTAAGTCGACATCCCAGGAGTAAGAGTGGGACAACCGACTTGCAGAGCTAACGTCTCCGCGCAACACAAAGGACTATACATCTCATGCTAGTAGAGAATAGTGGCCAAGAACCAGAGCAGCATGTGAGAGCAACACCACCTGTGGGTCAGGGCTTCATCACCAAGAGCTCGGCACCAAAGAAGTCTCAACTTTCTGACTTGCTACTCATCTTCAGTTTCCAAAGGACAGGAGCCAATTACTTCCACATTCACCCATCGTGTCTACCGGTCTGTGTAATCCTCTGTTATGGGCCACACTTGGTCTCTTGTTTTGTATTTTCAGTAGAACAAGGCTCATTAAATTTTAGAAACTCAGTGTTGAGCTAGCCCTGCTTTCTTTCAGTGCATACGCGGTTACTTAAATTGTCTCTCTTCTCACAGGACTTGCTTTATTATTTTTCTAAGAATTGTTGTACATGTTACCTTCAGAGATGGAACAAAAACGCTAAATGAGGGATTTGTAATGCTCCCACCGTCAACAACAACAAAAATAGGTGACGTATAGAGTATTTCATCACCTAAATCTCATGGGTAATAGCACTAGCAAACTCACATTTCAGGGACGAAGGAAGGATGAAACTAGCCCAGCAGGCATTTGAACCTGTGACCTTTCCATCAAAGACTGACCGCTGTCATGGATAAAAAAAAAATATATTGGAAAAAAAAAAAAGGATACATTTGTGGTCTACCTGGATTTCCAGGATGCAAGCAAGAATTTGGTTTACAGTGATCAAATGTGGAAAATGAGCAAGAATAAAAGAAAAATAGTATGGTGGTACTTAGAAGTAAGTGGAACCTGGGGGGGGGGGGGGGGGGGAAAGAGTAATAGTCTGCTGTTAAAAGGTTGGAAAATAAGACATGAATCCGCCAAAAGAAATGCCTCACTTTTAACCATAACAAGGGCAAAATGGGAGAGGGTGATCGGTAGGGAGCTCACTGATGGGGCAAAGTACTGAGGTCCCTTAAGAAAATATCAAGGAATACCAGGCTTAAGTACACGCAATTCAACTACCTTCGTATGGTCTATATGACGCCTAACAGACTCAATGTTACATATGGTGGTGAGCTGAGAAAATGCCCGAGGTGTGCTTATGTGGATGCCGGGTTTATACATATGACCTAGAGCTGTGGAGTAGTAAAGGGGTAAAGGGAAATCCTGGATAAGATAAAGACAGCATTGAGGAGGGAGCTAGTGCTGACCATAGAAGTATGTCTGTGGAAGTTGGCAGAGATCACTGTTAAGCCATTTTGTTTTTGGCAGCCATTTTAGTTAGCCATGTGCTCGCAATGTACTTTCTACCTCTGCACTATTGCCTGCCCTTGTATTCTGCTCGAGTCATCTGTTACAGTTAACTTCTTCAGCACTGAGTCAGAGCCTTGCACATGCTCAGAAAGACCTGTAGCTGAATGCACCTGTCCTAGTGTCAGGCTGTTTCAACTGATGTCAGCAACTTCATCACTCCTCCCACTTTGTTGACTACGTTTTTTCTGTTACTCCATATATGTGAATAGCTATTCTTGTGTATACTTGTACCGCCTCCTTTTGAGCTCTCATGCTTACTCAGCTACAAAGTGGGTATAAAAGGCCCATGGTTTCTGTACTCCTTGTACTACCTCATACATTGCCTGAGGGTTCTGTATAGATGTAGTTCCACTCATGAGGATTTAATAAACTATTGTTTTGATATTACAGCTTCTGTGCCAATCTTCATTTGTTGGTCCAAGGACTAGTGCGCAAAGAAGGGCGAACCCCTGCACCGGTAGGCCCTGGTAAGACCCACCTCTACAAATTGGCGCCCGTCACGTGGGGCTCATCGGCGACTCGGATGCCCGAAGGAGTGGTCTCGACAGAGGTTTGGAATCTCGCTAAGGATGTACACTGCGTGAGGTGACCCTTGTCTTAGCAGACCGAAGTGCTTTTCGATTTGACCCTCCAGGTGGTGCCGGTCCCCGACAGATCCCTTCTGTCGCGCAGAGACCATTTGGTCGATTCAGAGCTTGGCATTTGGAGGCTGGAGACTTTTGTTTGGTAAGGTCGTTTGATGCGACACTTCTGGTTTGTTTGGCCAAAATCTTGGAATTGTTTGGGTATATATAAACTGCAATTTATATAGGCAGGAAATGAGGAGATTTTGCTCTAATTTTTTTATTCTTGAACTGTACAAATTCTGTTAAGTACTACTTTGTTATAATATATATGCTATAATATTTTTGGCATGCCTGTTTCAAGCACACTTCGTAGGATGTGTTGCTTTCTTGGAGGTACCAATATGGATCTAGAACAGAATCCCATGAGGCACAGGGTCAAGACTGATTTGCATATGGCCATGTCTAAACTGGGGTGGCGTAGTGGGCAAAAGAACGATGGATTTAACCCAGATCTCTTGACTGGGGGAGAATGTCTGCATTGTCAGCATTCCGTCCATCATTTGTTTGTTGTAACGCTTTTCGCCCTAAGTGGGATGGGTATTCCCAGACGTGGGACCCGTGCTCACTACGCCACTGGAGTCAAGCTATCCTGGCTGATGACGGCTGATAGCCAGAAACCGGTCCTAGGATGCTTGATTCCGGTCCAGGGAAGACATGGCTTGGCAGTTCGGGCTGGACTGTTCCCATGAGGCACAGGGTCAAGACTGATTTGCATATGGCCATGTCTAAACTGGGGTGGCGTAGTGGGCAAAAGAACGATGGATTTAACCCAGATCTCTTGACTGGGGGAGAATGTCTGCATTGTCAGCATTCCGTCCATCATTTGTTTGTTTGTTCTAGAACAGAATCAGCCAGCTCCCCCTGAGCAGATACCAAATAGGTATATGTACATTTAAAAACGGTATTTCTTCCATAATGTATAGCACACTGTGGAATAAATACACCAAAAAGGATCCTGATCTGCGATGGCCAATAAATGGGTCATTTGATCTTAGAAAGATTCAGTATGTGGAACAATGAGTGTTTAAGCGCAAAAGTAGACTAGATATGTTTGACTGTGCACGAATGTGGGAGAAAGAAGCGCGTGAAAGAGTGAGGAAAGAGCAAGCTTTATCAGAAAAAGAACAGCAAAAAAAATCTATGCGAAAGCGCTGGAGATAAAAAATAAAGAAATGAAGGAAATAGCGAGGATAGGGAGCGTCGTTAACAGGTAAATGGCTAATACCCTGTCCGGCGCCCCCTTTATCCTCTACTTAATAAACCTCAGGACGATTCAATTTTATTAGATCGTTCTCCTCCTCCATATACTTTTCCCTCTGCCCCCAAGGTTGATTCCGATGATGACAAATCTTTCTCAGATCAGGGAAAGACCGAATCAGATGCTAAACGACAGACTCGCTCCTTTCTGACCACTGACCGTGCAGTCACGCTTAGATCTACTGCCCGAAAAGCAGCTCGTGGTGACACTTCCGCTCCAGATCTCATAGCAAATGTTCAGCAATGGCCGGAGTCAGAGCAGTTATATTTTACAGAGTCGTTTACTGGAGAAGTAATTGAAAGCTTCAGGAAACATTCCAAAGAATTAGAGCCTGTTGATATTAAAAATGATCATAAACGATTAAGTGACAGTCTTTTTCTCCCTTCCTAGGTGGCCGATTTAATTAGATGTGTGGTTAAACTACGAACTGATGTATTCCGTTTGCAAGAGGAGAAAAATGCAGCTGCTACAGCTGAATAAACAGTTCAGACCCCCATGCCACAGGATGGAGATCCAGGGACAGATAAGGATATTGTAGTTCATGTGAAACCAATGCGTGAAGCTGCGCCTTTGTATGTCCCTCCTAGGGGTGCAGGAACAGAGGACGATAAAGATTCAACTGATGCAAAGGGATATTTGGTTTACAATTGGGTCTATACCCCTTGGAGTAGAGCGGATGTCTTGGCTCTTAAAGCTGCTTTGCCTGACCCGCTGAAAAATCCAGCTGCTTTTTATGAAGAAGTTGAAGGAGCTATTAGTTCTTGCACTATGACTTTGCCTGATATTGACATGTTTTTTGGGCTTATTTTCCCTCTTGATATGTGGAGATCTATTCGTAAAGTAGATGATCATGCAGCTTTTGGAGATATTTGGAAGGAAAAAGAGAGGAAAGATGCCGAAAGGGAACCTGCACACAAACCGCAACAAGAAATATTAGACCTCCCAAAGGCTATAATAACTAAGGTTGAAAACTCTCATACCTCCTAAAAAGATAGATTGGACTATGCTACGGTCTTGTAAGCAGAAACCAGATGAGTCCGTTTCTGATATCTTTACACGTTTTGAGGAGACGTTCCATGACTTTAGTGGCCAGTCATTGACAGATGACATGGGCAGGCATCTGTTAGTCAACAAATTTGTCGCGAACATGTTGCCAGGAATAGCTAGTCGCCTAAAGGCCAGCGAGAGTTCATGGACTAAGTCTTCGCCAGTCTCTCTTTTGACTATGGCTCAGTATTATGAACGTCAGGAATTGGAAGCTAAGGGCAACGAGGATAAAAAGGCTAAGGATTTAAAAACAAAGGTTATGTTAGCTCAGGTTTATGGTCCATCTTATAGAGGTAGTGGTAGCGGCGGATGTGCGATGTACCGCCCTAGTGCGCCCCCTTTTACTCGAGCTACTTTGTCTTCTGATCAGTGTGCCTATTGCAAGGAGATTGGACATTGGCGTTTTGAGTTTCCACATTTGCAAGGTCAGCAGTATCAGCGTGGTAGAGGACAAATGAGAAGCTGCCCAGGGAACTAAAGAAATAGGGGAGGTATGGATAAATCGCACTAGGTTTGAGGTAGTAGAGCATACTCAGAATACTAACACTTTTGACAGACGCAACCAATATCAAATGTCCGATTATTCGACCGCTGATTTGAAGGATTCTGCTTATGCATAGGAATGCCTAGGATGGGGTAAAAAAAAAAATCAGTTGAAGTCCCAGTAGATCAGAAGGGTCCCTATGTTAACGCACACGTTTTGGGTTCTACTGATCGGTTTTTGGTTGACACAGGAGCTACCCGTAGCGCCCTGTCTAAACAATTGGTTCCTAGGGCTCCCCTGTCTGGCCTAATCACATCGATAGGATTCGATGGGACACCTTCCCTTAGCCCACTGTCACAACCACTTGCATTTCATGTTGATAAATTCTCTGCTGCATGTCCATTTTTGCTTTCCCCTAACACACCGGACAATATTGTGGGTCTCGATATGCTCAAACATTTTCGTGCTACGATACGATGTTCCCCAGAAGGTGTGCGTGTTATTCTGAATGATGACTATTCCAAGGGTGAGAGGTTTTGCTTATTAAAGAAGATAATGCTTTGGCATCCCTACCTAGTACAGATACTGATGTGGGTCAAATGGTTATCCCACCAGTCCATATTCAAGTGAAGGAGGGCGCTTCATTGCCCCGACTGCCTCAATATAAAATTTCTCGAGAAGGTGAAGAGGCACTAATACGTATTGTTCAAGATGTGATTGGAGATGGGGTTGTGGAAGAAGTCCCTTACAATATTTGCAATAGCCCTATCCTTCCCATCTTGAAAAAGGACACCAATACTAAAATATACAGGTTTATCATTGACTTACGAGAAGTTAATAAGATCGTAGTGCCCCAATACCCGGTAGTCTCTGACATCACGACACTCCTTACCATGGTCCCTCCGACTGCAACTACATTCTCTGTGATTGATTTGAAGAACGCTTTCTTTTCCATAACTATTCATCCTGACAGCCGATATTTGTTCGGCTTCACTTTGAATAATCGATCCTTCAGATTTTGTAGTGCTCCACAAGGGTATACTGAGAGTCCTAGCATTTATAGCCAGGCATTGAAAAGACAGCTTGATTCTTTCCCTGTGCCAAAAAGGGTAGCTCTCATACAATATGTTGATGACATCTTGTTGGCTGCAGACACCACTGACCAATGTGAAGAAGGAACATTGTCATTGCTCTCCTTTCTTGCCTCTCACCATCATAAGGTTTCTAGGAAGAAATTGCAATATTGTAGACAGCAGGTTACCTATTTAGGTCACCTCCTGTCTAAGGAGGGATGTGCACTCACACCAGATCGCATCCAAGCTATTTTAGACACGCCTGTGCCCCGTACTCAGAAGGATGTTCGTGCATTGATCGGCCTTACTTCTTTTTGTAGGCAGTGGATCCCTAGCTTTTCACATATTGTTAAACCCTTGTTGGCCCTTTTGACTAAAGACCCTCCAATGCCCCTTCCATGAACTACTGAATGTCAGAATGCTTTCCAACAGTTGCGCCAAGCTCTATGTTCTGCACCAGTATTAGGCACTCCAGACTACACCAAGGCCTTCACACTATGTACACGAGAGGGATGGTTGCGCACTCTCAGTTTTAGTACAGACACGGGTGAAAAGCAGCGTCCTTGTGCATATTTTTCAGCTGTCCTCGATCCAGTCGCACGTGCGTTTTCGCTCTGTGGCAGCGGCAGCTGTGTCCATACGTCTGAGTGAGGGGATAGTCTTGTCACATAGATTGCTTGCGTTAGTACCCCATTCAGTTGATGCCCTTTTGAACCAGACCAAAATGCAGCATTTAACTAGTGCTCGCTTGACAGGTTATGAATTGACACTCTTGGCCCCTCATATCACCTTGAAAAGATGTTCGACTCTTAATCCGGCTACTCTATTGCCATCCCCAGCTACTCAGTCTCAGTCGTAACAGCCTCATGACTGTATATTCCTTACTGAGGAACAGACAAAGGGTTGTGTTGACCTGCAAGATACGCCTCTTTCTAATGTTGA
Organism: Triturus cristatus; assembly: GCF_964204655.1. Taxonomy (NCBI): domain Eukaryota; kingdom Metazoa; phylum Chordata; class Amphibia; order Caudata; family Salamandridae; genus Triturus; species Triturus cristatus. The sequence goes on along the minus strand of NC_140591.1, from coordinate 79,200,635 downwards.
TGGGGAATTATGTGTTGATGGGTCCTGCTTGAAATTACCGGATGGCAGCTGCATATGCAATCACAACGCTTCAGACGGTAGTTGAGATAGCTCGCATTCCACAGAAGTCATTTCAGGCAGATGAGCTGATAGCATTGACGAGGGCGTGTGAACTTAATACTGACTTGTCTGTTTACATCTATACCGATAGCCGCTATGCCTTTGGAGTGGCTCACGATTTTCGGCTGTTTGTGGAAGGAAAGAGGCTTCCTTACATCACATGGGACACAAATAGTGCATGAAGAATTAGTACATAATCTCCTTACTGCCTTTACATATCCGAAGAAAATAGCAATTGTTAAGTGTAGTGCACACAAGAAAGTGATTGATAAAATAGGACAGGGCAATGCCTTTGCGGATCACTCAGCCCGTGAGACTGCAATGCAGCGAAGCACTACATCTATGTATGTGGTTAAGTCTCAGGCTGAACGTTGGCATGAGGCCAGGCAAGAAGAGCTGGATATGCAGCCATCTGCCTCTGCTGATGAACTAGAGCAATGGTCTAAGGAGGGAACATTGGATGATGAGGGCTGTTGGAGAAATAAAGACATACCTAAATGGAGATTGCCCACAGCCTATTTATATCCTAAGATTCACATGGCACATGGGCCGGCATATGTTGGAGCTTCCTCAATAGCGAAGTTGCTTACACAAGTTTGGGATCATCCAGAAATTGCTGGCACAGCTAAAAAGATAGTGCAGTCTTGCTTGATTTGTCTCCAGCATAATCCTGGAAAGGGCACACGAACTCCAACAGGAGGGTTTGCCACACCAACTGCACCTTTTGAGGTTCTGCAAATGGATGACATCCAGCTTGAACGCTGGAATAACTTAAAGTGTGTCCTAGTAGTGGTATGTGCCTTCAGTAAGTGGATAGAAGCATAACCTACGAAAGATAATACAGCTCTTATTACAGCAAAGGTGGTTTTAAAGGAGTTTTCCCCCAGATTTAGTGTTTGCCGACTTTTGTGGAGTGACAACGGACCCCATTTCATTGGGCTAGTTGTTGAGTAGGTCTTGAAAGTATTGGGAATTGTGCAGAAATTTCATGCTGCTTTCCACCCACAATCAGCAGGGCTAGTGGAACGATACAATTCTACTCTTAAACGTAAGTTGGCTAAAATCCAGGCTTCCACATCTCTGAAATGGCCTGATGCACTACCCTTGGCATTATTGTCCATTAGATCGGTGCCACATACATGATCTGGCCTTACACAGTATGAGGTGGTTTTTGGAAGGCCAATAAATATCGGGGGATTCCTAAGCCACACCCAATGCATGATATACCTTGTGTGATGATGAGTGACTGCCACAGTTGACTGACAGTTTGCTTTCTATTCATCAACAGGTTCGAGAAGCTCTTCCTGACAGGTCGTGAGGTGATGGCCATGATCTGCGGCCCGGTGACCAGGTGATGATCAAAGTCTTCCAGAGGTCGAATAGCCTGGAACCGAGGTGGCGAGGTCCTGAGCAGGTGCTCTTGGCGACCAGAACTGCAGTCCGAGTGACCAATCGGAAGAATTGGATTCACTCCACGCACTGTAAGAAGGTGCCGTCTGCCCTGGTGGAACCTGCTGCACTTACCAACCATCGAGACATCCTGGACACAGAGAGAGGCCAAGCCATATCACCTGAAGAACCTGAGGAAGTCTTACCGGACCACAGGATCCCTGGTGCATCTCGATACCAGCTGCGGCCCCGGAAAAAAACTGCATTGCTGAAAAACACTGGTTGAGCAACCGTCCTGGGCTAGTGAAAGACTGAGCCGCAAGAGGTGGGCGGGGGAGGGGACGGGGGGGGCGACTATTGGTGACACCCGTCTCAAACTCAGTGAACAAACCATCAGCTGCCCAGGACTTTAGAGCTCCATCTGATCAAGATAAACATGCCTATGGAAAAGACAGCGACTGCTGCAAGAATATGCAACAAGAAGACTATGTGCATTGCTGGGTATATTGTCACTGTGATCATTATGGCAGTAATAACTTGGGGTGTGGAGGAAGTGGCTCCTGCTCGACGAACACTGTCACTACTCCATTACTTATTGAGCACCACTACTTCACCCTCCCTGATCATGAGCAGAAGCAAAGACAGTCTTATCTTAACACGTTCATCCAGATGTTGCACCACACACATAATGCTACGAACATTACCGACTGTTGGGTGTGTGGAATGATGCCAGCTCATCAGAAAAGGGAGGAACACCTTTCATTCCTTTGCCATTCTCTCACAATGGCTCCTGTAGAGCCTGGTTTGCTCTGTTGTGGGCCACTCATGTTGCTAATATCACTGACTTTGGTGTAGGAAGACTAAACTACCAGCTAAATAAAGTGTGCTATCCTGATGAGGAAGGAGATCCGCAGGCTAAAGGAACTGTATGGGAAATAGAGGAGTATCGCCAAGTAAAATCCTCTACACACTATGTTTTCCCAAATACTCGAACTGCTAAGGGTAATGAACCTTTTGTTATAGCGGTTACTAGGGCTAGAGCAGACGTGTGTGTGAACAGTGTTGGCAATATTCCTGTGGGAAAAAGATTGTACTCTGATTTTAAATATTACTGGAGTAAATAACAGCAATTTTTCGTCATTGCATAATACCTATTTTATATGTGAAAATAAGGAATATTATAATTTACCCATTGGCTGGTCCGGTACTTGTTTTGTGTCCTTTTTGTAACCACCTGTGTTTTTGGCACCTGCATCATATCTCAAGGGCTATAAACTGTTTAATGACATTTCCAAAAATAGATTTAAGAGTACAACAAATCATGATGAGGTGGATCAGACTGACACTGCACTGCAGCAATATGTTGATTTTAATTTGGGAGTGTTCTTTGTTGGCGCTGCCTTGAACAGCAGGAAAATCAGACGCTTGACACGTGTTGTAGAGGCTGTAACTAACCAAACAGCTATGGCACTTGGAAACATCACAGAAGAACTGCAAATTGCGAGGATTGTGGCGCTCCAAAACCGAATGGTCCTCGACGTTGTACTAGCTGATCAAGGTGGTGCATGTCACATCATCGGGAGCAGTTGTGTTTATATCCCTGATCACGCCCCTTCAGTTTTTGATGCAATCTCTAAACTGCATAAAATCGCTGCTGAGCTTCACCCCGATACCGGAACATGGACTTAAACTGGTTGGCTGTGGATACTATTTGTTACCTGGGGCTGGAAATTGTTGACAATATTATGTATATTATTTGCAATTCTGCTGACATGCTGCCTGTGCCTACAATGTGGTCCAATGCTTTGTTCCCTTTGTGTCTCTGCTTGTATACCTAACAAACATTGTGTTGGCAAAGTGAATGCCCAATATGTACTAGACCAAGAAGTTAATGACATGATGCAAATCGACATACAAGATGGTTTTAATTGTTCCTTCTAAATCATAGAGGTCTTCAGCTAATGCTAAAAGGGTCGTCTGTGGAAGTTGGCAGAGATCACTGTTAGCATGAGATGAGATGGGAGGAAGGGAGGGGTATCCGGAAACAACCGATAGCAGACCTTTGGAAAGAAGTGTTGGTGAACTAGGAAAATCCAGAGAGGGAACAGACAACAGGTGGGTGTCTGGGAGTGGCAGTGAGTGATTTACGTGCTCTCCCACGGAAGACATTGGACTCACAAAGGGGGAGCCGGCAGAGTATATCCGCTAAGAGAAAACCAGTGGGCCCAGAAAGGGAAAAGGCGGACGGCGTTTGAGAAACTGGGTTAGGTGGTTAGGGAAGGGGCAATCTTCCGGTCTTTCCCCACCCCTCCCCCGCGAGACCGGCACACAACGCACAATAGGAACAACAAATGCACCCTTTGATTTGGATGATACTTGGGCTCCGTATGCATGCTGTATTTTATTAAGTTTCAGTTTAGTTTTCTTTCTTTTCCTTTTTGAATGGTTGTATTGTTATTGGTTCTGGATAGAAGAATGACATTGAGGAGGGCATTCCCTGAATCCTGGGTAGTGACTTGAACCGCCCACCGCGACGAGCAGTAGACCGGGATCACGTAAATTACTAATGGGATGCGATGAGGGCGATGGGCATGCAAAAAGAGGTGGACAGTAATTGATTGTGCTAGATAAATGTCACCATGCCTTCCTCAAGGAAGAAACATATGACTCCCAGTCTAAATGGTAATAGAGACTACTGAAAAGTGTTGCAAATATGTCATGTGGAAATGTAACAAATATACAAAATGTCAATAAAAATATGTTTAAAAAATAATATCAGGTTGAAAAAAAAGGGCAAAGGTGTCTATTGTTCAATACATTTTACTCTGTAATCAGTTAGAAGTCAAGACTTTTTTCACTATTTAATGCAAGGAAAACTGAGTTTATATTTGAGGGTCCGGATACTAGCAGCGAACATTTAATATCGTGTTCACTCCCACTTCCTCCTTCAGCTAAAAATAAACATTACACACTGGCAAAAAAAACACAACAAAAAAAAAAAAAAAAAACATGGGCAACTTCCGCAAACTATGACAAAAATGTGTGGTTTCACCAGCTTGAAAGCTCGGCCATTAGTAGGCTACAGAACATCCATTTTGCATGGCTCACATCTAGAGAAGAGGGTCTTGTCGTGCATTCAGTCTACAGACAGATTACATCGAAAGCTAAAAGGCATATTTTCCCCCTGAAGCAGTTCATAAAGAGATAAGGCTTCTCAGCTTGATAACTGAAAAGTGAATCTGAATGGTGACACTATGGGCCAGATTATTGAAAGCCCGAAAACCTTATAGCGAAAGATTCAACAATCTACAGTATTTGAAGATAGAAGGGTGGATCCACAGGACCTTGGAGACAGTAGCCTTATGAACAGCAGTAGTGGTGTGTGCCACACCTCAGAGTCTGGTGCAGCCAGATGGCAGCCATATGGTCCATTGGTTCTTGCAGGTGTAGAAGGAGCAATGCCAAAGTGTTGCTCTGTTTGGCGCGGAGCTGTGAATTTTCTAATGTCTCCGACTTATTTAATTTAAAGCACAACAGCACTGGGAAGCCGGAGTTTATTTAATGCATCTTTAATCTACATATACTACTATTCTTTATGCATCTACATACCTTCCATGTACTTATGGATCTATATATTTATCACAAATTCAGCATATCCAATGCACTACCCTATTTCTCACCCTATACCGCTCTAAATATAGCCTCAACCCTGACTCATCTCAAACCTCTCTACTACTCTTTCCAATGCACTACCCTATTTCTCACCCTATACCTCTATCAATATATCCTCTACCTCCACACACATTCATCACAAACCCCATACCACTACTATGATCCCCAAAATAACCCTTTGTAGACTCTTGCCTACTCTACCCCTCCTTGCATCATCTCATACCTCTTTTTACTATTCAGATCCCCCAAAACAAGCCTTATTAAACCCTTCTCTCTGACTCTTCCCCCTCCACCTCACTCATCCCAAGCCTCCTCCTACTGCTATGAGCTCCAAAACAAACAAACGATTTCTAAATCTTTCCCTCTTATATCCCTCCACTACACTTTATAAATCCAAACAGACTAACATGCCCACCACTCAAATAAATGTCATATTTCACTATACTAATTCACCACTAATCCTTTAAGGGTTCCGGATTAGCGTGCTACTCATCGAAAAAGTGCTTCAACACCCCATCAGGGGTAGCAAGAGCTAGATAAATGTAAACCTTTTTCCCTCTTATCCCTCCACTATCCTTCTCAATCCTTCTCAATCTAAATAACTGACTAACACATCCACCACTCAAATTACTTTCATATTTCACTATACTAGTTCGCCACTAATCCTTTATGGGTTCCGGAGTACTGTGCTACTCGCTGAAAAAGAGCTTTGACGCCTCATCAGAGGTAGTAAGCGCTATACAAATTCAATAACAATTACATACTAGCCAGAATGTTGAACTCAATAGTCTACTCGCCTTATGACTACAAAGGACATTGAAGAGATGCAGCGAGAAAAGCGTTTGGACTGTAGCTCACAGGAGGTGGATCCACCACATTCCCACATGTGCTTTGTGTCGAGGTGTGGCACACTGCAGGATCTGAAGCTCGTGTCTACAGATGTGTCCAATTGTGGTGCTTGGCAATCACCACTGCCGAGCAAGATGTCTGTTAATTGGCTAATCATTGGAAGGGCCATGCTTTCTGCTGAGTGCTCTGTTGCTCTCGAGTTCGGTTCACACTTTACAAATACTAGCGCATGCATACATACGAGGGAATTGTTAGAGGTAGCTGGTGTGGAGTGATACCCCATACCATAGGATGAACAATTATATATAAAGTTTTAATGGGACATTGGACATCTTCTCGATTGGAAAGCCCATGTACAGATGTATGACGCATAACAGAGGTCGAGGCAAGGTATGCAGATGGCGGTTTCAGACTTTACTTTCTGAAATGGGTAATCCCCTCAGCCAGAAAAGGACAGTGGGGGCTTCCACACGCATGTGAGCGAAAGGCTCGAAGCTACTGTGAAAAGCAATTTACATCAATTCTTTTAGTATTTTCGGCTTGGTTTCTTCTGTTGAGGATTTGTTGTACATGCTTTGAATACTCCACTGAATAAAGGCATCCTTGGAGTTAGCCATTTACATTGCTTACATACTGCGGTCATAGGGTGGGTAGGTTCATGTCGCTAGGGTATGCTATTGGACTGACTGGCTCTTCAAGTAAAGCTTACCACAGAGTTTATTTTGCAGAAGAGCAAGTAACTGTTTTAAAGACCTGTTGAGTGTGTGCGGCCGAGGTACTGTCTCGTAGTAGCCTTTTACAATAAATAACAGTGCCTCTGGCCTATCAGTAGTGGTCGTCATGGAGCTTAACAGGCCACAACACGCTGCAGTTCCTCGGGAAGGCTGCTGGGTAGTTGAGAAATTTGATGTTTTGTCAGCTAAATGCAAGATTGATACCACCGAACATAGGAGAACAGCTGACTGCTTCAAAGTTCCCAGCAGAATGTGTATGTGCTGGGGGCTACTGCTGCCTCGAGGGACAAGTCAAAGGCAAATATTATCAATCACGAAGGCGGCTATGCAAAAAATAGGAGAAAAGGCAGATGCTAGCGAACGTACGGACCTTACGGTGATATGGGCAGGAGGAAATCCGAAGTTAACCAACGTACAGACTTCTATGTGCAAAGGTTAAGAGGAAAGGCCCATGCTTGCAAATGTACATGCCTCTCTCTGCAAAAGGTATGAGGAGAGGTCGATGCTTGCAAACGTACGGACCTCTCTTTGCAAAGGGTATGAGGATGCAACTGCATTTCTAAATTGAAAACTCAATTGGCAACCTAACTTTAGAATCAAACTACAAGATGATCATTCGTTTTAAAACGCAATTCGAGCCTTAAGAGGGAGCACCTCCACCAACGTGTTGTCTCTGGACTCAATTACTGTGAAGATTGAGCCTGGAGAACATTATTATAATAATATCTGATATGGAGATTACATTGATGGAAACCGGAACAGTTGTACTCGTACACTTCAAGATTAATGAAGATGGTGTGTATTCAATGCACATAAGAATGCATGGGTGTTGCAGCTGGAAGGTTGGGGGGGGGGTGAGTGTTGATGCGCTATTCTGCTTCACGTGCCTGCATTCTTTAAAGGGATGCCTGTGTTTTGATACATTTTATTTCCAAAAAGTTATTTTTTTGCTCCTATCATCGCCTGCTGTTTTCCTCTGGTGTGCATGGGATGTTAGCTTTTTCTTCAATGGTTTGCTGGCATCAATTGATCTCTTTGGCATCCCTTGACATTTTTTTTTTCTTTAGGACTCCTGGCCACAAGCTTGATGGAGGTGCACAAACATTACTTTGCATGCACACTAACATGCATGCATGTTCTATTTCAGTATGCATTGGTTACAGGAAAATTAGTTTATTAGAGAAGTGTCGGAGAGCGCAGGAACAAGTTGGATCCTGCTCGGACTACCATTTTGGTAACTACATTGCACCACAAATCTGGTGTGCCAGTCACGTGCGCGAGAGGGTGTAGATGCCCGTTCAGTACTTACACAGCACAGGAAGGCAGCGGTGGGGACGGGGTTACTTTGTTTGTGGGGCTTTATAGAAGGTTGAAGTACTCGACTTTCAGATGTCTCATCCCGCTCCAACTACCTTAAAATTGCTTTTGTGCACCTACCGCCACGCGGAGCGATGGGACTGCTGCTCACACGCACTTGTAAGTCTTGTGAATAAACAATAAAGGACCCACATTGGGAATGTGCTGCAGACACATGCTGGCAGCCGAAAATGGATATTTTACGGCCTGCACAATTGGTTAGAAGTTGCCCTAGACACGAGGCCGTAAATGGATATTTTACGGCCTGCACAAGGGGTTAGAAGTTGCCATAGACACGAGGCCGTAAATGGATATTTTACGGCCTGCACAAGGGGTTAGAAGTTGCCCTAGACACGAGCGTGCTCTACTTACTTGACCTATGTGGAGCTGCTCTGTGTAATTTCTGATTTTACCCGGAAGCCGTGCAGGCCTGTCCGTGACATAGTTCGAGTGAGCATAGGCTCAGACAGCGATGCTCAGGGTCTAGGCCGCCGCCCACTGGCGTGCCTAGCATGGCGCTTCCTTCACTGGCGCTGCCGCAGATAGTGCAAGTGCCAGGGGCAGAGCTGGGGAGAGGAGCTGGCTTCCAGAGGAGGGTTACGAGAAGCGACTTCCAGCGCCTCGGCTGCGCAGTGCCCCCACCTGCAGCTGCTAGGCCTCACCTCTGGCTGGCGCTGGCCCCACTAGAGGCTCATGTGGGTGCCAGCAGGCTGATGGCCGCGCGCGCCGCTCTGGCACGTGCACCGTCGCGTGTATCAGGCCAGGGGCCCAGCTCTGCGCCTTGGAGCTCGCGCTGGCCACTCCCGACTTCTCTGCAGCTGTGGGGGCGGCCGTGGCCCCACACCCCAGGGCGTCGAGTTCCCACTCTGGCCCGTCCATCAGGCGGCAGCTGTTCACCAGGCATGTGACTGGCCGGGCCACCTGTCCCTGCCCCGCCGCACACCCACGCCCTGATGCTTTAAACACGGACGCGCCGTCGAACGATGGAGCACAGATCCAGAGGGGACTGTGCACACCCCAGAATGCCTCAGCACCTGGGCATGAGACCATCAGAACTCCCTCCTCCAACATGTGCTGGGAGGCGAGGGCGCCTGCTGTTAACCACCCCGAGGAAAAGATTGTCCTTTTCATATCAACTAAAATGTCACTTTTCCAGGACCTTCCAAGAGCCACGTTTGGACAAAATATACACCGAACGTACCTTAATGTCACATTAAATGAGGATTCAAATGTTTGCAAAACACGGCAATTTAAAAAAAAAAAAAAAAAACCTGTGAAAAATTTACGTTTTTTGCTTTACCCCTTTTGTAGGGAAATAAGCACAATGTAGATTATGTTGTACTGTGTGTATTGCATAGTGACACCTCCCCAGGGAGGATATCCTGGCGCTGATGCAGTAGCTGTGTAGTCCGAGCCGGGTCGGGAGAGCCGATTGCCAGGTTTTCAGTTTCCTGTTGAATTTAAGAACGGAGCAGGCTGCTCTGATCTGCCGGGTAAGGCCATTCCAGGCTTCAGGACGAGGTATTAGGGACGACCGCCGAATCTAGTTCTGCTTATGCAGCAGGTGTCTGGGCGCAAGTCGGAGTCCAGCTCAGAGGAGGTTGTTGGGTAGGTTTGTGGAGGTTTATGCGGGGTTTCAGGTACGTGGGGCCAATGTAGAGTAAGGCTTTGTAGGTGGGTGAGGAGTTTGAAGAGTGCTTGTTTCTGGATTGGGAGCCAGTGGAGCTCTTTGAGTGGCATAATGAGAGAGCAGGGTGGGAGGTAAAGACAATCTTATGTTGAATATATTCTTATTTATCACAATCAAAATGGAGTAAAGAAAGAGCATTTAGCAGAGAAGAGTACACCTGTGCACAGAAACTCTGACAAGGGAACGAACGCCTGCAGAGAAAAATGACAGCATACTTGCCCCAGCTTGACTAGGGTCGGTTGGCATGAACATTTGCTCGCCCTGCAGGGCAGATTACCTGGCAATGCTAGGAACTTTGTACAATCGCAGGAACACCAAGAAACGCTCTGGAAAACGAGAACTTTACAACGATTTAGCAGACAAACAACTGCACAAACTAGTCACAAGTTTGAAATTAAACAAAGCCACAGTTTGCTATCCTTCAAAGATTGGCAAATTGAGTACCATTAAATTAGGTAGGAAAAGCATCTTTTAAGTTTAGCACTAAAACATGGGAGAACTACGAAATGAGAAAACTGCAGAGAACGTACATATTTTAACTGGGAAGCGAGTTTTATTCGGGATGTTTGTGGCTGGTTGGAACGAGGGAGGTTTGTGGCCGAGTAGTCTGTTGGAATAATCAGGGAGAGGTGGGGATTGCCTGTTTGAGCTTCAAGACCATGAAGGCAAACGAGCAAGAGCAGTTTCAGCGTCTGACAGACCGTGGTCGCTACCCTTGACTGTAGAGGGCGTGCACAGAGTTCTTGGAGGAGCTCGAAGGACATGAATCTGGAGTGTTCCCACCGTGGTCTGGCTGGAGTGTGTGAGAGGGTGAGGAATTACATCACGCTGGAAAGGAGTGAGGTCGACGTGCAAGGTTTTAAATACCAGGAAGAGTGGCTTGGTTTAGCCTGTTTATTCTGGTTATTTTGTACTGTTGCCCCCTTTCTCCGTGTTAGCCTGTGCCCAGTCTGCTTGTTTTTCCTTGAGCCCCCCCCCCTCCCGCCACCCCGCGTTTCCCACCGCTGCCTCCCCTGCGAACCCACCCCCCCTGTGTCCCGCTTCCCCCCTCCCAGCTGCTCCTCCCTCGTCCCCCTCATAATGCAGGCCGCCGTGCGGCAGAGGCGAGCCAGTCTGCGCCCGTCCGCGCCTGGCCCACGCCCAGCACAAGAACCACTGCACCCCACTACGCCAGACACCGCTACAACGCCGCCGCCCTCCACGCACTCAATGCCGGCCGAAGCCACAACTGCTTCCAGGCCACCCCGAAGCGCGCCCACGGACCTTTCTCCTGCCTCAGCTGCAGTTTCACCTGCGACTGAGTCAGCAAACCTCCAAAGACCAGACCCAACCACCTCCGCTGCATACTCCTCAACACCCGCTCCGCACGCAGACACGCCGTCGAACTCTGGGACCGGCTAGACACCGCTGCCCCCGACGTGGCCTTCCTGACCGAGACCTGGTGGAACGACTCCTCGGCGCCCGACATCGCCATCGCCATAGCCAACCCGACGGCTACAAGATCACCCGCAGAGACCGCACCAACGGAATCGGAGGAGGAATAGCCATCGTCCACAAGTCCACCCTCAAGGTCTCCACCCACGCAGAAGACACCCTCAAAGCCGCCGAACACCTGCACTTCCAAATCCACACCGACCCCATCACCACCCTCAGAGGAACGCTCATCTACAGACCCCCGGGACCCAGGGCGCCATTCAGCGACTCCATCGCCGACCTCACCAGCACCCGCGCACTCACCTCCACGAACTACATCCTCCTCGGGGACCTGAACTTCCACCTCGAGAACAACAATGATGCCAACTCTGTCACCCTGATCGACAACCTGGCAAACCTCGGCCTCAGACAGCTCGTCACCACACCGATCCACGCCGCCGTCCGCACGCTGGACCCCATTTTCTCCACAGGCACCCATGTCACCTTCGACTACACCACCGAACTCCACTGGACCGGCCACCGCTGCATCCACTTCACCTTCAAGAAGCCAACCACGCACCACCGCACCAAACAACTCCCACGTCGCTGCTGGAGCAAAGTCGCCGAAGACCAACTGACCTCCACCCTCGCCCAGAACCAACCTGCGGCCTCCACCGACCCAGACACAGCAGCCCGCAACCTCACACAGTGGATTGAAGACTGCGCCAACACCCTCACACCACTCAGGAAACCCCTCCCCCCCCTCCCATCAACCACGCCAGCAAGAAAGCCACCTGGTTCACAGACGAGCTACAGACCTCCAAACGCGCCTGCCGGAAACTGGTGGAGAAATGGCTGCACAATCGCACACCTGACAGTCACGCAGCCCACAAGGGCGCCACTCGTAGACACCACCACCTCATCCAAATGGCCAAAAGATCCTCCTTCAAAAACAGACTGGACAACAACGCACACGACAGCAAAGAGCTCTTCAGCATCGTGAAGGAACTCTCCAACCCAAACGCCAACGACGTCCCGCCCTCACAAGAACTGTGCAACACTCTGGCAACTTTCTTTCACCAGAAGATAGCAGACATCCACAACAGCTTCAACATCCCGGTCAACCCGACCGCGCCAGACTCCTTCCCCGCGAACACCACCTGGACCAACCACCTGACCTCCTGGACCAACGTTAACGACAAAGAAACACTCAAGGTCATGAACTCTATCCACTCTGGATCACCGTCAGACCCTTGCCCTCACCACGTGTTCAACAAAGCAGACGCAACCATCGCACCCCAACTACGGAAGGTCAACGCCTCCTTCGAGACAGCCACATTCCCGGACAGCTGGAAGCACGCCAAAATCAACGCCCTCCTCAAGAAGCCCAAGGCGGATCCCAAGGACCTCAAGAACTTCCGACCCATCTACCTCCTCCCGTTCCCGACGAAGGTCTTCGAAAAAATCGTCAACGCGCAAATAACCCGCCACCTCGAAGACAACATCATCCTGGACCCGTCCCAGTCCGGGTTCAGACGAAACCACAGCACTGAAACAGCCCTCATCGCCGCCACAGATGACATCAAGCGACAACGGCGAAACTTCAGCCCTCATCCTCCTTGACCTTTCGGCCGCCTTCGACTTGGTCTGCCATCGCACCCTAAAAACACGCCTGCAAGAAGCCGGGATCCATGAGAAAGCCCTCAGCTGGACCACATCCTTCCTCTCCGGCAGAACCCAGAGAGTCAGACTCCCACCCTTCCTATCCGAGGCCACCGACATCATCTGCGGCGTACCCCAGGGAACATCACTCAGCCCGACACTGTTCAACATCTACATGGCCCCCCTCGCACAAGTAGCCCGTCAGCACAACCTCAACATCATCTCCTATGCAGACGACACCCAGCTCATCCTCTCCCTCACCAAGGACCCGCACACCGCCAAAACGAACCTCCACGAGGGAATGAAGGTCGTCGCCGAATGGATGCAGAGCAGCCGTCTGAAACTGAACTCTGACAAGACGGAGGTCCTCATCCTCGGATCCACCCCCTCGGCCGACTCGTGGCGGCCTACAACGCTGGGAACGGCACCCACACCTACCGACCACGCACGCAACCTCGTATTCTTCCTAGACTCCTCCCTCTCCATGTCGAAGCAGATCAACGCCGTCTCCTCCTCCTGCTACAGCATGCTCCGCAGGATCTACAAGTGGATCCCGTCCGAAAAAAGGAGAACTGTTACACAGACCCTCGTCAGCAGCAGGCTGGACTACGGCAACACACTCTACGCAGGAATCCCAGCCAAACACCTGCATCGACTAAAACGCATCAAAAACGCCTCCGCACGTCTGATCCTCAACATACCCCGACGCAGCCACATCACCCCCCCACCTGAAAGACCTGCACTGGCTCCCCGTCGACAAGAGGATCACCTTCAAACTCCTCACCCACGCACACAAAGCACTCCACAACACCAGACCAGCCTACAAGAAAGACAGACTCAACTTCTACACCCCCACCCGCCCACTCCGCTCAGCAAACCTCGCCCTCACGGCTGTCCCCCGCATCCAACGAAAGACCACCGGCGGCAGATCATTCTCCTACCTCGCCGCCAAGAACTGAAACAACCTCCCCACCCATGGCAGACCCATGACCTGCTCACCTTCAAAAGACCTCTCAAGACCTGGCTCTTCGCGCAGTAGCGGTCCCTCCCCTCCCCCCTCCCCCCCCCCCCTCCCCCCCTCCCTTCAGCGCCTTGAGACCCTCACGGGTAAGTAGTGCGCTTTACAAATTGATTGATTGACCACACCCTATTTTTGCCCAGAGCGGTCTTGAATGGTGATGGTGAATTGACATGGGAAAGTTATACTAGTTGATTACCTCATCAAGAGGAGATACTAACACATTACATATCGCAAGGCAATTGCTGAGAGATGCCACCATGTGGCAGTGCAATAATCATGCTTACTCCAGCCCAAGTCCTGCAAAGAGTATAGGGGCTTATCATTTGTGAAGTAGACGGGACCAGGCACTTTTAGCAATCGAACTGATGCCCAGAGAAGCCAGACTGTACCCACCCCCGCCCCCCCATGTCTAGGCACACGTCAGCACACCAGGGTATCTGCAGTAAAGGCTGGGGTGTAAGTGCAGAGTTGATGAGGGGTAAAGGGCCATCCAAAGTCGAATGGAAGGGACAGTCAACAGTGTGTTTTAAAATAATATCAGAGAAGGAGGAGAGGGCTCAGTAGATCAACTTTATGACACCAAGTGGCAGAGGGGTGGTGGAAATTCTGAGGCGCACTGAGAGACAGAAAAAAAGTTTAACTTATGTCAGAAGAGTGGACAGTTACATCATGTGCGCACAGATGTGGGTCACAAAAAATGCTTGTGTCTCGTGATTTTCAAAGAAGTGTGTGACTGAAGGCTGCACATGTAACAAAGAAGGGATTGTAATAACAGTGTCAACATGTTATGGTTCGAATGATTTGGATTGAAGCCACAGACTTACCTACGGTGTAAGTGCACGCAGGTGGAGTCAAAGACAACTATGTTGCAGAATTCAGACAAATTAACTGAGTGCAAGCTTGGAGGTGCAAACCTGCCAGCAATATATATTTTTATATAACAATATAAAACTTTTTATTTTGCAAAACACATTTGCTAGATTTGCAAATCATGCACAAGATATAAAGAAAGAAGTTTTTCAAGAGATCCGCTTCGGCCTCAACTCCAGTTTTCACTCTTTAAGACGCCCGGTAACCTGCCGTTTGAGCAATGCACTAGTTACTAGTCCAGACACACGTCTAGGACTGAATCATTTAATTTTAATATATTAAATAAAGGTGTAGGACCACACTGCTTCAAAGGCTCCACCATTCAGACGTGGCATCAAGTGTGAAAATCTACACTTGCTCATTTTTCTTAATTTCGCCTGCTTTTAGTATACATTATCTTCAGAAACAAAGCTTTTGCTGTTTTTTGCCAAGCTTCATTAAAATAATCAAGTGTACATGTGAGCATCTTTTGTGAACTGCGACTACCATTAGAGTCACTGGCTAATGATGAAAAAAAGGTCTGGTCACTCTCCATACAAAATGGAAGTGCAGAAGTTCCAAGGTGTATATATTTGAAAAACGAAGGCATACACAGGCGTTTGCAGAAACCAATTCCATGGTGCGTGTATACACTTGCGACTAATAGGCATCTCACGATATGAAAGAGCAGCTGATGGAGGGCTACAGGCAAATAGCACTGTAGGTGGGCAGAAAAGAAAAATCCGAGGCATAGGAAGGCTTCAGGGCATTGATGAAACCATTAAGTGGGGCAAGACGGTAGTGTAACTTCACGACACAGAAAAGTAACCCGAGCTTGGGCTTGTGAACTAGATGGTTAAATCTGCAGGTTACTATTGTTTTCCTGTAATCACTGAAAAGATGATCTAAAAACAGTTCAGAGATGGCCAACGGAAATGCGTCATCATTTACTCACAACATCCATTGAACAGTTCCACCTATAAAAGCGTGACGACCAGTACAGGCGCAGCTGAGGATTGGAAGTGCTGCAGAAGATTAGCTGCGAATCATCAGTGACCATAATTATATGCTCCTCTAGATGAACAAAGTAGAAGTCAAGTGTGTCCCCGACCCATTCAACTACTCTGCTGTCTACAACTCACAAAGGCTTACCACAGCCATGGGGCAGATCAGGAAAGTCAATGAGACTCCGTGGACAACTTGGTCTTTCCCTCCCTTTTGACAGATCTGGGCTCACAGAGATCCTTCGCACCCTATGGCAGTTCAGGATCAATATACTGAAATCATAGGGGTTGTCAAAAAGACATCACATTCTCAGGACCCACCCATTCCCCCTACTATCCAATTAAATAATTATAAGTAATGATACAGGAAAAAAATAGGACGTGACAAAGAAAACAAAAACCCACAACAAGTATTAACGATATAACAAAAAAACACCTTTCTAAATTAAAGCCATTTTTTGAATACTGACTGCAGACATATTGTGCAACTATCCTGTGCCAGGGACACTGCTACTGTGTGCCCGGTGCAGCCAGCCTCTTGTCCATGACTCTGTGCCTGAGCAGAGCTACACCTAGAGCCCTCAACATCAATGAGCAGCCTCAATGCTCTTAATCCTCTTGAAGAGTACTCGAGGGCAGTCCTTACAGCATAAGGTGTGGGATTATATCCAGTCAGGGAGCTTCTCTTAGCCCAAGAACCCTTCTTCTGCCTCACATACACTGGGTCCAGTAGTTCTTAGTAATAATGTTGGCAGGAACAAGTGTTTGTGCCCTCCAAGATCCTCAGAAGCACGTCGTGCATCTTCTTGGTTCAGAAAGATGTTGGCGCCCCCTGTAAATCCACAGATGTTAAGAGTAGTGCTAGGATTCGCACTAGGCTGACTAGAGGTCACGGCTGCAAACTCTAGAGCAACGGTCTAGTAATATGAATAATCTACTTGACCTAACTAATGTACTTGGCCACTAAACTGGCCCCATTATCTGTTTCTACACAATTATTTTATTTTGCGAAGTCAACTTTTTCTTCATTATCACATACAAAGAACACTTTCCAAAATGTGAGTCCAGCATTCCTGCTGCACAAAAAAACCTAATTGGTTTGATTAAATAGACTAAACGTTTGCTCCATCCAATATAAGAATCTAGCCCACATATATTCACCAATAGCATGGCCATCAGAGCGGGGGCAGGAATGTTTCTCGGTAATCTTAAAAAACTCACTTTTAATAAATATATGACTAAAGCATGAGTTGGTAGTGCACTGGTATTTACAGACCGCACATTTTCAATTGAAATAGCTCAAAACAGTCCTACTAACATGCAGTTTTACTTCTAAAACTATCTCTTGTATAAACAGTACTCTATGGAAACTGGGTTTCAGCAAACAGTTATCATTTGTACATAGTAAAGTGTTCTGATTTGTTTTAATCATGTTAAAATATTTTTTCATCACAGAATTACAAAACAATGACTTTTATAACTGCTGAAATTTATTTTGAAATGTTTGTACAGTTCACTTTTTAGCTATTTAAATGAATGTGTGTTAGAATAAAACATGACATAAGTTAATTTCACACTTTTTGTACAGCAGTTTTGTCAGATAGTTTACTTTACAAAAACCTTGAACATTGCAATCAGATAAAGAATAGTAATTGTGGATGTAAACTGACTTTAAACCTTGGTTAAATGTGGCAAGATAAAAACAAGATTTAAAGGCATCTTTAATGCTCCTTCACTTTGTGAGTGAATAGAACACCTGTTAGCTTTCCAGAAGGGGCGAGTAGGCCCTAAATATAGCTCACCCTGATCAAATCTGGCTGGAGTGGGCGAGTAGATTTGTTGAGGCCTGCTCTTTAGAGCCTCAAAAATGCCAGACATGGGAACAGTACACATGTCCTGTGCATTTCAGAGGGAAGGCGACTGTGTTTAATGTGGGCGGAGCAAGTGATCAGTTGGGTGGTTCTAAGTCAAGTGCTAAACAAGTTCTGGCAAAGTCAATACATCTGGCCCTGGGAAGTTGGTGCAATGGTGTATTAAAACAAAATGAAACTATATCTTACAACAAAAGAGAGGGGAAAAAAGTAATTACACTCCTAAACATGGCAGCCATATGCTTGCATTGGAAATTACAAAAACAAAGTATCAAGATATATTTTTAATAGAACAGTAAGGGTGTTTCATAGCAGGTAGATGTACTTAGAACAAGGATGGAAACACTTGGTCTTAATTCACATCTCAGAACATTTACGACTCTTATTGGCACAAAGAATATACACTATTGTCTTTGAATTACTGTAACCTGAAGTCATAGTTCAAATACAAAGCTTAACAAAAAAAATAATAAATAGGAATTGGAAAAATTAGAAAAGAGTAGTATTTTCCCACCAATTCGGGTTCTAAACAGTACTATTTTTAGGCACTTGTGCATATGTGATCAGACATAATAACATAATTCACCACGCAAGAGAAACATTCACTGAAATGGGCTGACCCAATTCCATGTGCTGAATACTTTGGTGGGTGCAAAATGTGTCTGCTGAAAATACTAATGGATTAACAAGGCTGAATCAAAGCCCGTCTAGTAGGTTTGTATTTTTAAAAATTGTGTGTATTTTAATTATGTATTTATTAAAATTATGTATGTATTTTTAAATTGAGTTTTTGTATTACCTAAAGAAGGCAACAGTTCAAATGTTTCTAGACCAGACCTAAAAATGGGTACTGCAGAAGTCAAGGCAATACCAAAAGTTAAAGCAGGTGACGCAGGAAGTCCGAATGGGGAGACACCAACCTAGTGCAGGGAGATGCCAGAGCCGAGACACTTCGGAAGCCATTGCTCAGCATGACCAAAAGCAGAGACAGGAGTGAGAACCATGCCGAAAGCAGAGTGCACTGCAATTAAGCTTAAGTTAAAAATGGTATTCTAAAGGTTTCCAAATCAAGCCCAGCCCATAAAGGCAGATTTGCCACATTTAGTTCCCATGCCATGGTCCTGAGGAAACTCACCTCAAAGTATGCGCAAAAATCGAGCACATTCTGTTTGTTCTGTGCAATTCGTAAACAGGACCACTGACAGCACACAAACCCAACAGAACAAGTGGTGTCTTCACATGTAGCGTCCTCGTCGCCAAACGTGAACGTGAGAGCCTTGAAGCAGCACTAGGGTGGCATGCAGTGCTTTAAGTGGGGAAAAAAAACTGGGGGTGCTCTAAAAGGGGCGTGGTTAATGCCTTGAAGGGGCGTGGCCTATCCGAGTAGGGGCGTGGTCTAAATCAAAATAACTAGCACTGTGTGCTTAAGAAAATCATGAAGTCGCATCCTCTGTCATTACACACTGTAAATAATGGGGGTTTTCTCTACCCAGTGTAATGACACCAAAGATGTCCTTTTAAAAAGCGCAGATCATTTAGCGTGACTGAGTGCATAATATCACACCAACAGTATGATTACTAAAGCAGTAATGGAAAAGCACTTTTTGAAAATGAATGCTGCAGCCACGCCAGGAAAATCACCATTGCCAAGTATCTATGATCATGCTAGAGCAGAGTTTTCAGTTTGAAAATTAAGTGGGTTTTGAAGCTCTGGCATGTCTATTTGTTATATTAATTTATTAATTATTAATTATTTGTCTTGTGTAAGTGTTTATACTAATCAACTCGTTTGTTTTAACAAGAGAGAATTACACGTGGGAACGCATAAGTGTGCTGTTTAATAATAATGTGCGTGTTTACATGTTTAAAGATTGCTGTGTATTTTTAAGCACAAAACGCTTTTCGAATTAATGCTTTTCTATGTTGCAAGAGCTAGATAATTGCATACACATAAGGGTATTAGTGGGGTTAACACTGTTCAATCACTATGCTGTGGTAACGTTGTTTTTGTCTCTTTTAATTAAGATGGTCTATTGTGGCCTAAGTAAAGATGGCCGACATGTAGAGCCTGGCCTCGAGTAGAAAACTGTGACGAGAGAGAGCCTTGCTGAATATGGTCCTGAAGTCAGCTGACCACAGTCCTTGCTTTGCCTGGTTAAAACTTTCCGTGAGGACAGCAGCAGTTTTGGGCGATCTCCAAATGAAATGAAACGTCTTTGGCAGCTTTGGGAAACAAAGGAGCTTTAAAGAAAGACTCTGAACTATGATCTCATTGCCGAGAAGATGTGGAAACTACAAGATACAAATGTATTTTTTGGTTCCTGTTCCGTTATGTTTATTTT
Organism: Triturus cristatus; assembly: GCF_964204655.1. Lineage (NCBI taxonomy): Eukaryota > Metazoa > Chordata > Amphibia > Caudata > Salamandridae > Triturus > Triturus cristatus. The sequence continues at coordinate 79,180,684 of NC_140591.1, read as the reverse complement.
GTGATTTTTCCTGAGCGGATATTTTTAAATGTAGCGATGGTACATCCTTTCGTTCTCGCTTTGCTCAGAGGTTCGACGGAAGAAGTCAATACAAATTATATTTTTCCTTTGTTTAATTCACTATAAGAATTGTTAGCCTAGAGAGGGTTTTTGCCATTTGCCTTTTGCCACGTTCCGAATCTGCGTTGGTGAGGATCGTTGCTGAGAGGACTTCGTCTTGAGAGACTTTACCGAGAGACTTGTCCTGACCCGTTCTGACATTTAGCTAGAATAGGTAACTATGAGAAAAATGATTTATTCGGATTGATTTTCTTTGACTAATTTTAGATAAAGCAATATAATTTTGAATATGGTGTTGGTTATTATTTCTTGTCAATTATTGAGTATTATAATTTGATTATTATTGTATAGATTGCCCTTAAACATAATCTAAACAATCACAATAACCAGATCTTATCGACCTCGATATAGATGCAGAGTGTTTAGGAGTTTTCCTTCCACAGGTTATTGCTGGTAGAGTATTTGAGCGTATGTTAGTGAAATGGGCCCTAGTGTATGAAGAATGTATGTGCGTGTAACTGTGAGATTACTCTATCCGTGGAAGTAGGGATATTATATACACCCTGATCTCTATCAATTTCCTGGTAGCAGAGGATGGTTATTGATGATTATCTTGATCTGATTAGATTACATATTGATTATTGATTATTGATGTTGGTATATGTACTAATACTATATGTTGGAGTCGTCATGTTGAGTTATATGTAGTGCTTCTGGAACTTGGAAGCTGGTAGCAGTTCCGTAGTAGGGCAGAGGGAAGTATATGCTGCTCTCGGGAAAGACGGGATTGTTGGTCCTGTATGTATGCAGGAAAATTCACATTGTCTGAGTTCGGAATCAGTGACATTATTGTATGTTACTATTAGAATATATTTCTGGTATATAAGGAATGTGTATGGTAGTGAAGGTTATCTGTGAAACTCTGGTCTTAAGTCCCAGGGATCCGTAAGGTTTACCGTTAAAGCTTATCGCGGGAGGAGTAATAGGTATTCTCTGAGCTTGTTTGAGGAACTGGGCAGGGGTAAGCTGCTTGGTTAACATGTGTTATAATTCTGTAGTGGAGCAGATTGTTCGCTGTTCTCGGGAAGCAGGATTCTGTGTGTATGTACTATATTTCCTTGTATGAATGTGCGTGAATGCATATACATTTAATTGATTGTAAGACTCTTTGGATAAGTCCTGGAGGAAACAGTTAAGAGATGTATGAAAGTTTGATGGTTCTTGTGAAATAGATTTTTTACTATTCTGTGGTTAGCGAAGCAGACAATGGAGATGTTTATATGTTGTAACTAATAGATTTTGTAGAAATTTTGACACTACTGAAAAGATTTTGTAAAGGAGGGGTAGACGAGTGACAGGAGACAGGAGACAAGCGACTGCAGCGACTGCTGACGTCAGGAAGACCGCGCTCTGATTGGATAATAGATCAGAATAGTGTTCGCGCTGGGATTGGTGCGTTGGTGTGAGCCGCGCAAGGATTGGAAGAGCTATTCTAGTGACGTAGACGCTCCAGGATTGGTGCGTTAGTGTGAGTCGCGCTGTTATTGGTTGAAAATTCGTATTGTATACTTGTAATACGGGAAAAGAGTAGAAGTTTTGGTAAAAGCTAAAATGTATTACCAAGAAGAGAAAAAGAAGAAAACATTCTTTGGAAAAATTAAAAAAGTGGTTTAACAAGGATAAAGATGTTAAGACGAGAGAGGGTGAATTGTTACCTCCAACGAAAACACCTGCATCCTATATGGCTGCAAGATATGGGTATCATACCTGTATATGGTTGGAGAATTGGGTTAGGTATACCAAAGAGGATGGTGTTCTAGCATTTCCAGAACATGGTTCATTTAATTTGGCCGTGTTGAGAAATTTACGGGAAAAGATGTTATGTCTAGACCCGAAACCAAGACCTACACAGTTTGAGGCTTTAGTGGAATGGGAAGAGGAAGTACATGAGCGAGAAAAACAGAGATCTGGAGGACAGTACAGGTACATGTTTGGGAGAAGACATGATCGTGAGACTCATCATGATCGAATGAAAAGGTGGCGAGATGCTAGTATGTCAGAGGGATTATATCCGATGAGAACAGTTGAAGGGGGAGCAGAGAGGGTTCCTGAGTCAGAAATGAGAAGATATGGAGTTAATGAATATGAGGATGAGGTCTTGAATGACATGATTTACAAAAGACCACCTCCATATAGACCAGAACCAGATGAGAGTACACCAGTTGTTTCTCCAATAAGAGATACAGTTTGTATCATTGAGACAGAAAATGTGACATCTGAATCAAGAGGTGATAATTCTTTCAGGGAAAAAGGGAATCGAAGTGGTGACGAAAATGCAAGAGAATTAGCCAGAACTACAACAGAGCTGACCGAAAAGATTAGGGAGTTAACGAAGAATCTGGAAGCTGTTACGGTGCCTGTAACCATAGGTCCGGTTATGCCCGTGTTTGACAAGCAGAGAATAGGTGAAAATGGTTTGGTGATTCCATATGTTGGGAATAATTTGATAAGTTCAGTTGGTCCTTCAGGAGATTCAGGAAAAAGGACAGAAAGTAGTGACCTGAGACAATCCAGACATGACACATGTAGTGAAATATTGGGTGCTAGTGAAGCTAGTTGTTCAGGGATGCCAATTTTAGAGCCGCAAAAGAGAGTGGTTCCAGTGAGAAAAACTACTGCAATAACAGCTGAAGATTTGAATGATTGGATGAAAGTTCTTCAGAAAAAGGATAAAGATTCACAAGCAATTGATGTGGCTAGGTTACGTGTAGAGATTAGAAGAGCTTGTTACAGGGACAGTTCCAACAGAAATTCTTAAGAGTCATCATGATGGTGAATTAATGTTCATGTGCAAAAATATTACCTGGAGAGCGAGAAATACACATGACAGGTTAAGAGCAATAGCGAATGAGCAGGGAGTTGACATTGATAAAGTGAAAGCTTTGCAAAAAACCTACAGGATGGATTTTTCAGAAAAGGATATTGAAAATTTGAATGCAACTGGTAGAACAGGACAGATTAAAGAAATGGTTGCATTATTGCGAAGATGGGGAGATGTAGAAAAATGGAAGGATAGGTGGTATAAGAAAAGAGAGGAATCTGAAGATAGAACAACTTATTCAGCTTTTCCAGTGAGAGAAAAAGAGAAACCAGTGGATAATTATCCTATGAGAGAAATACCTGGAGGAGGATATGTACATGTTCCATGGACCAGACAGGATATCTTATCATTTACGAATGATTTCCCTCGATTGAGAGAAAAGCCCGTCGAGTGGTATAGGCAGGTAGATAGGTTTGTGAAATTGTCAAAAGTGCTGTGGATTGACCTGAATAGTCTGTTTGATATAATTGTTCCAGCAGTCTTGTGGACTGAGTGTAAAATAGTTGTGAGTTGGCCTACTGAGGAATATCCAAGAGATCCAAGAACAGGAGCACCAGATCCAGAAGTAATGAGAAAGTATGATCAGGTGATGGTATACCTGAAGAGTAAAGTACCTGCAAAAGAGACAGACTGGGTAAAAATAGATAGAACACAACAGGAAGCAAAAGAATCAGTTCATGCTTTTTACGAGAGGCTGATACTGGCGTTTAAACAATTCAGTGGAGATGAACACCTGGGTGACAAAGATTTGAGTCATTTTGTATACAGATTTGTATATGGCCTGAGACCTGAAATTGGTGAGAGAATTCGTGAGCACACAGTGGATTGGCAGAGTAAGAAAATAGATGAGATTCTGAGACATGCGAAATACTTCAGTGATGAAATTGAAGCAAAACAGAGAAAGCTGAAAGAGAAAGCAATGTGGGCACAAGTGAAAGTTGCAGAAAGACAGGAAGCACAGTTGATGGAACAGGCGAATAATCCAGGAAATAATGCAGGGAATAGACCTAGATATGCAGGGAAAGGAAAGGGGAATCTTGAGGAAGCAAAGAAGAAGTTCCCATGTCACAACTGTGGCCAATTGGGACATTGGAGGTCTGAGTGTACCAATCCACCATTAGCGAGTAATGAGAATAAACCCTTAAATCAACAGGTGCAGAGTGAAGGAAGTAATCAACAGCAGCAACAGCAGAAAGTTGTGAGACAGCAGAGTCAAGAGCCAAAACCGCCCTTGCCGCAGAATAGAGGAGCACAAAAGTATAATCAGGATTCAGGATTCTACAATGATGAACAGGTAAACAAACCAAGGCGTTCTAATCAGGTACAACAGTACTTGTTAAAGAATGAAGGGAGTGAATCTGAGGGTGATTATTGACGGTGCCGAAGAGAGGAGGAAGAGTGCATACTTGGTGCAACTCTAGAAATAGACCAGGCAGGACCATTTGTAGATGGGAAAATAAATGGAGTGTTACTTTTTTGGTAGACACAGGTGCGACGAGATCAACTGTCAGGTCAACAGATGTTAGAAATCTTCCTCTCTCGGATGAAGCAATCCAAGTAGTTGGTGTAGCCAATACACAAATCAGAACACGTCTTACGGAACCAGTAAGAGTACAGATAGGGAAATTTTCAGACATGCACAGATTTATTGTCTGTGACACGAGTCCAGTGAACCTGTTAGGTAGGGATCTGTTGTGCAAGATGAACTGCACAATTTTCTGTACACCGGATGGAATAGCTTTTGAAACACCAGATGAGGATGTTTTGTACCGAGTGACTCTAGAAAATAGGGAAAGTGAGTTAATTGGTGCATTTGCTGTGTTTGATCCAGAGGATTTGCCTCGAGAGCTGAGGGACACAGTGAAAAGGACAGTTTGGGATTTTACTGGAGAGGATGTGGGATTGATGAATAATGTAGATCCAGTGAAAATTGCAGTGAAAGAGGGAATTACATATCCTAACATTCCTCAGTACAAAATGACACCAGAAATAATTGAAGGAATAACTCCTATAATTGAGAAAATGATTCAGCAGGGAGTCCTGAGAGAACTACTGAGTAGTCCGTGTAATTCACCGATAATGGGGCTAAAGAAGCCTAATGGGAAATTTAGGATCGTACAGGATCTGAGAAAAGTTAATCAAATTGTGGTGGCATGTTGTCCTATCGTGCCAAATCCATCAGTGATCCTGTATCAGATTCCACATGATGCTGAGTGGTATACAGTGATTGATTTGTGTCATGCGTTCTTTTCAATTCCATTGCATCATGACAGCCAGCCGATTTTTGCATTTAGGTTTGGCCAGCGTATTTTAGCATGGTGTCGAATCCCACAGGGGTATACAGAGAGTCCTTCGATATTCAATCAGTTGTTGAAAAAATCGTTGGAGAGTTTGATCATGCCTGAAAACTCAGTACTAGTACAATATATTGATGACCTACTTGTGGCATCAAAGACACGTGAAGCTTGTGAAGTAGATACCATAGCTTTACTGAATCATCTGGCAGATGGAGGGTTAAAGGTATCTCCAGCCAAATTGCAATTTTGCAAGAAAGAGGTGCATTATCTTGGACACAATATTGAAAAAGGTTTGAGAAAAGTGACCGATGACAGAATCAGAATCATCAGGGAAATGAAAGCCCCAAAGACCCAGAGGGAAGTGAGAATGTTCCTGGGTATGGTGGGTTATTGTCGTCAGTGGATAATTAATTTTTCGCTGATAGCAAAGCCACTGATTAAACTGACAAAAAGTGAGATGACAGACCCATTGGAACTAGGTGGAGAACAAATGGCAGCATTTGAAGAGCTCAAAAATAGAATGTGTGAGGCTCCAGCTTTGGGTATGCCTGACTACGAGAAGGAGTTTGAATTGTACTGCAGTGAGAGAAATGGATGTGCACTTTCAGTGTTAATTCAGAAGCATGGATTACTGAGAAGGCCTATTGCATACTTCTCATCGACACTTGACCCTGTAGCTGTGGGTTTACCAGGTTGTCTGAAATCTGTGGCTGCAACATGCAGGAGTCTGGAACAGAGTGAGGGAATCATAATGGGATATCCTGTAAGGGTATTCGTACCTCACAATGTGGCAATTCTTTTGACAAGAAGCAGAACTCAGTACATGTCACATAGTCGGCTGACTAAATATGAGAAAGTGATTCTAGGAGCATCGAATGTGACTCTTGAGAGATGTGTAAATGTGAATCCAGCGACACTTTTGCCGGATATTGAAAATGTGGGTGTGAAAACAGAAGATGATCATGATTGTTTGGATGTGCTCGATTACTGTACAAAACCGAGACCAGACATAAGGGATCTTCCCTTGCATGAGAGTGATCATGTGTTGTTTGTGGATGGTTCATGCCTGAGAAATGATGATGGTGTGCTATGTGCAGCATATGCGGTGTGCAAAGTTTCAGAGGTTATGGAAGCATCACCATTGAAAGGAGTGAAATCTGCACAAGTTGCTGAATTGGTGGCATTGACAAAAGCTTGTGAAATTGGGAAAGATTGGAGGACGACTGTGATGACTGATAGTCAGTATGGATTTGGAGTGGTGCATGATTTTGGCCAGCTTTGGCTACAAAGAGGTTTCTTGACATCGAGTGGAACTCCAATAAAGAATGCTGAAGTGATTGGGAAATTACTTGAGGCGATACAGCTGCCTAAGGAGTTAGCAGTTGTAAAGTGTGCTGCCCATGGACAAGGGGAGGATTTTATAACGGTTGGAAACCGTTATGCTAATGACATTGCTCAATACTGTGCGAAATCAAATCAGTCTATTAATCGGGAACGAGAGGGTGAAATGTCTTTTTGCTCTGTGATGTTTACTAATGTTTTAGAGACATGGGATGAAGTGAAACAGTTGCAGGATGAGGCAGGAGAGGAAGAGAAAAAAGATTGGATTAAGGCAGGATGTGCCCCAAGAGAAACAGACCATGTTTGGGTCTATAGGGATGGCAGACCAGTAATGCCAAACTCCATTTTGTCGTCAATGGCAAGAATGTATCATGGCCAGGGACATTTGGGGAGGGATGCGATGATCAGGTCGTTCAAGCAGACCTGGTACAATGCAAAGTTCAGGATAATTGCAGAGAGCATCTGTCAAAGGTGTTTGATTTGTCAGCAATTTAACACTGGGAAAAAGACAGTGGTGAGTCTGGGAACAATAGGCAGAGAAGGAGGTCCTTTTACAAGAATGCAGATTGATTTCATTGAAATGCTCCAAGTGAACAGATTGAGGTATGTTCTAGTGGTAGTTTGTTTGTTTTCAAGATGGGTTGAGGCTTATCCGACTAGGAGAAATGATGGAGTAACAGTGGCAAAATTACTGTTAAGGGAGTTGATTCCTAGGTACGGGTTTCCAGTAACGATTGAGTCTGATAGAGGTGGACACTTCTATAATGAACTCATGAGTTTGATTTGTGAAGCATTAAGCATACAGCAGAAGCTACATTGTGCATACAGACCAGAGGCTTCTGGTGTGGTTGAGCAGATAAATGGCACAATCAAGAACAGGATTGGTAAAATGTGCTTAGCCACTGGAATGAAATGGCCCGACGTCTTGCCTCTAGTGCTAATGACTATTAGATCTACTCCACATAGAACTACTGGTTTAAGTCCGCACGAAATAATCATGGGACGTGCAATGCGCCATGCATTTGTACCTGTCAATAAGTTGATGACAATAACTGATGACATGATTTTGGATTACTGTAAAGGCCTGGCTGACGCAGTTCATTCTGTGTTTCACCAGGTTGGAGAAGAAGCTACCACACTTGAGAAGAAGCAAGCTCATGATCTGAGTCCAGGAGACTGGGTGAGGATTAAGGTGCACAGAAGAAGAAATTGCTTAGTTCCAAGGTGGGGAAGGCCGAGACAAGTCATTCTAACCACGACAACTGCAGTGAAGTGTGCTGGTGTGAAAAACTGGGTGCATGCGAGTCATACTCTGAGAGTTCCAAACCCAAAAGAAGGAACTGGTAAAGAGTACTTTGAAGAATCGGATTCCAGTGATGATGAAGACCCAGAACCAGTGAGAAAAAATCAAGGTTCAGGAGAAGAAGCTTTTCCTACAAGTTCAAGAGAACCATTGAGAATCTCAGAAAGAAGATCTGATTCTGAGAGAAAGCCTGAAATTTCAAAAAGCAGTGAAGAAAAAAGAAAAGAAAAGAGCAATTCCACAGAGATTACTCCTGAATCAGAAGAGGAGGAGACTGAAGAACCACTTGAGATTATACTTGAAGAAGCAGGGTCAGAAGAAGATAGAGAGGGACAGATTGCGGAAGACCCCTGAGGAGGTGTAGGGAACATTCTTGACAAGCTAGGTGAAGGGACAAGTAGACAGCAAGAAGATTGCGTGTCGGAGACCCGAGGAGGGACAGGAGTAGGGAAGTCTCAAACAGTGGTGAAAGAAACTGTGGAGAAAAAGAAAACTGCTAGAAAACGAAAACAGAAGGCACTTGAAACAGAATTGGATGAGAATGAGAATTAACAAACAAAGGGTCGAGTTCTGAGAAAGAGAACTTGGATTGGAGAAAGAAATAATAAAGAAATTAGGCCGAAAAAGGTGATAAAAGGAGATCGTTGGCCTAACAACAGAGTAAAGAGATTGAGATACAGAGTAATAAGAGCAAATACATCAAAAGCTGAACAAGTGAATGAAGTATCGAGTCAAAATGAAGTAAAAAGAAAGGAGCAAGAAGAATCAAGAGAACCTGAGGAAATAAAAAGCATAAGAAGACCCAACCAAAAGTACAGATCACCGGAATGGTCTTATGTGGCACTGTCTGAAGAAGGAGAAGAAGAAACAGTGACTCGAGATAATCCGGAGGGGATCTTGAGAAAAGTGGTTGAGGAAAAAGAAGGAATCTTAAAAGTTATCCTGACTGACATTGGAGAAGAGTCAGATGCACAGGATGTTGTTGATGATCTGATACAATTTGATGTTACTGAAGAAGAAGGAGTGAAAACTGATGAATATCCAAATTGAGTGAACTGAGAAATCACTTGGAGAAAAAGTGAAAGGAGAAAGTCTGAAAATTAGTTGTCTGAAGTAATCCAAAGTTGGGAAACTACAGTAGTGGAGTAGTAGAGGCTAAGTCAAAAGACAAGGTCAAAGTAGTAAAATGGCTAACATAGAGGATAATCAAAGTAGATGTGCCTTCTTTAAAAGATGGTGTAGAATGTGCTGCTGCTGTACTGGATTATTAATGCTACTGTGGGGAGTTTTAGTTTTATAAGTTACTTTTAAAGTTACATTTGAGATGCATACAGAAAATATGACAGATATAGAGAAGAATTCGCAAAAAGTAGTTCCGACTAGAATTAGTAATACTTACATACACAAAGATAGGTCAATTAATAATTTTTCTAGTAATGTTTTTTCGAAGTTGCTGTACGAATATGTGAAAACAATGGAAGTTAGGGATTGCTACGTTTGTATGCAATTACCTGCATCCGTTTCAGAGGGTGTTACTTATCATTTGCCAGCTACATATGGTATTTCATGTAGTATATTAAGTAGTGTTTTCTATTTGTTAGGGAAAATAGATTATAAGATGTCTAACAGAGATAGTATTTTTGGGCATTTGCCAATGAACAAAGAGCTGAATCCAGCTAAAGAAGCTAACACTTTTGGTGAGATTTTTATTGAAGAGAAAGGATTAACATTAGATTACATTTTTAAGAATAATTTAACTTGCAGTCTGAAAGAAGAGGAGAAAGCTTTCCTAGATATGGTAGAGGAAAGGAGATTGAACATGCATGAGAAAGAAGGGAAATATGAAAAAAGTGAGACAATTTGGGACATTGAGATGGGAAAAGAATTGAGAAATGGGGCTAGTCCAACTTTAGCTCTAGATGCACCACAGAAGGGTAAGCTATGCATTACAAGGAGGAAATCCCAATATGATACATATTTTGTTGGGACTAGTGAGTGCCATGATACATACTTCATTGCAACAGGTTGGGGTTTCAGGGGTGGAGAAGATACAGTTTTCCCAGGAGTGTATTATGTTTGTGGGAACAAGGCTTATTACAAGTTGCCTGACCATTGGTATGGCACGTGATATGTGGGCCTGGTCTTTCCAAACATTTTTCATATAGATAAAATAAGCGATGTAGAACATATTAATTTACTAATGCGTTTCAAGAGAGAAACCTGGTCTGAAATTGTGGGTGATATTTTTGGGGTTTTAATTCCAGCAGTGGGAATTTCTTTAAATGCTTATGGAATTCGGAAACTGTCAACAGTGGTGGATCGCTTATCGACAAATACCGCTGGAGGGTTTCTTTTAGTGAATACGGAATTAAGTGCCGTACGTGCCATGTCAATGCAAAATCGACTTGCCCTTGATATTCTATTGGCCAAGGAGGGTGGAGTTTGTGGAATGCTGAAAGTTCAACATTGTTGCACTTACATTCCAGACGAAAGCAAAGACCTGAAGGTCTATATCAAAAATATTACTGATTTGCATGAAGAATTAGTACCACTTGAAGCTGAGAGTTTATGGACTAAAATAGCTAATAAGGTGATAGCAGTTAAAGATTTTATTGCAAAAATAGGTAGTACTATTATAGGTAGAATATGGTTTCCTTTAACTTGTATAATTATTGCTTTATTGATACTGAGATTAGTGTGTGTGTGTTGTAAAAACAGGGGAGGGAAGAAGAAATTGAATAAAGAGAGGAAAAACAAAAGGTTGAAAAGAGAACCACAAGAAATTGAATTAGAAGAATTAAGGGAGAGTGTTTATTTAGAAACAAAGAGGGATGATGAAAGAGTGACTGGTGTGTAGTGTTGTGTAAGGGGAAAAAGACATTTCCGATTTCTCCTAAAATGGGACTAAATTTTCACTAATTTTTTTTTTGGGTTTATTTGGTGATAAAATCACCAAAGGGGGGATTGCTAGAGCAGAGTTTTCAGTTTGAAAATTAACTGGGTTTTGAAGCTCTGGCATGTCTATTTGTTATATTAATTTATTAATTATTAATTATTTGTCTTGTGTAAGTGTTTATACTAATCAACTCGTTTGTTTTAACAAGAGAGAATTACACGTGGGAACGCATAAGTGTGCTGTTTAATAATAATGTGCGTGTTTACATGTTTAAAGATTGCTGTGTGCTGTTTATTTTTAAGCACAAAACGCTTTTCGAATTAATGCTTTTCTATGTTGCAAGAGCTAGATAATTGCATACACATAAGGGTATTAGTGGGGTTAACACTGTTCAATCACTATGCTGTGGTAACATTGTTTGTCTCTTTTAATTAAGATGGTCTATTGTGGCCTATTGTGGCCTAAGTAAAGATGGCCGACATGTAGAGCCTGGCCTCGAGTAGAAAACTGTGACGAGAGAGAGCCTTGCTGAATATGGTCCTGAAGTCAGCTGACCACAGTCCTTGCTTTGCCTGGTTAAAACTTTCCGTGAGGACAGCAGCAGTTTTGGGCGATCTCCAAATGAAATGAAACGTCTTTGGCAGCTTTGGGAAACAAAGGAGCTTTAAAGAAAGACTCTGAACTATGATCTCATTGCCGAGGAGATGTGGAAACTACAAGATACAAATGTATTTTTTGGTTCCTGTTCCGTTATGTTTATTTTGTTATTTTTCCTGAGCGGAGATTTTTAAATGTAGCGATGCTACATCCTTTCCTTCTCGCTTTGCTCAGAGGTTCGACAGAAGAAGTCAATACAAATTATATTTTTCCTTTGTTTAATTCACTATAAGAATTGTTAGCCTAGAGAGGGTTTTTGCCACTTGCCATTTGCCTTTTGCCGCGTTCCGAATCTGCGTTGGTGAGGATCGTTGCTGAGAGGACTTCGTCTTGAGAGACTTTACCGAGAGACTTGTCCTGACCCGTTCTGACATTTAGCTAGAATAGGTAACTATGAGAAAAATGATTTATTCGGATTGATTTTCTTTGACTAATTTTAGATAAAGCAATATAATTTTGAATATGGTGTTGGTTATTATTTCTTGTCAATTATTGAGTATTATAATTTGATTATTATTGTATAGATTGTTTAGATTATGTTTAAGGGCAATCACAATAACCAGATCTTATCGACCTCGATATAGATGCAGAGTGTTTAGGAGTTTTCCTTCCACAGGTTATTGCTGGTAGAGTATTTGAGCGTATGTTAGTGAAATGGGCCCTAGTGTATGAAGAATGTATGTGCGTGTAACTGTGAGATTACTCTATCCGTGGAAGTAGGGATATTATATACACCCTGATCTCTATCAATCATACTTAGATTTTCGCTGCCTAATGTTTCCAGTGGCCTCGGACATGGAATCTCCTACTATTTCGGGCCGCCCCTTTTCCACTGCAGGAAAAAACGGTTCAATATTGTTGGCAAATAAACATTGCAAGTGTAAGCATATGAACAATATAGTTGTTACACAACTGCTTGGCGCGGTACAGTCCTGGTCGGGAGCCATTGGCTTAATGTATATGTTCCTCAAATCGTTATGAGCTTTAGGTCAGAAGGTGACACAGCATATTTCTTTTGTAGAGAAGGGACCTGAGTGATTAGGCTGTTCATTATGGCTTCAGTAATCGCACGTCTTAATCTTTACCTGCCTGCATGGTGTGATCCTTGGCAAATGACGCTCAATTCGGTCTTCTACAGTCGTGTCATAAATGTAGTAAAAAGCACAAATGCTCCAGAACAGGTGTTTTTGTAACACCTTTTGCAAAGGGTGGTTCTACTTTAAAAAAAGAATACGTACGGCCCAGTTATGCTGAAAGAGCCGCGGCTTCCTGCCTTTGTATTCATTGCTTCTTTGTGGTGGTGTGTAATGCTTGCATACAAAGCGATGACCACGTAGTTCCAAAAGTTTGTCAGCCGTGCACCATGCAAGCAGCATTTTCAGTCCTGTTTTCTTCATTGTGGGGCCGGTGTTCATCTGCTCGAGTCCCATCCCCCAGCTGACAGCTGGTGTAATCCTCGGCATGGGTTGGTGCTTACAAGCAGCCCCTGTGGCTGCAAAACCAATCCCTTAAAAATGACAGATACATTTAATTCTGGTGATTGTGCAGGAGGACGTTTGTTATGTGATCCCTAACAGTGCAGCAACAGTGGGCAGATTCTGAGCACCGGCAGTTTTTTTTTTTTGGGCCCTCAAAACGGGTCCGAAAAAAAAAAAAAAAGAACGGACTACCTTTAGTAGCCACGAAAATAGAGCCCGATAGAGACCAGTTTCGAGGGCCCCCCAAAAAAACTGCCGGTGCTCAGACCCGGACAGACCCGGCCCACTTAAAGCCCTGGTGGCATGGACACTACACAAGTTGCCACAACATCACAAGCGTTTCTCTTAGGATGGCTGCCTAATGCCACAATGTTTCCCGTATTTTAGGGCTTGGGAGTTCACCGGTTTTTCTTCACATCCCAGTAAGAGGTGCTAAAAAGCCCTGGGCACAACGATGAGCGCACCAGCGAGGCATGCCGTGAATGTCACAACTCTCGCTTCATGTCAGTGAGGGCAGACGCCACCTCAGGCTGTCCTGGCAGCAATCCCTGCACAGTGCAGCCCATCTCTGTCCAACACTGCGGGAGGGCGTGGGTGGAAGGAATCGAAGGAGGCTAAATATAGGCACTCATTAAAAAGCAGCTGATCGCAGGATCCATTAGAAGCAGCTTCAGATCATGGAGCGGTAAGGCCAGTACTGGCAGCGTGGAAGGCCCAGCAGCTGGAAGGGCCAAGGTGGAAAGGTAGTTTCCATACTACTGCCCCCCCAAGCAAGGCAGGAAAGAACTTAACTGTGCAGTGCAATGGAGGGTGGGGGCGTAGTTCGAACACTCTAGACGTTCTGCTTGGTCCTTATTCCTTTAACTACCTGTTCATTCCCATAAGAGTTTATATATTAAATATGTAGGAGTCCACATATACGTCCATGTATGTGCCCAAACCCACCAACACGTGCACACACCCGCGGCACACAAACCATTAAAACACACATTCTCCAATCTTTGTTGAAGAAACAGTAGATTTTACATGTTATAACGTCTCTACTCTCCATCATTCATGTCTGGAAATAGCATCACTTCCTCAATGATTCCAGAACACTACACGTATATCGCCAGTTCCACACACCAGCCTCACGCTTCACACTAAGTAAGGTGAATAGGGCTAGAGCAGCAAGGGTGGCGGATACCATGTCGTGAATGTGGAAAACTTACTTGGGGACAAACCTGGTAGCATCTTGACCTACTCACTTAAATCCTTATATGAACAGATTCCCACAGAAAACTGTAGGAGTTGAATGGTGCTCCTATGAGGCAGCACTATCAGCGTGAGAGTCACAAACGAGTCAATTGCTAACAAAGAGACTGTGTAGTCAGACTGCCCCATGACGTACGCAGAATCTTGCCAGCTATCGGAATCAGACAGCAAGGCCACGACCTGACCTACACTTATGCACTATTCTTCATATTCCTCCTCCTGGTTTTTATTATTTTAGACACAAGCCTCTATTCTATTCAACTCATTAAATAGTATTAGGTCAATGCAAAATAGCTTGCATATTAATTATGTCTGATTGAGGGTTACTGGCTCTCCCGATGTGGGGAAGGTTCAAAGCTAATTTAGAAGAACAGCAATTCAGAGGGATAACCGCTGTCTAGGGGCGAGCTAGTGCAGCGGACAAGAGAAGCATAGGAGTCCCATGGATGAGATGCTCTTTAGAAGAGAAGCATCATCACTACCACTGCCACGGAAGCTCCAAGAACCATGTGTGAGTAAAGTCAATACTCCTTTGCTTGAGGAGGGGTCTTCTGACTGCCAAAAGAGCTTTGACCAGGCAGAAACCTAAGGAGTCCAGCAACTATACATTTAGAAAGGTGCATTCCACATTTCATACAGATTTAGAAAGTATTGATGGTAATTATTGCATTAAACTTGTGCAGACTAAACAATATAAAGGGAAAACAAATTTAATAATTGTTCTGAAAGAAAATATCTGCTTTGACAGAAAAAAATCATTCTAAATGTCCCGTTCTCTACCGTGCCTGGCGCTATGCTGCCACAAGCTGGGAACACCCAACATGAAAAAGAGCCATTTATGTCCCTCTGCTATTCTGAATGCTTTTTAAGTCCTGCTCTATAATCTATAAGGCTATGAAGGGCAGCACTCCCAAACCTTGCTTGGTAACCAAACCAAAGACCGCAGGAAACCTATGCAAGCGATGCAACATAGTCATCAACTTAGAGATTAGAATGGAATACATTACGTTAACGGTTTTGTAAAGTGCACTAACACCATACTCTTTCTTCTACACAAATCTAAGCACAGCAACACCAACACACCCTAGCAGTAGTGCATTGAGGTGCCATTCGAAGACTTTTCCCCACTGACTAGCTGTAGGTCTAATAAATAAATTGAGAGCTACTTAACGCATGGGAGGACACATGCATTGACCTGAAGATGGTCTTGTGGACTGCCAGCACTCAAGCAGCTAAAACGTCGACATTTATAACCTGTTTTGCGGGACAATGCATTTCTGATTTCACAGTTACATTTAGCTATGCATAAGCTCAGTTGTACTGTTAGAATAGACTGCACACTCACTGTAGTTTTTATATGTTTTAATGTGTTTTTGATTGATTTCGGTTTAAAAACAAATTGATTTAGAATTGTACAAACCTGTAGTCCCCTTTATGACAAGTTCTAATCTTCTGTGTATAGTTTACCATTGATGGCATATAATGACTGGACATTTTCTTATATGGGTAGACTACTTCTATGGACGAACCCAAATTAAACCCCAGAGTGTTCCGTAGTGTCCATGTAATGCCCAGAAGTCTTGGTTTACAAGAGGGTTGTCTATTGTGTGCCAGTTTAGAGGGTGTGTCATTAATCATGAAGGTAGTGAAAAATTGTTACAAATGCCTCAAGTTGCTACAACCATTCTTATACATCTAGGCACCGAGAGCTTGGGCAGAGTCAGTCGCAGTCAGTGGTAGAAGTAAACTATCTGAAGCATTAAACAAAAAAACCAAAAAAAATAAAATCGCTCCTGGAATACGAGAGACCCTGTACGGGACCAAAAAAATATGTGCCGACACAGAGCACCAACAGTTTAATATGAAAGGAATGGACAACCAAGGTTTCTATCCAATCTTTTCTGCAGGTTTTTACGGGCACACCAGTCACTAGCAGAATAAGGAAAGTAGAGACTAGGAAAATGCATCAAAAGAGGCCTAAATATCGGACTTTCCTAAAAAAAAGTTGAGACTATCATTTCACTGGGAGATACGGAGAAAGTATGTGGGAGTTTCTGAATATGCGACCTAAAACAAGTTCATATTACTAAACTGTGTTTAAGCATACGACTCCACTGTGTCCTTTTTTAGGTCAAGAACTTGGGAGAGCTGAAGAACCGGTCACACTAAAACCAGTCAAAGTCAACACAGGCCATCCAGTAAGGACAGCTGAATGACGGCAATTCAAGTCCTCCTACCTGAAAAAACTATAACCATTGCTCAGTTAGGCACTCAGCAGGGCACTATGTAGGGACTAGCCGATATACAATACCAAAGTCAAACATTCGTTGGTATGGTCAATAGTTTTCCCTTTGGTATAGTGACTGTGTTCACAAACATCACTGGCACACAACAGGTAGAGCAGGAGAGGATGCCACCCACACATAATTGGTACAGCATTCGAGCAGCTGCACAAGCTTCCCTCTTAAACCAAACAGATATCCCATACGGACAGCACTGCACGCTACACTCGACCAACTAGAAGACCCAAGGCGGGAGCAGCTCAAGCTTCTCACACACAGAAGAGGTGCAGGCAGCAGTCCCTCACGTTCAGCATGGGCACCTGTAGCATAAGCTTCCCGACACACAATAGCCCCAGCAGCAGGAGTACAACATCCCTTACACACGACAGGCCCATCATGGCCAATGACACCCCCTTTGTATACAGACACAGTTTGCACTAATACGTTTATAGGCTACCAACATTCCAACATGTTTAAGGTCACAAACAGCATCTACTGTACTTCCAACACTACATATAGACATGCGTTTTAGCTAAAGGAGCAAAACATGCACTTTAAATCAGATGCTCAAAGGTATTTCTTAACAATGGTTAAAAATAGTAAGCAAGCTGGGAAACCACAGCTCCGTGTATGCTTCCTGGTACATGAAATGCCTGTGGGCACAGCAATACTGGTGTACGTGCCTACTTCTAGATGTCTGTCCGTGCTTCTCTACTATGGCTGCACCAGAACACTGGAAGTATGAAATTAGATATTCCCATCAAAGGAACTTATTTAGTAAAAACTAAGGGGGAATAATGACATTTATTGGCAAGAGAAACCGAAGTCATTGAAAGCATGCTTTAATACAAGAGCCGTGTTTAGGGGTGAGGACAGGCAAATGTGTACATGGAACAGAAGAACCTTCAACAGGGAACGTCCAGCAGCTTTACAGACACTCCTACAGGGCCACTGCACTTATCGCTCATTTCATCTGCAATGTGCTACCTCCTGTGCAGCCACTATTTCTTAACAGGGCAGCCATCTTGGAATGGCATTGCCCATAGTGCATCACTGCACTACCGTTTCAAGATGGCCACCATGTTTAGATGCACAGCGGTATTCCTCCCTTCACCACCCTCCTCACCCCCCCGCCCCCCCCCCCCGGATATTGCAGCATGGGTTAGAAACAGATGATACATTTTGTGGCACACTCTTTTAAGAGGCACCTTACTTTGACACTCCGTAGGTATGCAATTCTTTTTCTTGTGATTGCCGAGGAACTGTGGAGATGCCTCGGCTGGTGTTCACATTTTTTTTTTTAAATGACATTGGACTGGGCAGATTTGACAGCAGGTGCTCACATTCTATAAATCATGGTGGACTGGGTAGATGTTAGTACAACAAACGTCCGTCAGCAACACTTCCAATGACAAGCTTTTCTAAACAATAAAAATGTATAAGAAAGATGCACAAAAAGAAACGTAAGCAAAGTGTCATGCGTCAGTCAGTACATAGTGTATTAGAAGTCTGTGCGACTTATGCCCAGGGCCACTGGAAGTATAGATTCTGTGATTGCTGTGTTTCTCATAATCGGGTATCATCTGCAGCATTGTCTGTAAATTTTACCCCCCAAAAGTTTGTTTCTTACTCAAACGGATCAAAAGTTACTAACATCACGGCAACAGGGGGAAGGTCCGATGCAGAGGTTGAATAGTCATCTTTCAGTTGAGTATTATTGTATTTGGATGAATGTGATAAAATGACAACATTATTAAGTTAAACTATGACAAAACATACTGCATTACATCACATAATTGGCTTTTTCGTGCTGCATAATTCAGTCAACCCTACTGCATGTTTTTATCACATAATTTGGTCCTCTCCACGTTGAATAATTCAAGTGGTCCTACTTAAGACACTCATAATAAATCAGAAGGGCAGCCCATAAAAAGTGTTTTACATGCGTCGACTCCCCAAAATTGAGCTTTCTTTCTGGAAAGCATACTTTTCAAATTTGTGGTGCTCCATAAAATAAAACATTACAGATCCCATATAGCATTAGAATGTTAGAAGAAAGCCCAACACTGGAAACTGGTCTCCATGATGACATGGAGGCATCTAGTAACCTTATACATGTTTATTTATTTATGAAATGTTTTCTACTTTATTTAAATGTCACAAGTTTTCCAAAGGTTTCAAATGAAAGGACATCAAAATGGGCGGGATCGACTGAAAACGACATGCCACTTTTTTTTTTAAATCACAAAAACAGTTTGTATACTTATTATATAGAAAAGATCCCTGATAATGTCGACTTTTAGGTGCTTCAGGCTGAACCAATTGGAGGAGGGGTGGTTTCTGGTTTGTGAAGGAGAGGGAGGGAAAGAGACCTAAGGAATTTAAATAAAGCCTTCTCACCAGGGTGCCCGCTACCTGAAAGAAATGTACATATGTGCACTTCGTTAATCAGCAAATGTAAATGCAGCTTTTGAGCCAGTGTAGGCTTTAATAGATGGCGTCACTTCAAACTTGTTGTCAAAGATTTAGGACCCGATTTAAAGTTTGGTGGAAGGATTACATCATCACAAGTGTGACAGCTATTCCCTTCACCTTATTAGGAGTTCATTATATCCTAAGGCACTATCATTAAGGTGGACAAGATGTTCATCAAGTTTGTGAAAGAGGCATACAGCCAACAGAGATCTCACAAAGTGAAGGAGTGCCCTTGACACCGATTAATTTAATCTGCATTTATTTTTCATTGAAGGTGTCTGCAGTATTTTCTATGTAGGGTGAAAGACCCCAAAATCTGTTACATATGTTCTTTTAAACCACATTTCGGTCCGCACCACCAAAATAACTCACCCAACCCCATTGTACTCAGAATCACAGTTCCCATATATTTTTATGTAACAATAGACAGGTTCAACCCTATAACCCTTAGAACCAGGGTAAAATAGATATATCTTAATGTGTGTTCACTCGGGGGGTGGGAGAGGCCAATTGAAAAATATATAGAATATAATAAACTAAGCCCGGGTCTAGTGAATGAGATTTATAGAGTTGAGTAAATGCATACACATGATAAATTAAGTGGTTACTGTGAGTTTATAATCTAATCACAGAAGATAAGTAAAATCAATTACAGCTTATTCAGCATAATCACAACGGCACAGTGTCATTAGTGGGACAACGCATTAAATACAATTTGGTGAAACCGGTGCAATGCAAAAGTACAGAGCATAGAATCAATAAAAAGGACAAGCTGCAAAAACAACAATCCACAGTTGGCTGAAACCGGTCGAATCTGGAGAATAGACGTACAATCAGCTTGGCCAGTCCATGTTAAATTGTTAGTTGATTTTTAAAACCCTATGGTTTACTTAACGGGGGTCACCATCAGGACAGATGGTCAAGAGACATTTAGGAAAAAAAGCAACCAAAAACTGCAGCTAGAGTACCAAACTCGATGGAGGGAATGGAATGTTTCGGCCAAAAGGACCAACTTCACCTGGAATAATGGCCGAAGAATTCCTGCATAGGGCCAGCCGTCAAAGGACAGGTTGGTAAATAATTTCTGACTGCAAAAGCTAACCGGCCTTAAACCACTGCAGCGTTCTGGCTCAGGGTGCACACAAGCAGGAAAGAGTTGCGGGAATTCCTAGACTGCATCAGTCGTAGGAAGATAGGCAGCCTCCCTACAGCAGATGCTTCTTGCGGGTGCCCGGCAAGGGTAAAATCTCAACAGGAATGAATAAAGGGTTTCCGAGTCAATGTACGTTTGACTTTCTCCCGGTCTTATGCCCAGGCAGACACTTGCATTCTTATCATGCGGTGCCTGCCTTTCTGTTTAGGAGCGGCTTCAGCCAGAACGCTGCAGATGATTAAGACCTTTTAGCTTCTGCAGTCACTAATGATTTAGCTTCCTATCTTTGGACGTTTAGTCTTATTCGGGAATTCGCCGCTCATTATTCCAGGTGGAGTTGGTCTTTTATTCGGGAATTCGCTGCTCATTATTCCAGGTGGAGTTGGTCCTTTATTCGGGAATTCGCCGCTCATTATTCCAGATGGAGTTGGTCCTTTTGGCTGAAACATTCTTTTCCGTTAATGGAGTCTGGTAGTCTAGCAGCAGTTTTGGTTGCTTTCTCCTAAATGGCCTTTGACAATCTGTCCTGATGACTCTGGTCAAGTTAACCATATGGGTTGGAACGTAGAGTCAACAATTTAATATGGACTGCCCAAGTTGATTGATCGTACTTCTACCCTCCAGATTTGAGAAATGTAATCCCAATGTGGATTCTCTACATATCGTTTTTCTATTGGAGCCCATTTTTATTAATGTTATGCTCTGTAGCTTCGCATTGCATCAATTATTCACTGGGTCATCTGACTAATGACCCTGCATAGTTAATACCCATTGTGATTATGCTTTATAAATTCCGACTGATTTTCTCATCTATTGTGATTTTGTTATAACATCACATTACCCAGTTATCTTCTAGTTTGTGTACATTTACTCATCTCAATAGCTCGCATTCAGTAGACCCGGGCTTACCGTATATTTTATTTCGTTTCTTTTTCAATTGCCCTCTGTACTCCCCACCGAGTGAATCCATGCTTTGAGATGCCATACTGTTTTATTTACTTAACCACTGACTGACTCCTACTTTGGTAGAGAAAAACCTATGTTGGTCTCTTTAAATACGTTTTAATGCCATTGTCCAAATTTTGGAAAGAAAAGACAAAAAGCAAAACGGAGCAGAGCGTGCAACAGGTGGAAAGCGTGTGCTAGTCTTCAGAAACGTTTTAGGAAACTACAGAGACCGGCTGGGCTTTCTCGCTCTCTCCACGGGAGTCCAATCCAAGAACGGGGTGTGGGACCTGGGCATGTCTCTGCTGCCTTCCTCACACCGACCCTGTTCATCTTCGGCAGAGAGGGGGGTGGGGGTGCTGCTGCTCCCCTCACATCACGTCCATGCGGGTGCCTTCCACTTTTAGAATCTACCAAGTTCCAACGCTAGAATGTGACGGAAAGAAGGCCTCGTCTGGCACCAGAGGATGGAAAGCCAATGATTAGGAACCGAACGTCTCGTCACCCGGCAGGAAGTGCGTGCTTTAGTGATTACACTCAGCATGGTTTAGTAATAGCCGCTGATTGGTAAGTCAGCCTAGTAGGTGATTAATATTAAAAATGCGAGCCCCAATTACCATTCCAAAAGGAACACCTGCACTGGAGGCATCTTGGGATATTCAAGTACTGCGCCATGTGACGTCTCCACACAATGCAGGGGAACGCCCCACCCCAAGGATGACGTCAAGACGGGGGGGAAAGGGGGCAATAGTAACACAAGAAAAACGTTGCACTCATTTGCAGACTACCAGAGGGCGGTGCACGATTTGTTTCCTTTCGAGTAACACCACCTTTTTTATTATTTATACAACATTTTCTTTTTTCAAAGAAATAAGCAAAAACAGTATTATATTAGTCAAATTAATCATGAAAAAGTATCTCCTTATCTTCAGGGGCTCACACAACTCTAAATTCAGATTTTTGAGATTCAATTAGCCTTTAGCAGTTGATCTGTAATTTAGGGATTCCAAAGGGATTTAGTTAAAGCTCGTAAATCCAATTAAAATAAAGCATACATTTATTTACCCAACCCTAAAATAAAGGTTTGGTTCGCAAGTATGCTCAAGTCCTCCTGTTCCTGTCACGCCGCAGGTTCCTGGGGATTATTGCCAGTTTACCTCTCCAGAAAGCACAGCATTAAACACAGCCAAAAGCACTGCGTCACTGTAATTACCAGGCAAGAAGAGTGCAGTCCGATGAGAGATGCAGTGTCTGGACACTGACCCACCCGAGCACTTCCTCGCCTGTGCACGCAATAGTGCTCCCCCTTCCGGCGCTTCCCGCCTGTGTGCACGATACCATTCCTCCTTCAGCGCTTCAGCTGTGTGTGCAATAACACAGTTTAAGCGCGTCCACACCTGTACACGCAATACGACTCCGTGCAGGGTTTCACTGCGCACACAGTAACCATGTTTCAGCCCTTGCTCGCCTATGTGAGTAGTAAATCCCATCCCTTCTGTGCTTACTCTGTTGCACACCACCTTGCAGTCCCTCACCTTCATTCAGAACGGTTTTAGATCTTCCTTGCCTGTGCATATAACAATCCCCCCCCCGCCCTTTAGTGCTTCCTCACCTGTGCATGAAACAATCCCCCCGCCCTTTAGAGCTTCCTCACCTGTGCATGAAACAATCCCCCCCGCCCTTTAGTGCTTCCTTACCTGTGCATGAAACAATCCCCCCGCCCTTTAGTGCTTTCTCACCTGTGCATGAAACAATCCCCCGCCCTTTAGTGCTTTCTCACCTGTGCATGAAACAATCCCCCGCCCTTTAGTGCTTTCTCACCTGTGCATGAAACAATCCCCCGCCCTTTAGTGCTTTCTCACCTGTGCATGAAACAATCCCCCACCCTTTAGTGCTTTCTCACCTGTGCATGAAACAATCCCCCCGCCCTTTAGTGCTTCCTCACCTGTGCATGAAACAATCCCCCCCGTCCTTTAGTGCTTTCTCACCTGTGCATGAAACAATCCCCCCGTCCTTTAGTGCTTTCTCACCTGTGCATGAAACAATCCCCCCCCACCCTTTAGTGCTTCCTCACCTGTGCATGAAACAATCTCCCCGCCCTTTAGTGCTTCCTCACCTGTGTTTATGAAACAATTCCCCCACCCTTTAGTGCTTCCTCACCTGTGCATGAAACAATCCCCCACCCTTTAGTGCTTCCTCACCTGTGTTTATGAAACAATTCCCCCACCCTTTAGTGCTTCCTCACATGTGCATGAAACAATCCCCCGCCCTTTAGTGCTTCCTCACCTGTGCATGAAACAATCCCCCCGCCCTTTAGTGCTTCACCTGTGCATGAAACAATCCCCCCGCCCTTTAGTGCTTTCTCACCTGTGCATGAAACAATCCCCCCACCCTTTAGTGCTTTCTCACCTGTGCATGAAACAATCCCCCCGCCCTTTAGTGCTTCCTCACCTGTGCATGAAACAATCCCCCGCCCTTTAGTGCTTCCTCACCTGTGCATGAAACAATCCCCCCGCCCTTTAGTGCTTCCTCACCTGTGCATGAAACAATCCCCCCGCCCTTTAGTGCTTCCTCACCTGTGCATGAAACACCCCGCCCTTTAGTGCTTCCTCACCTGTGCATGAAACAATCCCCCGCCCTTTAGTGCTTCCTCACATGTGCATGAAAGACCCCGCATTTTAGTGCTTCCTCACCTGTGCATGCAACACCCTGCCCTTTAGTGCTTCTTCACCTGTGCATGTAACAATCCCCCCGCCCTTTAGTGCTTCCTCACCTGTGCACGGCACAACCCACAGCCCTTCAGTACTTCCTCGCATGTGCATGCAACCACCCCAGTCCTTCAGTGCTCCTCGCCTGTGCATGCAACACCCTGCCCTTTAGTGCATCCTCGCATGTGCATGCAACAATCCCCCCCCGCCCTTTAGTGCTTCCTCACCTGTGCATGCAACACCCTGCCCTTTAGTGCTTCCTCACCTGTGCATGCAATAATCCCCCGCCCTCTTTTGCTTCCTCACCTGTGCATGCAACAATCCCCCCGCCCTTTAGTGCTTCCTCGCCTGTGCATGCAACACCCTGCCCTTTAGTGCTTCCTCACCTGTGAATGCAACAATCCCCACCGCCCTTTAGTGCTGCCTCACCTGTGAATGCAACAATCCCCCCCGCCCTTTAGTGCTTCCTCACCTGTGCACGGCACAACCCACAGCACTTCCTCGCATGTGCATGCAACAATCGCCCCCACCGTTTAGTGCTTCCTCGCATGTGCATGCAACACCCTGCCCTTTAGTGCTTCCTCGCATGTGCATGCAGCCCCCTGCCCTTTAGTGCTTCCTCGCATGTGCATGCAGCCCCCTGCCCTTTAGTGCTTCCTCACCTGTGTATGCAACAACCCCAGCCCTTCAGTGCTTCCTCGCATGTGCATGCCACACCCTGCCGTTCAGTGCTTCCTTGCCTATGTGTGCAAAAATCGCCAGCCCTTTAGTGTTTCCTCGCCTGTGCATGCCACAATCCTTGCATGTGCATGCAACACCCTGCCTTTTAGTGCTTCCTCGCGGGTGCATGCAACACCCTGCCCTTTAGTGCTTCCTCACCTGTGCATGAAACAATCCCCCCGCCCTTTAGTGCTTCCTCACCTGTGCATGAAACAATCCCCCGCCCTTTAGTGCTTTCTCACCTGTGCATGAAACAATCCCCCACCCTTTAGTGCTTTCTCACCTGTGCATGAAACAATCCCCCCCGCCCTTTAGTGCTTCCTCACCTGTGCATGAAACAATCCCCCGCCCTTTAGTGCTTTCTCACCTGTGCATGCAACAACCCCAGCCCTTCAGTGCTTCCTCGCATGTGCATGCCACACCCTGCCGTTTAGTGCTTCCTTGCCTATGTGTGCAAAAATCACCAGCCCTTTAGTGTTTCCTCGCCTGTGCATGCCACAATCCTTGCATGTGCATGCAATAACTACCACCGTTCAATGCCTGTATATGTAGTAACCTCGCTTAAGTGCTTCCTACCCTGTGCATGTAGTAAACAACCATTCAATGGCTGTATACGTTGTAACCCTACTTCAGTGCTGCTTCACATGAATATGTAAAAATCACTATGCCTCAGCGCTAGCTCACCAGTGTTCAAAATAACCACAATACAACACTTCCTCACCTGTGCATAGAACCTCCGCAACTTTACAATGCCTGTATACGCAGTAACCCAGCTTCAGTGCTTTCTCGCCTGTACATGTAATAACCACAGTTCAATGCCTGTATACATAGTAACCCTGCTTCAGTGCTTTCTTGCCTGTGCATGCAGTAAGCACCACTATTCAATGGCTGTATACGTAGAAACCCTGCTTCAGTCCTTTCTCGATTATATATTAAAAAACTACCATTGATCAATGCCTGTATATTTAGCAACACTGCAACGGTGCTTCCTCGCCTGTGCATGCAACCACCGCCGTGAAATGCCAGTATACGTAGCAACCCCGCTTCAGTGCTTCCTCGCCTGTACACAGAACCTCCATCACTTTAATGCCTGTATACGTAACCCACTTAAGTGTTTCTGCACGTGCGTTTGTAAAAAATCACTATGCCTCAGCGCTAGCTCACCAGTGTTCAAAATAACCACACTTCAGCGGTTCCTCACCTGTGCAACCTCCGTGACCGTACAATGCCTGTATATGTAGTAACCCTGCTTCTGTGCTTACTGCATGAACAGGCAAGGAAGCACTATCATTCAATGCCTGTATATGTAGGAACCCTGCTTCAGAGTTTCCTCGCCTTTACATGCAACCACCACGGTTCACTGCCTGTATATGCAGTATCCCTATTTCAGTGCTTCTTCGCCTATGTACGCACAAACTGCCACCCTTAGCAGCCAGAGCCATATCAGTCTTTGAACACTACTTTTTATGCTTTCTCCCCTCTCACAACTGGTCAAGTAACAGACCTGTTCCATCAAATCAGGGTCGCCTTTTGATCCTTGTCCACCCAGAGTACTACAACTAGCCTCTGCCAGTGTCCCCGGTCACCTATTATTGATTTTTAATTAAATATTCTTTTTAGGGCACTTTTATAAAAATAAAAAAAATGGGGAAAAACATCAATCCTCCCTCTCCTAAGAAAGCCAAACCTGGACGCAGATCACTGCACCAACTATAGGCCAGTTTCTTGGGTTCCTTTTCCGGCCAAGATGGTAGAGATTTCTCTATCCAGGAACAAAAGCTGTTGGATCCATCTCAGTTTGGCTTTAGAAGCCAACATAGCTTCCGAGTAGGTCTGAACAAGGAGGGAGGGAACACTGCCTTAATTTTCCTAGATCTTTCGGCAGCATTCGACACCATTAACCATAGACTTATCATCACTCGTCTGTTTGAGTTAGGCGTCAGAGGTGCTGCCCTTAAGCTCCTAAGATCCCTTCTCACTGATCGAGTTCAGTTTGTGGAATCCAATGGCCACAGTTCAACATCTTTTACACTACCCTCTTGTGTACCACAAGGATCGGCATTGATTCCAACTCTTTTTAATCTATACGTTACATCTCTAGCTTCACTGATTAAAAGTTTTGGTTTCCCAATTGTCTCATATGCGGACGGCACCCAGATCGTAGTGTCGGTCATAGAAGATCTAGACAGGACTGCAGAATGCTTCCATGACTGTATGCAACAGATTGGGAGCTGGATGTCTAACAACTGTCTGGAACTAAACTCTGACAAAACGGAGGTGCTTCTCTTTGGAAAATCAACCATCATGATAGTCTCCCAAATGGTGGCATCAGGAAATGGAAGCTTCCCCCAATTCCTGTTCCCAAAGTGAAAAATCTGGGAGTCCAATTTGCTGAAAAGCTTTCCTTTGTGGGACACGCAAAGGTCATCACCTCCTCATGTTTCTTTCTGTTTAAATCAATCACTTAAGAAGGTTTCCCCCTACATTCCTCTGCACTTACACAAGGCAGTGATCACTGCACTCGTCTTTTCAAAAATAAACCACTGTAATGGGCTTTTTTTTGACCGCCCACAAGAAAGCTCTGCATAAGCTCCAGATGGTCCAAAATGCAGCAGCTTGACTGCTTCTTGGGATACCAAAATATCAGTCTGTTTGCCAATCTCTCCCTTCACTCCACTGGCTCCCGGTGAGAAAGCGTGTAATGTTTAAATCTCTGTGCATAGCTTTTAAGGCCCTTCATATTGACAGCCCAGAATCCATCTGACAGCTCTTTCAATGGTACACCCCACCCCTCCCAGGACTTTAAGATCTTCCTCTCAGGCCAATTTGGTCGTACCTAAAAGAGCCACCTGGGGAAGTAAGAGCTTTGCAGTGGCCGCTGCTAAACGTTGGTACTGGATACCCCTCAAACTAAAATCCATAAACAACCCGCTTACCTTTCGTAAGGCTCTTAAAACATGGATGTTTAATGATCAGTACAGCATTCATATCTTTTTTCGTTAGGATCCGCACTGGATGTCTAGTTAAACTCACTTTTTCACCTACTGAGAGTCTCGGCGCCTTTCATTTCAATAAACCCCCTTCAGCACTTCCTCGTTTCCAGTAGGAAGCACCCAGCTACTACACCCATCATATTACTGCAAAGCAAGGCATGGAAGGTGTACCACAAGAATGCGTACGTCACCAGAGGGGCCTGTAAAAGCATGCTCACAGACATCTGTCAGAAAGCCTGCGAGCAATGAGCCTGCCCCGAGTTCAAACCACGTGTAACAGGAGGACTCCTATCTGTGCAGTAATTCATCAAATGAAAGGCTGTTCTAGTGAGTGTGCATCGCACGACGTTCACCTTTCGAGGAGTTTAAGCATGCCTGAAAGAGGCCTCAAGCAGATGAAATCGCTGCTTCGGTCACGACACGTTTCTAACTCGAGGGAGCAGAAATTCCAGTTTCATGCAGATTTTGAGTCCGCCTCTCAAGGAGATAATCCAATTCCTGGAAGAAATAAAGTAAACCCGCTTCGCCCAGAGTGACAAGGCGCACTTTTCTGAAAAAGCCCTTCCTTTGCCACGGTTCACTGGCCGCAGGAAGTGAAGTCAATATTTGTTGGACTGGGGCGGCAGCATGGATACCACTGTGAACCAAGCGACTTGAGGACACTAACTCATCACGCAATACACTCCACCCACCCCTATGCGTCAGCTTCACCTAGCGGCAAGACGAGCTTGGCAGGCAAGCGCTATGCAAAACACAACACCTCACTGCGCTTGGGCATCCAGCGAGCGGCCTGCGCTACTGTTGATATTTTAATTCCCTTTATTGCGCAGATTTCAACAACCCTGGTGTGGGTGGGTCTAAAGCATGTTCGTCTGTGACCGATATTTGAGGTTAGTTTGAATTCGTTATTTGAAAGCCAATGGCTTAAAGGGTCTTCAACGACGTGAAGATGGAGAGAACTGGGAAGAATGGTGAAAGCGTGTTGGTTTAATGAATGTTTATTCCTTTCACCGAATTCTAGACCTCAGAGTGGGCATTCAGAGACTGGGAAGTTAAATGTAGGATGAGCTCTGCCGGGCAAAATTTGGATTACTTCATGTGGTTTTTCAAGTCTGGTGTTTGGCTGCAAGATCTGTCAAATGATGTATTCTGGATTGTGGTAGCTGGCGCTTAACGTGAACCACGGTTTACTGACCAAACATGATGAGGTACAAGTAGCTAATGCAGGGCGCAACAATTAAGAGACTTAGATAGCTTATTCAGAACAGGCAAGAACACCTCCATTTTGAACCTTTTGTAGCCCAGAAAGCTACTTACCAAGGTGATCCAGGTAGAAACCATTACAAAGATCTATATTAGAGGAGATGGTGGCTTGGGCCATAGGTTTTCCTGCTTTGAGCAGAGTAAAATAAAAAGTTAATAAAAATGACATTTGGTTAACACATGATCGAACCACAGTGTTTACTTGAAAACTGGCCCATGCACAACAGGAAAAGGTAAACCAGGAATATTCTTTGACAATCCTGATCCCATGGTAATCAATCCAGTGTTCACTGTTGCCCAGACATGCAAGAAGGACCCGAGGCAGGTCTGGTGCGAGACTAGAGTACCTTCTTGGCAAACCTGTTCCAATATGGAGTGTGATATTCCTGTCCAACACCCCTTCTCACTAACAGATCACTCACTATATTGAGAGAGAAGTTTGAGCTTGTCAAGATGGGATAAAGAACTGCACCGGTTCTGGGGAGAGTGTCATCGATGCTAGGATGCTACTTATCACGGGGCTTCGCTGACAGGACTATCCTGAAGCCCCTCACAATACTGCATTATAATATATAGCGCTTACTACCCCCGACGAGGCGTGGAAGCTCTTTTTCGGTGAGTAGAACGTCACTCTAGAACCCAAAAAGGATTAGTGGGGAATAAGAATAGTGAAATATGAAATTAATTTGAGCAGTGGACATGTTAGTCAGTAATTTGGATTGAAAAGGATAGTGGATGGCTAGAAGAGGGAATGGTCTATATATAAACTCGACTGGCAGGCACCTGCATGAACTGAAAGATGGGAAGGGCAGTGGGCTTTGCTGTACCTACCTTATGAGCAGGTAGGCACGCTGTTCTACTTGACCACTGTGCCCAATCACAGGATAGTATCCCTGTACTGAGAATGGATTTACACAGTGATTCAATTTGGCATACGCCAAGCAGTTCAATGAAGATAAAACTACAGCAAAGAAAGCAGAAATCTGAAGCACACTTCTGTGGACAGAACTGCGTATCATTTTGGGAATGACCATTCAGAGTTTTACACATCCGCAATCATGGATGCTGAAACTCCTAGAGGCGGCAACAGTTACCTTGGCTGGATTGTGTGTTCTCTTTGATACCGCAATACATCTCAGGGTCCCAATATGGAAGGTGAATGAGTCTCAGGAGAAGGGTGAACTTAGCCAATGTCTATCCCCATCCCATAGACTCAACAACAAAAATCTGGCTTAGTATGCAGACAAGAGGTGGAAAACCAATATCTAATATTAGTTATATTTTGGCAGGACATCTTCCCAAAGAGCCACTGTCATTTTGACCATTCCTCCTCCTCTTGATTCGGTGCGTTAGATAATTCAGAGAAGCAGCTCAACATTTCCTTAGAGTGAACGGTAGGTAGGCCCTAGAAATCATACGCATGGTTTCCAATATTACAAACCGGAAACAAAATATTTCTTTTGAGCAGCTGAATAAGCATTATATATGCTTCAATTTGAGAACAATTATATTGAACTTGAGTAGGCAACCATAACTGATTAGGGAGCAAGCGCCATGAAAGGAGACCAGAGATTTGTGAGGGACCTTTGTACTTCATCAATATTATATGACCACTTTGAAATCTTTGTGCTTTGATAGAACTTCAAAAAACTTGTAGGAGCCAATTTATTAACGAATAGTAAAAGATGTATAGGGCTCAATTTATAGTGCTAGTTTATGGACAGTCCGTACGTCCCGTCCAGAACTGAAGAAAGTGAAAACCAGGGCTTAATTTATTGCACTAGCTCGAGCACCTGACCTCAATAACTTAGAATAGTAAATAGCGAGCTCAATTTATAACACTAGCTCGCGAACAGTCCGCTCCAGAACTGAGAAGAGCAAACAGTAGTGCTCAACAACCACTCATCTCTAGATCTCAGAAGAGTGAGGAGCAGGGCTCAATTGATCGAGGACAGCCCCTCATCTCCAGAACTGAGAAAAGTGAGGGGAAGGGCTCAATTTATAGCGCCAGCTCTAGGACAGACCCTCACCTCCAGAACTGAAGAGTGAGGGGTAGGACTCAATTTAAAGCACTAGCTTGTGGAACCTCGCTCACCTCCAGAAATGAAAAAAGTAAAACCGGTTTGTTTGCACAGGTTCTGGGATCCTGCACGTGAACTCTCAATACTAGTGTGTGACCCTAGGGAACAGTTCGCTGGTCTTCTCTTAATGATTATACAATCACTAACAAGTACAAAAGTCAGGCACATCTCTGAATCAGTCTTCAAGTTTCAACAATAACCGTGTTCGACCAGCAGCATTCATGGCTTCGGTGAGCTTTCTTCAAGAACATGAAAGGTTCATATCTGAGAAAGAGTGAATCGTCCATCACAATGCTTCCGCCACCTGGCCCTTCACATGCCCTTTCTTGACCAGGATGGTCCTGCATTGTTGTTAGTCTTTGCTGTTGGCAGACAGACCTGAAACTCGCTTCAAGCATTTGCATTTCAGTGAAATACCCGGCTTGGATCTTCCAGTGGATGAATGAATGAGGAGGCACTTGTAAAGCACCTTGTTACCCGAGGGCATCCCAGCGCTAAGGAGTACACTAAACCAGGTTCATAACATATCAGGGATGGAGAACGGTCTTTAACTGTTTGCGGAAGTGCTGGTAGCTGGATTGGGAGCGGATGTTAAGGGGAATGAAATTCCAGAACTTGGCAACACTATGTGAAAACAAGCGGCCTCCACATCTTGTTAGTTTGATTTTTTGGGACCGTTAATAAGTATTTGCCCTCTGATCTTAGGGCTCTTTTAGGCTGGTAGGGAAGAATCATGGCTTGAATCAACGGGGATCCTTTTCCAGCCAGTGCTTTATGTGTAATGCACATAGCTTTAAATTGAATCCTCTCCTGGATTGGAAGCCAATGTAATGAGGCCAGAGCAGGTTTGGCTGAAAATAGTTTAGGAACATTTAAAAGCAGCCGAGCTGCACAATTTTGGACCGTCTGTGATATTTTAATGGTGGACAGTGGGGCTCCAAAGTAAATGGCATTCGCATAATCCAGTCTCGACGGGATTAATGCTTTTACAAACAGCCTTCTGGCTAGAAAAGGTAGAAGGGGAAGAATTTTCCTGATCATCCGCAACAGGCCATAGCAAGTACCTGAGTACCTGCCACTTTCCGCGCCTGTTCCTTAAGATTTAAGTTGGAATCTAGTACGACTCCTAAGCTTTTTATAGACTTTTTCAGGTGGGGGGGGGGGGGGGGGGGGGGAGGATCCAGACTGTTAGGCCACCAGGAGTCTATATTGAGGGGGGCCGCATTGCCGAGAAACATGATTTCCGTTTTAGCTCCATTGAGCTTCAACTATGAGGTGTCCATCCAGCTGGCCACTTTTTCTAAGCCAGATGTAAGGGCCCCTACGGAGTTGTCATTTTTATTCAGTGAGACGATTAACTGAGACTCGTGTGCATAGGTGACGATCTGCATCCCATATGGAATGACTACATGAGCCAGGGAGCTCAGATGGACGTTAAACAGGGTGGGACTTAATGCAGATCCCTGGTGGGACTCCGCAAGTAAGGGGTACTTGCTTGGAGATGTCTTCCTCAAACACTGAAAAAACTGTCTTCTAAAAAAGACTGCAACCATTTCAGTTTTATTCCGTTAACTCCAACATCTCGAAGTCTGCTAATCAGGAGCGAGTAGTTGACTGTGTCGAAGGCTGCGCTTAGATCTAATAAAATAATTGCAGCGCAGCCTCTGCTGTCGAGAATTTTCCTGGTTTCCTCCACTACCGACAGGAGTGCAGTCTCATTGCCATGCTGTGATCTAAAACCTATTTGAGAGGGGTGGAACAAGTCATTATTTTCCAAGAAGCCTGAAAGGGAAGAGTTTACGTTCTTCACGGCAATTTTGCTTATGCCCGGAAGCAGGGAGATAGGAGGTCGATAATTTGCCCAGTCTTCCGGATCCAAGTTGGGCTTCTTTAGCAGAGCCTTGACCATCGCCTGTTTCCACAAGAGAGGAACAATTCCTATAAGAAAGGAGGCATTAATCAGGTCAACTAAGGCCGAGGAGATGGTTTTACTGATCTTGTATAGAATAGTGGGTGGGGCTGGGTCAGAAGGTGAACCCGATTTAAGATGGGTTAGGATTTCTACTAAGGAATTCTGATTCAGGAGGAGGAATTCCTTCAGTGTGGCCTGTTCCTTTGTTGAGTCAATTTGAGGTACCAGCTGCTTGTCACTTTCCTGAGGGAAGGACTTGTAGATGGTTTGTATCTTAGCTGAGAAGAATTCTGCTAGCTGATTACAACGGCATTGAGGGTGGTCTACGGTCGGTGAAGGGGCAGAAGGAGTGGCCGGTGTGCTTATTTCTTGCCTGGCCCAATTGAATGGGAGCAGGAGATGATCGGACCAGGGTAATGGGATAGGTTGGGAAGCAGTCAAAGTCTGAATATTAGAAAAGATGGGGTCCAATAGATGACTTTTATTGTGTGTTGGCCCTAGAACTTTTTGATTGAGCTGAAAGGCCGCTAGCTCCTCCACAAAATCTGATATTTGAGGGAGTTGTACATTATCAAAGTGTATGTTGCAATCACCCAATACCGTAAAATTAGGTAGGGAACTTGCCAAGTTAGTTACAATTTCAGGCATGGCCTGACAAAATGGACTAACCGGGCCTGGGGGGGCGATAGAGTAAAATGCCCGATAACATGAGATACCCAGATAGAAAAACAGGATACTTTCGCAGTTAGGAATGGGATTATTCGAAATACGACATTTAAGAATATCCTTGTGAATAATGGCAATGCCACCTCCCCGACTGACATCTCGGTCTTGCCTCTGTATCATATAGTGAGGTGGGAGTGTTTGTACAATGGCATAATCCAAGTCTTTGTTTAACCAAGTTTCCGTGAGGAATAGGATATCAGGTTTTTCCTCTTCCAGCAGGATGTGGATTTCCACAGCATGTTTGGGAGGGAGCGACAATTAAGTAGGAACATTTGATATGGCTCTGATTAATTACCAGTGGCTAAAATTAATTCAAGGATCTGAAGGAATTAACCAAGTACAAGGATATATGGTCAAGATTCCAAAAGGAATACCAACAGCAGAACAATACGAAGTGTAGAATTATAATTACAGAAAACTCTACATTCCAGGAACTTGGTATCCAATGGCAGAAAGCCAGAAGTAACTTGGCAGCTTTGATATCATGGCCCCAGCAAAATGATGAAAGCTGTGGGTTCCACAGTCTTACTGATTCACAAGAGCGAATACCTTTGAAGATACAATACTGAAGGCACCTCAGAGAAGGGCAGAATGCTTGAGAACACAATTTATCTCCCCCCCCCCCCCTCCCCCCCTAAACACCACAAGAAGAACAGAAAGGTAGAATAGGATACTTCAGGAACCACTAAGGAGAAATCCATTTCAAAAGGAGCACAAGTGATAGCTCTGGACGGTATGAGGTATGTAATTTAGAGCAGTGTTTCCAAATCTGCAGGTCGTGAGCAGGTTTTTGGTGAGTCGGGAAAGTCAATCAATCAGAAGGTATTTGTATAGCGCTGCTTATTGCCCCTGGAGGAGTCCAGGCGCTGACGTCCAGAGGGCCTTAAAGAGTCGGGTCTTGAGCCCCTTTCTGAAGACGACTAGTGAAGTTGAGATTTAAAGGACGGTGGAGGGGAGGTTGTTCCAGGACTTGGCTCAGACTTGTCTGAGCCCTAAATAAAGATGCCTTTAAATTCTGTTTCTTTTCACATGTCAGAAGCTTCAACAACAGAGGTTAAATCTCAGGTTATGTCTTTTGACCAGTTGCTGGTTATTCTTTTAACATGGGACTGATGTTTAAGTGGAAGGAGTTTTTAAAGTGAATTATGTGACAGTCTTGGGATGTCGTTTTTTTTTTTTTTGCAACACACAATAAAATGTAAATACCCGACATCAACTGTATGCATTCAGCAGTTAGGAAAGCAGAAATGAAGTACACTTTCTTTTTGCAATTCTAAAGTGTGCTAAAACAAAGATTTAAATAGAGTCACAACAAATAAAGCCACTTTAATTAGTGATGCACAAATGATAAATATTTACAGAAAACTATTTCCACACATCATTTGAGTGCGGTTTGCTATATAGTTTTATCAGTAAAGGGGAGGCAAGGAAGCACGGACATGACAGACCTGAGAAACATTTTGAACCATTAAATTAGGAGCACCTTTGAGGCGTCAGAGCTGCCCCGGGAATTCTAGGTTTCTGCCAATACCTCAATATCCACTTATGAGGATACATACATGCCTCCTCCTATCTTCCCATCCTATCCTCTTTCCTCTACGTCCTGGACCCTTCTCCTATGATTTCCCCTTCTTTCTACACCCCACATCATACTTCAACCAACTCACATTTGGTTTATCTCCCGTTCTTTCTGTGATTTGTCAACACCCCTGAATAGATAGAGGCATAAAGACAGAGGGCACGTACACAACAAAACTTAACAGACTAAAATTATGAGGAGAATCCCGAAGTAGCGAATTCCACAATTGTTATAATGTACAGGCTAACAAGGAATGAATGTCTTCAGTCTCCCTCCTGGGGTACTGATGGTATGGATGTTTTACATTGAGAGATAAACATTTCATAAACCGAATAAAATGCTGCATAAAATGTAAGCATAACAAAAAGAAGCAGGATCGCACTGCAGATTACGGCTGCCGTTTGCTCCACTGCCTTTGGATGGATGTCCGGGGCAATGTCAAAATACTAACCCTATCCATAAGTAACTTCGTGGTCTTGCCCATCGTTATGTCAATAGACTAAATTGTGACGTACTTATTAGATTCAGTTTCTCCTTCATCCATGATAGGGTGGATAATGTGCATATCATGAAGGTATCAAAGGTTTGCTCAAGACTTCAGCTAAGGGACACACTCACTGCACTCTCGCTCAATGACTTTTCTGAAAAGGGGGAAGTTCTTGCTGCACTAACACTCGGTCTCTTTCTGCATCTATTTGTGAGTGGGGGAAAAAAATTTCAACTGATTTTTTTCCATCTACAACAGGTCAGACAGTGTAGTCTCGTGTCACTAGAAATAGTGATAGTTGTCTGAGATCTTAAGAGCAACCTCGATGACTTCTATTATTTCTTGTTAAGTATCCCACAAAGCAACACCTATGCCAGAGCTAGTACAAGAGTATTACAACTTCTAGAATCTCCTGCCTGCCTGATGGTAAAGAAAGATATGTTACATGTGATCCTAGTTCCTCACAATGGGCTCCCCATCTGAATTCATAAAAGAAAATCTGTGCATATGTGAGATTAGCTTTTTTCTGGGAACTTGCACACATATGGAAATATTATATGTTAATCTTTTTGACTATCAGAAGGAACGCCATGGTGCTGAGCTTTAGTACTACGAAGATCACTAAAAACTACACCTTAATACGGAGAGGAGTGGGCATCATGTGGATAAAACATGTTACAGTATCTTCAAGATGCAAGACTATCAATAATATATGGATATCATTCGAAATCAGAGGCCATCGGCTCTACAAGCTAGTTCTGGATTCATCCGACTTCCACAACCACAGACTGGTTTCAACAAGAAACAATTACTGTAATCACAGACAGCAAACAAACTATTTCAGCATCAATTTTTATTTATATCAATATGAGGACACCTTCATCGGAAGCTCAAGAAGACAGACACACACACACACAGACACCCCCCCCACACCCCCTCCCCCGAGATAAAACATGGAAAGAAGCTAGACGACAGTGTAGTCCTCACAAAGAAACAACCTTTGTGATAATGCAAGCAGGATCTGCCTCAATGACACCATGAAAGATGTCCATGGATTGGTTTGTTCTGTAAAGCTTTACATGGGAACTCTACCACTTTTCTAGATCATTCCTCCTCTTTCCATTGCATCGTTTGGATACTTTTAGATAGCTGGATGAGAACGGTCTTTGAAAATATGTGATACTGTGCATTGTCGCCACCATGCAGTAAACGGGGGCTGCTATGGCATGGTAAAAACACTTTAAAAGACAACCTGCCAGCCTCTTCATTACAAAGGCATTACAAGGGGCTACTCTATGAAGACAACCACCTCACCTCTAGCCCAATGCTGATGAAGCATGAACTTCATTGCGTTTTGACTCAAAACACATCAGTTAGATGGGACTTAAAATGCAAGATATAAGGATGTAACACTCCTTTCAAAAAAGCATGAAGTAGTTCACCATGTGACAATGACAACACAATGTGGTTTTGTTGTCTAAGGAGGCAGACCCAGAACTTTTGTCGCATTCAACCTCATTATTAAGCTCAACTTAAAGCCCATCTGTTCCAATAGAGCCCAGGGATGACTTGGGTTAAGGTCAGGCTACAGATGCATAATGATGATCATTAGACAAGCACTGGAAAAGCAATTAGATCAGTCATTGGCTGAAGACTTCTGGCTTTGCCAAAATTTGTTTTCTTAGTGATTTTTTTTTTGTAAAGCCATCCAAGGAGACTTCTTTGGCAGTAAGTGTGTGCGTGCAAGAGCAGAATGCCTGTCACTCCCAGAGAGGGAAGTCAATGGCTGTAGTGGGCTGAACTTGTGCCCTATGCCATGTTTCTTGAATGGCGGAACAGAAATGCAAATCATACACTAAAGGGACAATGGCTGAAGCGAGTGGCCTGAAATCTCCTAGAAGGATGGATGTGTGTGTGTGTATATATATATATATATATATTCACTGAAAAAACCATAGGTTTCACACAAGTTATAGTTAGCTGTACATTTCACTCGTAAAAAACCAATGAAATTCCCCCGTTATAGTTAGTGCAGGCAACTATAACTCACGCGACCGCAATCCTCTGCTGATGCTAATACTGTATTTAGACACTTATTTGCCCATGTCTTCTTCCATTAAATTTTAGCTATACATATATTACAAATATTTTTTTTTCATAAACACACATATGTCATCAGCAGAGGATTGCGGTCGCGTGAGTTATAGTTGCCTGCACTAACTATAACGGGGGAATTTCATTGGTTTTTTACGAGTGAAATGTACAGCTAACTATAACTTGTGAAACCTATGGTTTTTTCAGTGAATTTGCAAGGTTTTTTAAATGCTAATTCCTAACTATAACGTGTGTGAAACCTATGGTTTTTTCAGTGAATTTGTACGGTTTTTTAAATGCTAAGTTACTTTACGCCATTCGTGGCGTGCGCGCCCAGTTAACGCAGTTCGTTCCGTGCGCGCACGGTGCGCTTCGCAGCGCACCGCGTGCCCACGTTATGCGGGATGGGCCATGTACGCACGATGCGCTTCGCGCACCGTGCGCACATGGGGGACATATTATGCGCTTCGTTGTGAAAAGGTATTCATTTGTACTTTTTAGTTTTTTTTTATATTTTTAACCGTACGCGTACGGTAAGCGTAATCGGCGATTTTTCGAAAATAAATAAATTGTTTTTTTGGCCTTGGGGGTTGTTTGGGGACACCTATATCGATGCTGGGTGGTTAAGAACTGAATATACTGCCCCTTTAGATGGTTTTTGTCTTTGTTTTTGCTGCCCCCCTCAGAGTGCGAGAGAGAAAATGGCGGCCGCCGCTTCCTGGTTTCGACCGATTCGAATGTTTACTTAGATCGAACAGCCAATCAGAATTGCGCTCGCGCACGTCACCGTACGCGTACGGTAAGCGCACCGTAAGCTGGCTCAGATATATATATTGATTTAAAGGCTATTTTCTCAGAATCTACTGAACAGATTTACACCAAACCTACAAAAGGCACTTCCTTGACCTGTAGACTACCTCTCTGCCAAATTTCAAGGAACTCTGTTCAGCCGTTCGGGCTGTAGCTGTGTCTAAAGGTCCTATGGAAAAATGCATGGGAAAAACGCGTTTTGGGACCCCCCTTTTATCTCAGCCCCCGCTTGACGAATCCCCCCGAGACTTTCAGGGTAGGAGCGGAGCGTAGCGCCCCACCTATTTTGAAAAGTTCGCGAGGATTCGTCGACCGGCGCCAAAGTTATTCAAAATAGAATGTTGCGGTTTTCCTATGGAAACAGGGTCCTAACTATAACTACCTACTGGCGACCGCCAGTAGGTAAGGTAAGGATATATATATATATATATATATATATATATATATATATATATATATATATATATATATATATATATATACACACACACACACACACACAAACAAATATTGTTATTTCTATAATGCTAACCAAGCCAAAAGGCAGTGGAGAGCTGTACACGGTCAAAGACAAGCGTAAAATGAACAAATGATAGGAGAGGGAGCAGGTTTGTGGATAGTTCATGCATTATGAAATAGTGTACATTAAAGAGGTGTATTTTCAACTCTTTCTTAAATTGCAGTGTTGACAGTCCTGGTAGATCAGGGGTTGCTGTTCCAGATCCTGGATTCTTATACGGAAAAGACCTACAGCCTTCCTTTTTCTCTTTATTGCAATTTCTGACTGTGTAGTCTGATGGTTTTCTGGCTACAGTTGAATCAGGATGAGGAAAATATCACCACCTTTGGGCAGCATGAGGGCTTGAACAGCAGTTCTGCAGTTACTTTCAAGAAGACACAGTTTCACTTTCTTTAGAAGATCGAGCTAGCACCAGGCCGTCTTTGTTTTTGTCAATGTGTTCATTGAGGGTGAGGCTAGTGCCTAGGGTGCAGCCAAGTGATTTCGGCATTTAGTGAAAGTTGGTGTTCACAGCCATCCAGATTCAAGTGATAGAGCCAGGGTGGTACGGTCTCTTGTTTTTATTCTTGGCAAATAACATGAATTCTGCCTCGGCTGGGTTGAGCTTCAGGTAGGCCCTGGACATCCTGATCAGAACGATTTGAAGGTAGTGTTTGGCGTGTTGTACATATGAAGCAGTGGAGATTTTCAAGAAGAGCTGTGCACCATCAGCATATTCCCGAATCAATGCAGTCATCTAGGAGTACAGCCCCAAGAAGCACCAAGTAATGGTGAAAGATGACAGGGGACAATATGCAGGGTACCTTGGAGGACTCTGCAGGCGATAGGGATCTTTTGTGACCTGGAGGTGACTATGAACAAACTGTCTGATGGAAAGGTAGGTGAAAAAGCAGTGAAGGCAACTGCCAAGTAATCCCATTTGAGACTCCAGGATGCATACGAGGGTGAGATGGTCAACTGTATCA
Organism: Triturus cristatus; assembly: GCF_964204655.1. NCBI lineage: Eukaryota > Metazoa > Chordata > Amphibia > Caudata > Salamandridae > Triturus > Triturus cristatus. Next base: position 79,140,804 of record NC_140591.1, on the reverse strand, counting down.
AACGCAGGGAGGTCCCAAAACTCTGCAATATCAGGACGCGTGGGTCATCTTCATCTGGTGTTAGCAAGGCATTGATGAGTATGTGACGGGAGTCTCTCTCCGTGTTGCAGCGTGATCTGAAGCCAGACTTGTAGTTGTGCAGAAGATGGTTAGTTAGAGTTAATGTAATCTTTCAATGACCTTGCCGATGAATAGTAGAAGAGTGATGGGCCAGTAGCTGGCAAAGTCATAATGATCTAGTGTAGTTTCTTTAGGTGTGGGAGGATCTGGTCTATCTTAAGAGTTTCTGGAAAGATACCTAGGGTGAGGGAGGCACTGAAACATAGAACAGTCTAGGCTAACACTAGACCTAAAAGAGAAGAGAAAAAGGAGCAGAAAGCATGGCTGTTGCATAGGAAGCAAGTGGTGCCACATAACGATCTTACTTGGCCTATCCACAAAGAGCTTCTAGTCAGTGCCAAGCTACTATTGAACCAGAAGGACCATTTTTTATATACTTTTATTGCAGATGCCGCAAAACAAGCACAGTCATGTATAAAGAGGACTAGCAATCATGCATATTAGAAATCGCAGAATTGCAGGTTTACAAGGGGCAACCATGGTTACAGGGACATGAAAGTGAAAAAGTAGAGTCTAACTGTTGACTGAGCAATAAAACAATGCTAACAAAGCCATGAAATAAGGTAACAGGGAAAGATAAAACAGAGAAATCATGAAAAACAAACAAATCAGTAAGAATTCTATGATAACAAAGCACACCTCAAAATCCATAAAGAGTAACAAAAGAACAAGTCAATTAATCGCCCTCCCGCCCCCGACCCCACCAGGCTCTAGAGGGTGATCTGATGCTCTTCAAAGGAGATACATCAGATATCCTGTAGTCTAGATGCAAGTGGCTGCAGCAAACTGTAAGCTTTCATGCAATCACTGCACATCGCCACGTCTTGTAACCAGTTGGCACTCTCGCCCGCCCACCCCAAAACCACCCCCCTCCCTACCTACACTCTGCTTGGCCAAGACGAAGGTCATCACAGTCAAGCGGTGGAAAACCTGACAATGTCCTTTATGCAGCCCAGCAATGTTACCCTCGGATCCAGTTCCAAAGTGTTGTAAGTCATGTCATTTTTGACAAGGAGCACTTCCCACCAATAATTAAAGATAGGGGGACAATCCCATGGAAAGTGGAGAATCCAGCATTGTCCTGCTCGCAGCGGAAACAACCATGCTTGGAAGGAGGGAACAATCTGATGCTGCATGGTAAAGTCACACCCAGCTCATCCGCGATAGCTGACTTAGAACCAGGAACTCTCCAATAAGTGGCTTATGTGGCAGCACATACAGGTTTAAGAGTAGTGTGTTCTACTGCTGCCAAGTGATAGCCCTAGATGTCCTTTTTGTGGACAGCACCTCAACAACTGAACTCAAATAAAACTACTTATGTAGAAGACAACAGAACAGCACAAGCTCTAAACAGGCTTCAAAACGCCAGGTTCCTGGATAAAGGACTCTTGCAAAGGCAAGAGGATCTCCGAGAAGAACGCACAAACGTCTACTGCACTCAATAGTTGTATATGTTCTGCCTCTCGCTACCCCAAGCATTCCCAAAGGTGGATAACCAAATTACCCATTTGATTTCTTGGCTATATAAACCATGGGCCACAAAGCAAAGATGTATTACTCCCAAAATTAGAAAGGTTGTTAACTAAACGACATAATAAAATTAGAACACAAATCTGCTTGAACCATCTAGGCTATGAACTCAGTAAAGAAAATCTTAACTGCATAAGCAGAATCCTGTAATTTTATTTTGGCTCATTGCCCGCATAACTTAAACTAGCATGAAAAAGTTTTGGGGGAACTCCCAACTAAGCAAGAGTTTGCAGTCCCCACATAAAACTGCCTTTATGCAGTAACCAATAAATATAAAGTGCCACTTTTGCAACGCCATCAACAACTGAAGTGGCCAATGCTAGAGAGGCAAGTATATTAACTGCGCTAACAAATACTTTGTGGGGGTAGACATCAGCAGTCACCCAACGTCATTCTGAGACTGCCAGCTAATTCATAAGCGTTTTGGAAATGAAGAGTTGGCAAAGAAATAGTAGGGCAGCAGCAGCAAGTAACATGAGTGGATCACTGAATATTTTAAGTTTCACTGTCGTACTAGATTAAAAAGAAAGATTTGGATTACCGGGAGCAGGTCATCATGCGTATAATGATTTACTGCTATTGCTAATACAGAATTTGTTGCCAAGTCACAGCTAACATACATTTCAAGTACTCAATCAGAGAAACGGTGAGAATGCCTAAGGTCACAGATAGGTGGACCCGGCCATCCCTCTGGTCTAGTGGAAAGTGTTAAAAAGGGTTTTAAGTTCACCTTTGAATCCGTTCACCTGAACGTGTGGGTTCAATGGTAGGCTGAGGCTTATGTATGACTAAACCGTTATCAAATACATTTCAGGATGCTAATCAGAGGTAGCTGGGCCACATCTTTTCTAGACTTTGAAGATTGTTACAGCACGCTGTATTGTGGCTCTGGCAATTCACAGGGAGAGGGTTACTGGAGACAATGCCTTATGCACAAACTGCTGAAGATGTTTTTCCAGTTCAACAGCTACCACAAAGATGACACATGCTGATCAGAAGACAGGGGCTAGCGTGGATCAAGCATACTGACGTTATTTTTGCTTGAATGCACACTACTGCACTTTGGAGAGCATCTGTTCTTCTAAATCTGGCTTTTTCTATCTTTGTACATGTGTGTAACTATCTGGCCATATCTCATCTGACGTCATTACTCAGCCTACAGACTTGGATTTATACATCACCTGCTGGGATCTCAGATTGAGGTCTTTTGAAGCACCAGCACTCTGGGGTAAAAGGGGGTGCTAAGACTACGAACATAAAAAACATCTTGAAGCAGCACCTTTTTTGCTAAAATGGACTCCCTGAAACTCAAATTATGGGATACATTTGTTTGTTCCCCAGGAGAAAGAAAAGTCGGGCATAAATTGGGAACCAAGTAGCTGCTGGTAATTTTGGTTTTGATTTGTTCTATATTGAAACAGTCTGTTTAGTTCAAGTATGAATCAAAGACCACCAACATACAGAGGTGCTGCAGCAAGTGCTGAGTTACAGTACTCACTCAAAGAGATACCCTGAAGACGGCAGAAAAGGACATTTGCCAGTTTTATTTCATACAGAAGTAACTGGTGACAGTACGTGGCTTTCCACATTCTCTTGTATTTCTACACGCAATTTTAAATGCAGTTTGCTTTTTGCCAACATTTTTACGACTACTGTAATTGCTTCCTTCCGAGTTTAATCTTTTTTTCACCGAATGCCTTGAGATCCATGCAGGAGGTAATTTCATGACACTGCTTCATGCCGCCCAACATTGTCGAATGTGGACAAAATCCCTCAGGGAATGTCCAACCAGTTATGATGCACAAGGTGAGGTGCCAACCTAGAAACATGAAGCTGAGGCTACAGGCAGGCCTCCTGCTCTTTCTAACAGTTTTACAAGCCAGGGCCATGACCGAGGAAGGTCCCAGCTCTCAAAGTTACTCTAAAAGTTCAAAAACGGTAGTCGCTGAAAAACGGGGTGGCAACACCAGCATAGACCCTGCACATCCTACCCTATCTTCTCCTCTGTGTTTTCAATCAAAACTATTGAAAACAGGATATATGTTCCAGAGAGCGCGAGTGTCGTCTCTGGGCATGGTGCACGAGCAACACTCGCCTGTTTCCATCAGCCTTGACTGAACACTCAATGCTTAGAACTTTCTACCATGGTGGACAACTTGCACCGTTCCTCCAGCAGGTATATATCAGGGGACCCAACTCACAAAGCCCAGATGGTAGATACAACAGATATTTCAGCAATGGAAACTAGTAATGCAGGTCCTGTTCATGCAGCATTATGGATGAGCAGCTACTGTGAGAAAGCAAGCAAACAATTGACAGCCAGTGACACTAAAATGTATTCTCCAGACACAATTAAATGTCATGCACATACTCACACTGACCCTAAAAGTAAAATCTGACTAACGTTAGTATCGTTTTTCTTATTTACCTGGATATATTTGCCACAGTTAAGAGGTCAGTATTCCACACTCATGTGAAGACATCCACAATAAAATGGAACACATTTCCCTATTCAAAAGCGTTATCCCATGTGGGATGCAACAACTTCATGATAGAGGCCTATCTGACCAAGATGCCTGCACATCTTTCACCACCCACGGTGCCTGTGCAATACGAAAATCAAGTTATGCAACAAAATGGAAGGAAGCGTGGTGGGGCCAAAACCTGGTGTTCAGAAGTCACTAAACTGGGGTTGAGAGCGAAAAGAACAAATAGGCTCCAATGGGGAAATATGGGCAAAGAAGTTGATCACTGGCTGTCATTTCCACTGGCCAGCACTGCGGGTATGGAAGGAAGCATTAAATGAAGAACCCCCATAGTCCTCAAGCCTGTAGTCATATTCTTTAAGTCATCTTCAACTAATCCTCAATTGTGTTTCCTTAACTGAGTTGACCTGAAGCCAATAATACTAGGATCCAGTCATTTTCTATTGATACAATTAGTAATACTAGCACACCCTCCTAGATTCCCCCCCTTACACACACACACACACACACACACCTTATTTAAAGTCAATATTCTGCTCAGGCTAAGTATGCACCTGCGTGCCTTTGCTAACATCTCCCTTCCTCGATAAGGTGTGAGAACAGATCAGCTCACTGTGCAGATCTGCACACAGCTGGTTCAAGCAGGACCAGAAGTGAAGTAATGCACCAGCTAGGAATGTCATCTCGGGCACAAGCCAGAGGGTCTGAATAGAATTCAGTCAAGCCACTAAATGGAGGCAGGCCAATGTCTGGAGTTTGTGTACAGACACTATACGAAGCAACTGTGGAAATGCCACTTAGAAACAGTTAAGTCGTGGAAAAACTGGGATTAAACACAGTTGTGTATTAACGAAGTGTACAAGCCCAAGGTGCAGTATAGATCCTGGCGTCCAGCAGAACTACTGCAAATGTTCTCAGCTACAAAGTAATTGCCATGTACAAAACAAATTTAAGACACCCTTATCGACCGAGGAGCCCGACCCCATGCTAACTGGAGGATGGCAGAGTGCCACCGGACAGATACAGCCCAATACCAGGAAAGCTGGAACTGCTAGATTTATTCTCGACATCCATCCATGATGGGCAAAATTGAAAAACAATCCCCTCTGGTGTAAGAACACAAAGGAAACTAACTGCGGGACCAAATGACTGTTTCTGTCTCCGACGAAGCGGATCATTGACCTACTCAAGTGGGCCCGCAGGGAGTGTTTTTCAGGTCACACATGACAGAAGGAGTAATGAACAGCGTGGATCACTAAACCGATACAGAAGTCTTAAGACTTTCCATCCACCCTCAACCCTCCCAGAACAAAATAACACTAAGCAAGGAGGGCAAACCCTAGCATGAGATTAACAAAATTACAATGCTGTAGTCCAATTTGAAATCTATTCCAAATTAAGCTGGGCCTGCATGAAAAACAAGCACAGGAACATGAAAGGAGGAAATGTAGCAGAGTAGAAAGAGGGACCACCGACTGGAAAGACTAGTGGACCGAAAAAGTATCCACAAAGTTCAAGCAAAGGGAGATAATGTTGCCACTTGTGGTCAGACCAAGTTAAGGGAAGACGTAAAGGGAGGCAGAGTGGGCGCAGATAGCAAAGAATCGTATGAAGACACGGGGAGGGAGGTATGAGGTGCTGCTCATAAAAAAAAAAGGGAGCTGGGGGATCCCCAGCTTCAATAAAATAGTCCGCAATGAGAAACTCAACCTCCATGCAAATGACAAATAATGAGGAGATTGGTTCAAGGAGTGAAGAACTTATCAGTTAGTGCTCACTGCACAGATTTTACGGCTTCAAACACACACACACACACACACACACACACACACACCCCCAACCCCCCCCCCCCCCTCCCTCCCCCGAGGGATTCAGAATTAACAACTGCAGACCTCTCTTCAGGAAGAAACTGATAGAATCTGTAAGAAGACCCTAAACCATGCATATACAAGATGTAGCAAGATTATAGTCCACCCCCCTCAGGAGTGAGGAACAAGTAGGTGATCTGATGCATGCTATAACCAGATGAGGGGCGGACTAATGTAATCAGAGGAGTCCCGTCTGCTAGTACAGAAAGAAGTTAAGGATGAGCACTGCATACATTCAGAGTGTACCTGATGTATCATGATCACCGTTCACTGATCAGTCCTAAGGACTAAGATAAACCCAGACGATCATGTGTTGGGCAAAGCTCAAAAATATCTGTTGCTGAAGAGGAAAGAATCTTACGTGACTTCCAGTTACGATGGCTCACTCAAAGGCACAGTACAGCAGTAGCAACATTCCAGGTTTAATGAATGTCCTGTGCCTTTAATGAGCAGGGGCCTGCACTTCCTAAAAGTACCCTAAGGACAAGTGATAAGGCTTACTCCATACTCAACACTCAACTTAGATGTCAGACTTCGAAGGTCATCATGCCAGGGTATGCACGAGCAACGTGCACTCTGAAAATGAGAGCATGAGCTCATTGCCTGATGTAATGATAGGTGCGGTCAACCTGATCACGCGCGCCGAGGCTCAATAAATACAGCATGTAAATGCCGGGTTTCTGAGGTCACCACTTAAGGACACAAGACACAAAGTAGACCATGCATATGTGAGCACAGACTGAGCGTGTACTGTGACTGTGCATAGGCGAGGCCAGTGACGGATGTACAGTAAGCCTCTAGCACAACGGATCATCATTAAATATACCATTTACAGGCTAGGTTTGTGAGGGCATCACATAAGGACACACTATAGTCAGAGTATATGCGAGCACCGAAGGAGCATGTACTGTGACTGCGGATGGGAGAAGCCGGTGACAGATGTACAGTAAGCCTCATCACATGCACAACGGATCATTAAATATACCATTTAGATGCCGGGTTTGTGAGGTCATCGCATAAGGACACACTATAGTCAGTGTATACGTGAGCACCGAAGGAGCATGTATTGTAACTCCAAATGGGAGAGGCTGCTGAAAGATGTACAGCAAGCCTCATCACATGCGCACAACGGATCATTAAATATACCATTTAGATGCCGGGTTTGTGAGGTCATCGCATAAGGACACACTATAGTCAGTGTATATGCGAGCACCGAAGGAGCCTGTACTGGCACTGCAGATGGGAGAGGACGGGGACAGATGTACAGTAAGCCTCATCACATGCACAACAGCTCATTAAATATACCATTTAGATCAAAGGTCTTCAAAACTGTGGGGCGTGCCCCCCTAGGGGGCCGTGGTAATGTTCCTATGGGGGCGCAAATGTCTGTGTAAATACTTTTAAATGTAGATGGCCTGGAGGTGCGACTTTATTTATCGCGTTTCCAGGCTGTCTTCATTTACATCCAGCAGGTAACGGTCATATAAAACGATGGCAACTGTTATTCTTGGCGCCATAGTATCGGGTTCAAAGACGTGGCTAAGTGGCAACTAAGGAAAAGAACAACATTTCCTGTAAGTATTTGGTTGATTTTTCACATTTAGCTACCTGCATATGAATTAATGCACATACCATAAACGAAAAATAAATGCAAATGAAAGTAGTCCTTGGGAACACTTTAATATTATCAAACCTCAATTCATTAATGCGATCACTACAGTGGTCTGTGAAACCAGAGAATCAGACACTTGAATCCTGCTTGGCATAGTGTGGAATCCTGACTTTAGTATTTATAATTTTGTGAAGTCCCAGCCTGTAACAAAGCACAGTGAATATGCAATTATTTAATTTTTTTTAATTATACACTGTATAAGCAAGGCTGCTGGAATTATGCACCAGGAAGGATGAAATTATGTGGCAGAATTGACTAAATTATCCAGCGGGAAAAAAAAAGCCAACACATGCTGCTCAACAGTGCTTGTTGTGATAGTGTTTTATTATTCTATAAATTTTACACATGCGAGCACTCTGTGGGCAAATGTTTCACCTCATTAATGCCAGATTAACCTGTGAATTCAGCAATAAGCAACAGAAAGCGTGCTGTCAACCTTTGCGATGGGCCTTCCACTGCGTGGCAACATGTGTTGTGGCCTTTAGTAATTTTTGATCCGTTTGAGCAAGAAACACATTTTTGTTTGTTAAAATCTGTAGAATATGGCGAATTATGTGGCTTGTGGATTTTAAAAGTCCATCACTACAATTAGTGCAGCAGGTATAGTGGCACTAGGGCAGTACACTCCAATTGTGTCTGTGTTACTAGCATAATGGTGGATGAAAACCTTTTTTCCTGGTAAGCATTTGGGCCCTAGTTCCCCTTGCAGCGCACGGAACAGGTCCAAAGCAACAGGCGGCAAGATGTGGGATTTACTGCCTTTTCTTTTTAACACAAAGTAGCTGACAACCTGCCTTGGACCTCACATCTAGGAGTGATGGACAAATGGATAGTGTGGGCAGAGTAGTAGGTATCATTTGTACCACAGATGCAGTTGCATGAGGGCCAGTGGTGTGAGGCGTCAAATAAACCCCAATTAGATTTATTTTACTGTCTTTTCTTGATTATGTTGGGGCCTACTATTGTTACCATTGTTTTGCAAGTGTTGCTTTGGGCCTCGAACCAATGGCCCAATAGAAGGGAAAATATAATCAGGGGAGACACATTAGCTTAGGCCTCAGAGAGATGACCGAGTGGGGAAAGGGGCAAGATGGAGGCTCATTTGTTTCCAATAAGGGGCAGAGAAGACCATCACCTCACAAGGCAGTTGATCTCTTTACTGACCATTACAAAAATGGGGTAACCCAAGGAAGAAGGACCTGGGTGGATTAGTGATACCAAAAACAATGGTCCTTATCCAATGATTAATAAATCTGAGATATGTTTTACTTAGTCAGTTAGTTAACTAGTCATGAGCCTAAACACAATTCTTAAACAGAGGCTCGTAATATTCAATAGGTAATTCAAATCAACGAAGGACAACAACCAAAACACTGAAAGCCGTTATATATACATTTATTTTTTAGTTTTAGCAATTTTTGCAATATTCATAGAACAGAACAAGGTTGCTCCAAGAGGAAACGTGCATCAGAGGAAAGTGATTGAAAAGTGCGTGGATAGGACAAGGAATGAAAGATGCATAGTAGTAGGAGTGATCAATCAATTACAGGCAATGTGAATCGGTTGTAATTCACCGTCCACAAGCCAAAAGACCTGGTCACATTTATTGAATACACAATTAGTATAGTTCAGAAAAAGACCCCATTGGTGGTCTTGCACGAAGGACTGGAATTGTGTCCCAGGTAGCAAAGGGTGGGCGTCGACGTTTCGACCCGTCTTGATGGCCTTGGGGATTTTAAGCCTTGGCCTTGCGGGTCTTCATCAGGACCAATAAGGGGCAACCTGACTGGAGGGTAATTTTAACTGAACCACCTGAAATATCAAAACAATGGGGTGTGAGGAAGTTGTCCTAATTAAAAACATTTAAAAATGCGATATGTTGGGAATTATTCGCCTACCTAGTGGTTGGTTCCACTGGGAGAATAGCCGGGTTAGAGGGCTTAGTTATGAAGGGTCTTTTAATTCGTGTCTAATGGAAAGATAATTTGGATCAATTAGGGTAAGTGGACCAGACAACCAATGATTTCTGCCTTGGGTATCCATGAACGAACATTGGATACATCGCTATTAGTCTCGATTGATCCTTTGAAGCGGTAAGGTGCCCGGGTTTTCACTATTCACGAAGAGCTTGATAGATAGCCATTACTTTGTCAGTTTCTTTTAACTTTTGTATCATTGGTTGTCTGGTCCACTTACCCTAATTGATCCAAATTATCTTTCCATTAGACACAAATTAAAAGACCCTTCATAACTAAGCCCTCTAACCCGGCTATTCTCCCAGTGGAACCAACCACTAGGTAGGCGAATAATTCCCAACATATCGCATTTTTAAATGTTTTTAATTAGGACAACTTCCTCACACCCCATTGTTTTGATATTTCAGGTGGTTCAGTTAAAATTACCCTCCAGTCAGGTTGCCCCTTATTGGTCCTGATGAAGACCCGCAAGGCCAAGGCTTAAAATCCCCAAGGCCATCAAGACGGGTCGAAACGTCGACGCCCACCCTTTGCTACCTGGGACACAATTCCAGTCCTTCGTGCAAGACCACCAATGGGGTCTTTTTCTGAACTATACTAATTGTGTATTCAATAAATGTGACCAGGTCTTTTGGCTTGTGGACGGTGAATTACAACCGATTCACATTGCCTGTAATTGATTGATCACTCCTACTACTATGCATCTTTCATTCCTTGTCCTATCCACGCACTTTTCAATCACTTTCCTCTGATGCACGTTTCCTCTTGGAGCAACCTTGTTCTGTTCTATGAATATTGCAAAAATTGCTAAAACTAAAAAATAAATGTATATATAACGGCTTTCAGTGTTTTGGTTGTTGTCCTTCGTTGATTTGAATTACCTATTGAATATTACGAGCCTCTGTTTAAGAAAAATTGTGTTTAGGCTCATGACTAGTTAACTAACTGACTAAGTAAAACATATCTCAGATTTATTAATCATTGGATAAGGACCATTGTTTTTGGTATCACGATCTCTTTACTGAAGCAGATGCAGTGGCCCTCAGGCCATGGAGTGAGAGAGAGGCCCACTGCATAACAATTATGACTGCCTTCATTTATAAAAGGGGATTGTAGGCTTTTCTTCCTAGCATTAGAGGCGAGAGCACCCTTCCTGCAAAGTGGTGGACAACATGCCTGAGCTTATTTGATTCTGGAAGGGACAGAGAATCTGTTCCAAGATTGGAGTGATGGCCATGCATGGTGAGGAAGAGGTGAAAGAGGCAGAGGACACAGTCTGCTACTCAAGACTGCAGCTGTCATTAGTGCTACATGTGCAGTTGCATTGGGTATCAGGAGTTTGAGGGGCTCACAATACCCCACGTATCAGGAGTTGTGTTGATATATTTGCTCTTTTACCAGGGTCACATTTAGTGTGGATTCTCAGTTACAGAAAAGTACTCTGAAATGGTAATCCCACCCCCTGCACTCGTCGTGGATCTTTACACTACCCCAAGCACTGACGAAGTTTTGAAGCGGGGGCCCTGACTCGAAAACATTTCGCTCAGGGGGTGTTAGAGGGGGGGTGGGGGTGCTCATAGCAAAAAAAGTTTGAAGGTCTCTGATTTAGATGCTAGGTTTGTGAGGTCATCCCATAAGGACACACTAGCATGTACTGTGACTGCGGATGGGAGAGGACGGGGACAGATGTACAGTAAGCCTCATCACATGCACAACGGATCATTAAATATACCTTTTAGATGGCGGGTTTGTGAGGTCATCGCCACGGGACGCTGTTGACTGTACCAGTGCAAGCCCAACTTTACGGCTGCGAGCCCGCTCACACGTGTATGTAAGGGGGTGAATTAAGTATAAGTGTACCCAACGAAGGAGAGAATGTTCCCCTTGCACCCCAAGGAAGTGCTGCTTTGTTCGCTTAACCCTGTAGTTCTGCCTCAGCCATGACTGCTGCGAGGGAGGTGGGTGGGTGGGTTGGGGAACGGCATCTGCTTCAGTCTAACGTAGCACCCAGCCCTGGGGTTTAAAAGCAGTGTTTGATTATCTGCTGCACAGGGAGAGAGGGAGGAGGGTTAAGAGGCCCTGCTAACCGACAAAATGGAAACCTTTTGATCTTCCCAAAAGGGGAAATCTTCAGGCTTTGGTTGAGGCAGGTGGATGCACATCTGCGAAGAGGGTAGCTGGGTAGAGAGAAGAGAGGGTATTCATTCCAGCGCTCACACAAAGCACCCTGTGTGATCAGTCCAACGAATGGCGATTTTAAACCTCCATTTCTGTCACGAGTAAGCGTCTCTTTGTAAGGAAAGACCATTCAGACTCCAGAGCAGAAATCTACTTTTTAAAGAAAAAAGCCACACCTGAATCAGCACTTAACGCCTAGCCCGGACCACTGGGATCTGAAACGGTCACAAAATAAACGGAATTATGAGCGGGCGACACGTGGCAAGCAATATTTAGAAGACCGGACTGAGACAAGAGGTTCTCGCAGTGGCTGCAGAGACCAGTAATAGACAGTTCACTAGGGTATAAGTGGCACAAGATGGAGTGAGTGCACGGTGTCCTCCTATTCTAGATCTCGCGCAGACAGCACTGATGGTTTTTTCAACGGTCAGCTTCATTGTCACTCTTTTATTTGCTCCATCAGCTGCCGTAAGCTTCCTTCATCTTACTGTGTTGGTCTCTTCCATGGAGCATAGATGCATTAGTGGTGTCCTTACACTGCATACATTTTTAAGCCCTACCTTTTTTCTTTGTGTTTAAGCACCAGAGTGGTCATTTTCATCTGTCTCCGTATACTTCTCTCCACCCCTTCATCCCAGCCTCCATAACGGAACAATTTTGACAGGCCGTGCTATTCTTGTTCTGTTGATGCACTTGTTGACCATGTCTTATCACTAGAGTGCATCACTTCAAAAGATAGCACCAAGCACTTTTGTTTGCCCCAGTATCCACTGCACCACTAGGTTTTTACATTGTCTATTTTTTTGACGTATTAAAATACCATTTGGATCTCTGCATTGTAAATACCATTACCAGGAACCACTGTGTCCTTTGTTGCCAAGGCCTCTGCATATACGGTACAATACAGTGACACCAGGGCCAGAATAAAAGTCAGGATACCAGTTTCACAAGCATCAAGGCACTCTGGGCAGAGGTACATGCCCATTCACCATGCAGAGGACACTCCTATCCCAACATCTACCCACTTTCTTAACAATCATCGAGCATGCCCAGAAACAGGAAGCATACTAGAACTCAATGACAGAGCTTCCATCAGATTTTTTAATAGTGTTCATGCGGCTCAGGATGGTAACACAGAGTTCCAGTCAAGCGTGATGGGCAGGGATGCATTCTTGCACAAAAACTCTGGTTCAAGTTTTGGATCTCAGATTTTTGATAGATTTCAGCTCTAAGTGGCTCTGCTCTCCAAAGTTGTACCACAAAAGCATACTTGTCCTTAAATGTATGGTATGATTTCTGTTTCCATACCCCATTGTTTTTCATCACAGTCTCGCTATATGGAGGATAATTCAGTGGAGATAAACATCAGGAAATTACTTTTAGATAAGTCTCTCCGAGACAGGTAAAAAAAAAGAAGCAAGCATTTGGAGACAATGTGTGAGTATTGCTATCGGGGTGGGCACTTAGATAAACTACCCTTGGCCTGCTGCTTGATGGCAAATATGCATTGGTGACAACTATTGCCAGAAATTAACAAGAGGTTTAAACACTACTCATGGAAAAAATTTAGAGTGGCCAGTTGAAAAGTCTCCCGATATGGGTTTCTTATTACAACTTGAACATACAGAGTGCCCTTATGAAGGCAAACCCTTTTATAAAGAGCTTCACCACCATCTGAAGTGGTTAGGGATGTGTTGGATTTCAGACCTAATGGTAATTTCTTTTTAGGAGAGGTCTTGATCCAAACAGAGTAGCCTCCTCCCCCACTTTGCTCCACATTGGCTTGGTGTGCTGGTGACATTGGCTATAGGGCAATGAACAGTTGCAGAGACTGCCCTTACAGGCGAAAGCTGCCGATGCACTCTTACAAAATTAAAATTCGTCAAAAGGGTGGATGCTGCAGACCTCCCTATTCTGTCTGTTGCATCAAGCTATACAGATTATCCTGAATGTTGATATCATCTCAAGTTTATTTTTAATTAAATGTATGCTCCTTTGTCCGGATTCGGTGGAGACAAATGAAGTATTGAGAACATTTGAAGAACGGTCTCACTTCACTACACTGGGGCTGGCGTCACAGGGTTAATGCAACCTAGAAGAATGCCATTAAAGTCCAACAGGGGGTTTTGCAGTCAATGAGGCCACTTCTTTTCCTCCAGTCAACAGCGTGACCATACCTTGAAAAGCTATCTTGGACGATATAGTGCTCAACCTGAACATCAACCAAACGAACAAGCTCACTGACTGACATTTACATAAAACTGAAAATTGAGGGGGAAGGCTTCACGCTTCCTGACCAGAAATAAACACATTTGCGGTGCCTCACTCCGAGGTACCGTCTTGAGGGTGTAATATTCTGAGAAGAGACGGAAAAGGAAGAAGTTGAACCCTTTCTGTGGAAGAAAGGGGAGCAGTCAGCATTAAACACTAATCACCGGTTAATTTAGTTATCTAAATGTATTTTCTACGAGCCCCAGGTGACAGATACGTAGCCTTCTAAATTTACCAGTCCCGTCAATGCTGGGTATTTGGTTTTGTATGCCACCAAATATGCAGCCCACTGCAAGAACTAGTGCATGTTCAACGCATCTTATTGTTTCTAATAAATACACTTCTATTGCTTATTTTATATTATATTGATTATTGCAAATCTAAAAACTACATTTTTACACAACCGTTTTTTGAAACATCGAAACTACAAGTAACCAAAGCATTGCAATATGCATCTCACTTTCACAATACAGATTTAGGTAAATAAAACTCTTTGCGGTCATCATTGTCAGCAATTCCTCTGAATTTACCTTTTTAAATGATGTGTATGCATTCGCTGTTAAATTTTGTTAAAGCATCTTCCCATCCCGCACTTGTTCCTGCTATTCGCCCCTACACCAAGGACTGTGCGCATTTTATCATATTCTCGCATTTGTAAATTGATACTTGTATAGCGCACTACTCACCCGCAAGGGTCTCAAGGCGCTTGTACGAATACCGCTGTGGAACCCATCCTGGCTTTCCCTGTGAGGCGTCCACTCCTGGGCACTCCCAAGGTGGAGGCCAGGCATCCTTAGCGTTGTGGGGGCTGTTGTGGAGATTAAGCAAGCTATTGCCCAGAGTTGCAGAGTGGGACTCCATGATTGGAATGGCACCGAGGCGAGAATTATCAGGTCCGTGGAATTTGAGCCCAAGACCCGCCGAGGCGGGGAATTGAACCCTGGTCCCGGGCTAGACCTCTGCGTCAGGGTCTGCCGCTCTAATCATTGAGCCACACTTCTCCACAAGGGTTGTTGGAGGTTTTAACAGGTAGACTTTTATTGGGCTCTATATGTCTCGCTCCAGAGGGCTATAATGTATAACACAAGTCGGCACTTTCACTGCGACACAGTAGATCTCAAATCCACGGTGTACAGTTGGGGAGATGGTCAGCCTATCTAACGCACTAACCGCTAGATAGAAAATAAATAGGATGGGAGGGAGGAATAGGGCACGAGAGAGAGGGAGGTTAGGATATGTTCACTTTAGAACTATGAGCGATCATCCAGGATTATATGACTTTGCTCTTACTGGGGACTAGTAAACTCAACTGCACCGGAAGCGTGGGGTGGGACTACAAAAAAAGTCTGAGCAGTTGAAAACAGAAACTGTATTGTAAGAAATCAAAAACAACTTTGTGGTTTTCTAATCTTGACTATCTGAATCTCAACCGTCCATCAAATACTTTGTGTATATCTTGGAAATATCAAATCCTCCTTGACAGATGTTGCAACAATCAGTAGCCTTGCCTCAGCAAGCTCTTAGGCCTAGCCTGACCAGAGTCTGAACACAACTTAAGAGCAGTATCATATCCATGTCATGCTGCACACTTATCACCTTGGTTCACCCAGATTACTACACCACAGCATAACTGTCACAACATTGTTAGAAATCACTTGTCAGCATCACACCAAACTTCCACACTATGACTATCGGTGTGGTGACATGTCCCAGACCCATCGCCAGAACCTCACTTCACTATGAAATTGTCACATCTAGACAGAAAGGAAGGACGAGGGAATGGCCCTTCCCTTGCCTGCACCCACTTGCCCTCTTCTTGCTCCCTCTTGTACTAGGAAGAACGAATTGTAGCCCTTTCCATTTAAAAGTGCGACACTATAAGATGAAGGGAAGAACTTTCAGAGAATTTCAATTCCTCAAAACACCTGCTCTTAACAGCCTGTGAAAGGATACAGATTAGAATACAAGCTGCTCCTGCCTGTGGGTCTCAGTGGAGGTAGAGGGTCATCTCAATATAAGAATGTGCTGTAGTCCGGGAATGGTAAAGTGGGAGAACGGTGCTACTCAAAGCCCTAACTAAGAGACAAAAATAACATAACTGATTGGTATGGATAGAGGAACTTCGTAGGCTCAGTACTCCCACAGCAGAACCAATACACAAGTGATGGCTATAGACAGCAGAGCGATCATTCAGGAGACATTGAACCAGATTTAAAATTTGGTGATAATAAAAAATGCCTTTGATTCGTGAGAAAAATGAAGACTGCTCAGTTATTGGTGTTGCTGCTGCTGGAGAATATTTTTGCAGGATTAGCTTCACCATAGGTAGATATTCTCAACCTGGAAGATCTACCACTTCATCCACGATTCAGTGGATTTTCTATTCCCACCAAACTTTAAAACGAGAGCAAAGAAATGACAGGAATAGGCATAAAAGAAGTGACAACGATTTGCAGACTTGGTTCTCACCCAGCAAAGTTACCCTCAGGTTTCCAAGATCTTACGAGTATCAGCTTTCCGAGAACAGAATTCTCTCTAATTTCCCACATCTTTCAGAGCAGGCTTCACATCAGCACAGCCATCACTCAAGTAACACTGAATACGTACACATACTTTGGTTTTAGATAGTCGAGTAATCCATCATGTGATACGAACATTTAAGTTGGTGTTTGCCATATCTTTGGCTACACAGAAAATACTAGTTCAGGCTTCAGACAGCTGAATTTAGAGGTTAAAAACGGAGGACGCAGACAGCAGAGCTCTCCCATTACACAAATCTCAATCGGTCAATGAGGGGCCTTCAAGAGCAGGGCTATTCTTCCCGAGGTCTTCACAGCAGTGCAACTCCCCAGGTTATACTGCCCCCATTACACCACTAAATAGGCGTAATAGATCAGCCAAGCGTGTAGCTCAAGAGCAGCATCGTAGGGACTTGAATCACAGCCCGTTTGTACCAGGTCTCCACTCCACCTTGCTGTAAGCATGTTCTGATATCTGCGGCTTCATCAAATTTCAGGTGGCGGGGATAACTTTCGTTATTAGTTCATACATTTTATTAGTTTGATGTGCAACAAATCTGGAAGTTGTATATTCTTCATGCAAGTATTTCTCAACGTCTAGGTCTAGCTGTTTTCAGCTTTTCTCCACGCCCTCTTTTTTGCCCATCTAAAGAACAGGTACCACCATAAAAGTCCCTATGAAGCGGTTAATCTGAAGCGAATGCTTCAAAACGTAGCGTAACAGTAACTCAGAGGTAACAGGCTAATCTACTTCCGGGCAGGCAGTCCCTTTCAGGACAATCATGTAAGGTTAATCAATCTTCATGTAGAGCTTAAGGCTGGTCAGCGCAAGGATTGCCTGTAAACGCAACAACTGTCTAGGTGTAAATTAGTTGCGATCCTTTGGTATGAGGGAGGAGGTAGGACCACAGGATGGCAATAGTAGACCTCTCGGATGGATAATTTTCTTTGTAGACAGAGGATCAACTTGTAGGAAACAGCAAAAGAAACATGCTGGACCTGCGACTGTGTCCCCGAATAAGTGTGGTGTTTTTTTCAAGACTAAGGAGCAGCACCAGTGGCGTAGCAAAGTGACGGGGGACCCCTGTAGAATGAAGACCGGCCCATGATTCTCCCATATCTCATTCATTGGCCTTGGTCGGAATGAGGCCTCTCTGAAGGGATTTGGTCCCCCCTGCACCTCAGGGGATGCAGGGGTCTGTGTTACACTCCTAGGCAGCAGGCATTTCTCCTTCACTTTTAGTAATGGTGCACATCCTGTGGCCTTTCACAGCAATGCAAGGGGCACAATCAAATTAACTGCTGGAGAAGGAAGAGGAGATCAGGCCGGTGTTAGCTGCCTTTACCAACGCTTACTCGAGAATATCACTCACAATGGAAGGCTAGCAGCTTCAAAACACCCCCAAATGTCTTCCACTGCCACCAAAGTGGGAAGCTTAGAGGAGCCATCTTCTGTTCCAGGATGCTGCATGCCAGTCTCCATGGCACTGCTGGACTAGCTTACATCCCTAACTGCAGAGCATGAAGTCACAGCACATATGGCATCACGCAGTAGTGATCAAGAAATGCAAAGAATGCAGCTTCCAGGATGATGCATTATTTTACCACGAAGTGTGGCCACATACCAGAGTGCATGATACCGCACAGTCTTCATGTAAAGTACCGAAACAAAGAGGAGTGTGAAAAGCATTCCACAAAGAACCGAGAATGTGAGGCCTTCGGCTTCTTGCAGTCTCATGATGATCAGGGGCAACTCACTGTAGTATCAGGGGACAAATTCTTAAGGCAGAGAAGGACCCACTTAGTTATGTGTTTTGTACTGCGCTGAGCGAAGCCTTTCGGTCACTTCAAAGTGCATCCCTAAAGCTACCAGGGCAAATGTACTCCATCAGCTTAACTTGAAACCATTGTATGTCACTTTATTGATTTACTTTATCGTTTGATTTTTGTAAAAATAAAAGGGTTAACAAAAACACGATTCTGGTGAAAAGAAATCTATTACAAAAAGTGCAGTGTCAGACTTTACTTCCACACTAAAATAAAATTTGAGATCATATGTACGCTTAAAACTAAAATCACTGGAATCAATTGTTATATGAAACTATTAAACACGAATGACCTCCTGGCTCTTTATTTCAAATGAATTACTTTACATCAAACCAGCCCCATTTCGTCTTCCCTTTTTATAAACACCAGATTCAACGTGAGTCCTACATACATAAATCAAGCATTGGCATAGCCAATAGGTCTCGCCTTTGGGACCTTATAAGTGTTTAGCCATGCAACAGTTGCATCAAGGACATTGTGCTGCATAACTAAATACTTATAAGGTCCCAAAAGCGAGGCCTTTTGGCTATGCCAATGCTCGTTTTGCTTGTCCCTCTTTCGCATAGCCTCTTTACCATCTTTGAGTGGATGACTTGTGTTCTTCCAGTGCTCAAATTTAGGGAACTTTTTAGGTCGCTCCTGCGCATGCGCTACACTGGCGAGACATTTAGTTTGTGGGCTTTAAATAGCAGACCACAGATTTTTGGCTGAAATAGAACGTGCGGTTACGTGCACAATGACAAGCGGATGTGCCATCTGGCTTTCCTCTCTCGTCATGGTGCGCGCACACCACTCGGCTTTCACTATTGCTGTTGTGCGCACCACTCACGTGCTTCTTTTATCTTTTCTTTTAGCGTGCACACGCACACAACTCCCGGGCTTGTTTTTTTATTTCCTTATTGCCTCTTCGGCTTGCTTGCGCTTCAACGCTCCTCCCCCTCCCCCACCACAGAGCACGTCTCACGGCCGCGCGTCTTGTTAACATGTGTTTTTGGACTGAACACTAGTGCTTGGAGTTGCTGAGCGCCTGTTAGGGCACAGAATTCCTGAAGAGACCTGCGCCGCCCCTCTCACCCACGACATCCCCCCCCATGCTCCACCAACACACCATCCCTCCTCCGCGGCTCACCCAGTCTGCACTTTGTTTTGATACCCAAAAGAGCGATTTTTCACGTCATTCTGCACTGAACTCTCCGCGCCATGGCAGTGACGGACGGAGCGGAGAGCCTCCAGACGTACTGCGGGCAGCCAAGTGCAAGCTCCTCTGCAGCTCTGTCCCTCGGAAACATGAATGCCCCTCCTCTCATTAGGTGACCGTTCCCCAACACCACACTGTCGACACAGGGCAGTGCCAGAACAGAAACGTCGAACAGTAGGGTGAACCCGCTCCACAGCACACAGACTGCTGTCCAGCTGGTAATAATATACTGTATACAATGCATTCTGTCTTTTTCAAACAACGGACCACGGGAAAGCTCAGGCTTCCCCCCCCGTATGTCTCCTCCCCTCTTCTTGTACCCCTCCTTTTCCAGCCCTCACCTTCGTGTTCCCAGGCCTCCATATTCCCCATCTCTCCTCCCCCTGCGTGCCCACTTAGCAGTATAGCTCACAGATTGGGCTAGGTCTCCCACAATTCAGCAATATTTTGCCCAATTTTGCGAGGGAAAATCAAGTTGGGTGGGCTACCAGAATTTGGGCTACAATCCACACAGTGTACTTCCGATTAACAGAATTGTGCCTCGCAGTCATGTTGTAGCCCAGGATTGCTTCGCCATGCCCCTCTTCCACACTATGCTAAGCACAGATGTTTAGCTTGTGTTTTTAAGCCACGCCCTTAATTACATTGGCCACGCCCCTTTGAAAGACTCCCCACTTTTTTCATCCCACTTAAATCCCTGCCTATGAGGGTGTTGCTGCTCTTGCATTGAACTTTGGCCTGCCCCCTTAAACTTGCAGACCTGCACCTTCGTTCGTTTGACCCAGTCATGGTCAGATGTATACCTCATTGCTTGGGCGTGACAGAACTTCTACGGCCAGCCCCATACCTATTGCCCTTTACTTTTTCAGGCTCATCCTCCCTACTTCCTTTTTATTAGGTCTCGGCTAGCGTCTCGCTCGCGAGAGATAATGACTTGGGAGAAGAGGGGCTTGAACCCGCCCCTCTTCTCCCCTGTTCTCCATTGGCTGGCCTAGTAAATGCTGGCCAGCCATTGGAGAAGAGGTCCCGTCACTCCAATAATGCCCCGTCCTTTTCAGATCGGGGGGCGTATTTTTTGCGAAAAGTCTCAGGGAGGAGACAACAGCAAAACACGCCCCCGAATCCGAAAAGGACGCTGCGTTTCTCCGAGGCATTTCTACTCTGCCTCGGAGAAAGGCGGTGGTGTCTTCCGGTGCCCTCGGCTTGTTTCAGACCGTATCTGCAGCCTCTGCTCAGTCCGCTCTCTCGTTTTTCTATGTGTGCGCTCATACTTTCTAACCCCAGGAAGTCATTGGCAGTTGCTGTTATGACATCACCAAACACTTGTTCGCTTCCCCACCTACTTCCTTTCGCTTGCTCTTCCTATTACTCAGAATGCAGCGCCTTCGCTGGTGATCTCTCCTCCCCTTTGTTCGTCTATGCGGGTGCTGACGTTTGTTGGAGGAGGTGCTCGGCTTGTCGTTTTAGAGTTGAACGGTGGAAGAGGCGGTGTGTCCAGACCGAAAGTGCCAGAGAATCCGTGAAGGAGACTGGGGGAGGTGAAGGAGACTGGGGGAGCTGACGGAGGAGCCCGGTACGCGGGCGCTTCCGGTCACCATGGCGGTATGTAGTGAGTCTCGGCGGGTGGTGACGTACCGCGGTCCTGAGCGCGCGCATTTCTTTCGTTGTTTCGGTTGAGACTTGTACATAACATGTCTCTTCCTCTCCTGGTACTTTAGAGGACCCCATCTCGTAAATAGTTAGATCCGTCTCGCCTTCGATTTCCAAGGTGCTTAATCGCTGCCAAAGTCCCTCCTCCACCATCCGCCATCTTTGTGCCATCCCGCCCCTACTGGCTTCGCTGCTCAAGTCCGCCATCACTGTCTGCCCCCCCCACACACACAGCTGCTCTCTGCTTCTGATCACTTCATGCATGTTAATTGCACAAATGTGTTTCCCCATGCCTATATTACCTACGTGCCTTTCTGTTCTCAACTTCTGAGTGTGTAGAGTCCTTACATTATTTTTCATGTGTATTGCGTTTCATGGTGCTCTTTTTGCCCAAATAGTTGCTACATATGACCCCTTTTCATTGCGATTTTGCCAGTACCACCAATTGGGAATTGTAGAAATCAAGACATAGGATGCTAATTGTGGTTGATCAAAAAATGTGCACTCTATAGACGTGTCACGTAGCATGCTTCCACTTGGCAGATATGTAGAAAACGCCTTGATTACAGATTGTTTTGTTGTAGTTTGCATTCAGCTATCGTTAAAATGCTCAACACGATGTTACTTGTTATATATCCGGATGCAATGACAGAAACAGCAACATACAAGTGGGGCGGCACACTATGCAAAGCACAGATTTTTAGTATACGTGTTTTTAAGCCACGCCGTTAATTACATTGGCCATGCCCCATTGAGAGACCTCCGAGTTTTACAATCCCACTGAAAGCTCTGGTTACAAGGAACAGGCAACATCAGTGTACATTAGTGGGAAAAAAATTATAATTTCACATTAGCAAAATTAATCAACATTACACTGAGATCGATAATAATATTATAAGATCAAAGGGGTAGGATAATATTATCAACTGCTACCGTTGCTTCATTAAGTATAGAAACACGAACGGCAACGGAACATAAGGCTGGGGAACGGCGAGCAACATAATAGGCACGCCGCCTTTTGAAAACACTAAGCAATAAAGCACAGAAAAAGTACAAGGGCAACATTAACAAGCATTTACAATGCAACGGTCTCGGCATTGTTAAAGTTAGAGCTATTGGCATTGCTCATGACAATGCCGTTTCTTTAAATGTTTTAAAAACAAAAACATACAAAAACAACATCATGAGCAATGCCAATAGCTCTAACTTTACCAATGCCGAGACCATTGCATTGTAAATGCTTGTTTTTACATGCCTGCAACTTCTGAGACCACCACTAATCTCCAAATTGACAGAGGCCTCCCATCGCCTGATGCCACGTGCTCAGATCTGTCCCCCAGTAGTCAGCTGTTTATTGCTGACTCAGCCCTTTTCCGATCACGAACATTTGTTGGCTTCGGAGGTCTGTGCCACCCCCAGCTAGTTCAAAGGTAAGAAAGTAAAAAGGAGAGAGTCTTTCAGCACCACTGCAGCGGTGTAACAGGGGCCGCTTTTATGTGAGTTCAGTTAAAAGGTGAGAGAAAGCTACAACTTTGCCTAGTACTGCACAATAAGGTTTCTGCCAAGAAATATTTACAAAGCCTATGTTATTGAGTAATGCAATTCTGCTAATTACATGCAGTGCTCTGATGTGAAGTGTGAAACTGTTCCACCTATGTTTTAGGAGCGGTGTACGAGAGGGCTCGACCTCCGGCTCTGTTTCTTTATATTTCTGGAATGTATGTAAGTAGGAGTTCAACTGAATGGTGTGGCACAATCAGTGGGGCCGGGGACGCTCTAAGTGAAAGCACCACTGTGTAAATATGTAGCTGCTGCTCATAGATGGTGGCGGTGGAAGAAGAAGAAGCCGCCGCCGCCACCACCACCAAGCACCACCTCAGCCTGCTCTCGGAATGTGGCATCTGTTGATTCTCCCCTAGCGTCTGGCCGCTGCTAGTGTTCTAATACAGGTACTAGTTCCCAACCTTCACCCTCCGATTGTTTATGCCCCCTCAAAAAACTACCATTGGAATAGGCAGAAAACAAGTTGCCAGCATTGCAAGAACAAAATAAAAAACGGAGGAAATATTTTATTGTAAATACTTTAACATGGTTGTTCAGTTGTACATAATGCCTTCTTGGTCCTATATAAGGTAACAAAAATGCTTCCGACACTTTATTAAAACATTTCAGCATGATGCACAGCAGCCACACTTCTATACAGAACAGCTTAAAGTCATTGGCAAAGTCAATAGCTCTGGCTAAACACTTAGAAGTATTTAGTTATGCATCACAATATCCTTACTGCAACAACATTAACTGTTGCATGGCTAACCACTTATAAGGTCCCAAAGGCGAGACCTATTGGCTATGCCAATGCTTGTTAGGTTGTGTTACCATAAAAGAAATTAAAGGTTTTTTAATTGAATTTCGGAGGTTTTATTAAATCCTCATTAAGGTGTTATAACCAAAGCGAACCATAACAAGCATTGGCATAGCCAATACGTCTCGCCTTATAAGTGTTTAGTCATGCAACAGTTGATGTTGTTGCACCAAGGATATTGTGCTGCATAACTAAATACTTATAAGGCCCCAAAGGCGAGACATATTGGCTATGCCAATGCTTGTTTTCTTTATCTTTCATCACTCCAAAGGATTGCACATGTTTGAGCTCTCTCCCTTGTCTTCCTCTCTCACATCTGCACACTTTAAGCACTCTTGCTTCCACCCCCTCACACTTGTTCCTTCCCCCGCTTATTTTTTTTTCCCTGTAAAAGCGCATTACAAATGTCATTAGGTAAACAACGAGACATAGCGTGATTAACCGCCTGTCAGAAAGCCGGCTGGAGGAAATTCTATTGTGCCACCAGGGCTGATTTTATCTACTTCGTAACAGAAAGACAGAGCCTGAAAGTTTTTAACAAGGAGGGGACACATGCGCCTATTTTCTCGCTGCCACGATTGGCTATAACAAGCATTGGCAAAGGCAATAGGTATAGCGTATGCGAGAGCTATTGGCTTTGGACAATGTTTTTTGGCTAGGAAGTAAACAAAATGTCTCAGAGACAACATGTTCTGTCTATTCTACACCTAAAAATGAAGAAAAAGAAAATAAGATTAAGAAATAACACTGAAAGCAAACACGGAAGACGTGCCTCCAAAGGGCATTAAGTGTTGCGGGGGGAGGGGAGTTCCACCCCCCCCCCCCCCAAACACCCACCCATCCTCCCACCCTCCGTCTGTAACAGCACTCAATTCTGTGGACCTGCTTCTGCGGAGTTTAAGCACCGATGGTGCAGGTGGCAGCTCCCCACTGCAGCTGAATGTTGGTGGCGAAGCAGCACAATCAAGGGCTCTGCACAAAATACCACTTACTCCTGCAGCAAAATGTATGACGATATAGAACAAAATGGCTACGTGAGCAGCACTTCATGAAAACCCATGGTTAGGCATCTATTCATCTATCCCATGCAGCTCCTTCGCGGTCTTGTCTCGTTTTCTCAGCGAGCACTCACCAGCAGCTACTGCTTTCTTCAAGACTGTTAGTAGTCCCTGCTGCTCAAATAAACACGGTTTTCACATCAGCCAACCTATCACATGACTGGCACAATCCACTCTGGGGAAACAAAAAAGAAACTGACAAGAGCATATGGAAGAGAAGAAACGAAAAGGGCAGGTGGAGGGAGATGGAGCGGGTATGGGGCTCAGATTAAACAGGGACGGGGGTGAGCAGTAACGAAGGGGGGAGGGGTTGGGATATGGGAGTGCTTGAAAACACAAAACAAAGAAAACAAGTTTGACTTACAAGCCTCGCAAGAATCTGTGTGAAATTAACCATAGAGCAAAGCTTCGTCAGGGGTGCACCCGCGAGTGGTGTGTGCGCACGCTGGGGAGAGCAGGCTGCTCTTTTTCAAAGCACATACTCAAGCTTGTGGCGCGCCGCTGCGCACTCCCGCATGGCGTATGCCGCCACGATCACGAGTATGTGCTTTGAAAAAGAGCTGCACGACAGCTAAAGCTCTCCTATGCAGCGCATGCGCACTGCGTAGGAGAGACCTAAAAAAAAGGGCTCGAATTCTCTGCGTTGTGAAGACCTGGTTGGTGGTGGTGGCTGTGGTGCTGCTACCAACTACTCTATTCATCCTTCCTTGTACAAACGTAAGTAAGTCAATTTACTGATCGAAATACCTGCTTTATGAAACTTAAAGGTGTCTTCTCCAACCCAGTATATGCGTGGAGGCCAGAGCCAAAATCTCTGTAGGTACCACCGAACTACAGATCAGATCCAAATTATACTGAAAAGGAGGGCTTTTAAAAACCTTCGAGAGAAACACAACCAATTTTTACTTCATGAGAACCCTGTGAGCAATCCAAAGAATACCAAAACTGAGCATGGTACTGATCAATAAAATGCACTGAAACAGGTTTGGAGCCCCCAAGAAGAGCGCTCTGAAGAAAGCACCCGAAATGTACAACTCTTCTAAAAGGAGAGAAATGGTGATAAAAATGCTTTTCTCAGCTTTATGATCAAGTTAGGACAGTGAAGGAAAGCTTGGCAGGCACAATTACAGCAATATTCAGATTTCCACAAATGACTGCGCTCCTAGAATGTAAGGAAACTCTACATCAAGTAGACACATAAGATCCAATGCCTATGAAAAGGTTCATCTTGCATACCTGTTCCAACTCAAAGAGGAAATGGAGGACAGCAAGCGGGTCAAGAGTAGTAACTGAATCTCAGTCATTTCCTTTGCTTTGAGATGAGTCCGTGCCTACAGTCAACTCATCTTTATTCAAATACAATAAAAGGAAATGTTGGTAAGCTTGCATGCCAGGAAAAAATACATCAAGTTCAGTGATGGGAGCACTGGGGAATGATCCAGTCTCGTTGAGGCAAGACACGCCTTTCATGACGAAACAGCAGAACCGACCAAGAGTTAAAAAAAAAAAGCGGCTACCAACAAAAAGCATCAGCCCGCTGCAGCTGTGGCTCTAGGAGACTGTTTGTAGCTCCCTGAAATGGACGTGTTGTGTATCCTTACGGTGTGTTTTCTGCTATTATGGCTTGACAGCAATATTTAGTGCTTTTTTTTTTCTTTTTAAACCAGGTTTGAGGAATACATTTCAGATCAGAGTTGCATCTTCTTTGTGAGGTGTTAACAAAAGTAGACAGAGTGAGAACTTTTTACATTATATTACTAATAATTTGATGCACTGAGTTTTTTGGGAGTGATCAGATGTCTAGGCAAGGTGATCACATGCTACTTGGTTTATCGTGCAGTGTGTACTGCCCGACATGTTGGATGCGTGAATTACTAAGAGGTTATTGTATCGCTTGTGTGCTATTTAGAAGTGTTCTGTTATAAGATGGTATAATTTACACATGGTCATTGTGGGCATATGCATATCCATCTAGACAGTGTCTGTAGCCTGCTGGATGTGAGTGAGGAGTGCCTAATATGCTGTGTTGGAACGGTGTATATGGTATATTGATAAAGGAGTTCCATGCCTTCAGTACGCGGTATATGGAAGAAAAGAAAAAAAAATAATCTAATTTCGCTCAGGTTCCACCTATCACTTTGTAGATCTCTCCTACGCAGCGCGCATGCGCTGCATAGGAGGACCTTTAGCCGCCGTACTGCTCTTTTTCAAAGCACATACTCGTGCTTGTGGCGGCATCCACCTTGGACGAACGAGCACGGGGCGCACCACAAGAACGAGTATGTGCTTCGAAAAAGAGCAGACTGCGCGCGCACTCCCCGTCTGCATATCGAGGACTCCTGAAGAAGGCAAGCATCAGTCATCGAAGAGTGGAGCTCTAGGTTTCGCAGTCTGGTAGTGTCTCATCGAGAGATGGCAATTTGTTCTCCATGCACACTATAAATTTGTTCACCACAAGATACTGTTTCTTAGCAACATTTTTTATTTTTAGCAGAACCAGGCGGGGAAATCAGCAGCTGCAGAGACTGAGTCCCTTCCCGTGCCATCGATTTTGTCACTACGACTGCCTCTTCATTTGCAAGGGTTTCCTACCATGACGCTACTTTAGAATCTGCTCTAACAGGTCACTAGGCTGAGCCCACTTGACCTGTGACATTCGGCGGATCATGTACTGCTGTATGTTATGTGGTATGGCCATACTTGTAATGTTGGTTGTTCTTTTCACACAACTCTTCTTCTGTCAGTTCTTAAGCTTTTCTTTACTCTTTCTCCTATCAGCCGACTCACATTTCACTCCACTGCCTTGCACCTCATTGTTGATACTTCCTCTTTAGTCACCATCTCCTGTTTGTCGTACTTTTGTGACGCTTGACTTGATTCACTATAATCTAAACACCCAGGATCAGTTTTTCTTCTCTCTCTGATTTACATCGTTTTGTACGAAGTGTTTTTGCCTGGGCTTTCAAAATACCTTTTGCTAACATACCGTGAAACAGTCATTTGCCTCACCCATCGTCCATCTCAGCACTATTCCATTCCTCTGTACTTTGTCAATACAGTTATGAATATATTTTCTACTTCTGCTGTAAGACTGCATATTATCCAGCTCTTTTTGATTTTTATTTTATTCCACTTGAGTTGCTCTGCTACATATGCAAAGAACGCATGGTGAGCATGTTTTGTTATAAGAACATAACAAACATTGGCATAGCCAATAGGTCTCGCCTATAGTCATGCAACAGATAATGTTGTTGCAACAAGGATATTGTGCTGCTTAACTAAATACTTATAAGGTCCCAAAGGCGGGACCTATTGGCTATGCCAATGCTCATGTCATGTCCTGTTGTGACCTCAAACAGTTGATTCAATGAAAGAAATTTGGCCCGCTGAAATTTGTTACGCTAGAGTAATTTAGCATAATCGTGCATTACACTGGTTATGCAATATTTCTGCAAATACGCTACATTACGTCATTATTTACCATTCCCTGGAAAAATGTAGCACGAGCCCACAGGAACCCGAGCAAGTGGCTACTGCTTGCAGTGCCTCTTTCTTCCGTTATATTCTAAGCACAAAATAAATCTTTCGACCGCAAAACATACACAAGGTCGCATTTCATGCTAAAATATAGCACCAAATGCAATCATTCCTTCTTCTAGGATACACGTTTAATTCTTGAACTTCTTGTTTTGAGAACCTACCTACAGTATCTTTAAACTCATTTCTTTCGAGAGACAACTTCAAAATCGGAAACCAGTACTTCAGAGGACTTAATAGCGGCTTGCACAGTAGTAACTTCATAACATAGCGACTGATTAAGAGTGGGAGAGTGTTTGCATGAGATTGTGTTTTTTTTCCCCTTTCTTTCGATAAACGAAAACCGTACAGTCAGTAGAATAAACATGCTGGACCTTCATGTGCTACAGTTCCCAATTGTCATAAGATTTTCTCGTCTTGTTACTGATTTTTATGTCACGCCTAAAGGACAGTGCAAAGAGTCTGGTTGCAAAAGACCTATTGTTAACATACCAGGAACTCACAGTGAGCTTAAAATCATACCCGCTGATGAGCAATGGTTGGCTTGCTTGTCACTCATTTGCCTGCATCTTATTCGATGGCTTGCATTACCCATCTTACGTTGTACCCTCCCCTGCGAGTGTCCATACTCTGCTCACTTTTAGTGCTTGGATTTTCCAACCATCTCCTATTCTTCTTTCCCACTCTGTGGTGCTCTCCTTCTCATCTGTGTGCTTCTGTCCCCCATGCACTGCTCCCTCGTTCATGTACATTCCTCCCCATCCCGCGTGCCGTGTTGCGGTCTCTCGCCCATGTGCATCTGTGTTCTCTCCCTCGTGTGCTTCTCCATGCCCTCCTGTGCTGCATTTCCTCTTCCGCCCCTCACCTTTACCTCAAACCGCCTCCCCCCAACACCCAGGGTACTATTTTCTAATCCGCGTGTTTGCAATAAAAAAAACGTTACCGATCCAAGCGGCGTGTCCATGTCAGCAGAATGACACTACCGCCCTTGCACTTTATTTTATTTTTATTTTTGACAATGCTGCAGAGCATCCAGACGCTGTACAGAACTGACAAAAGCAACTGGCAAAACGAACAGTTCCCAAAAGCGAGTCCTACTGGCTTTGCCACTGCTTGTTAGAAGTGTGCTACCATTCCTCATGGTGTTGCGCCTGCTCCTGGGTCTGTTGAAGTTCCTTATAATTGCTATAGGATTCATTCCGGTTGACATAGCAGGTATGTAGGCCAGCCACCGAATGACGACACCAGGCATACATCTGTCAGTTCAGCCCTTTCCAGAGCTGTATGCTGAAGTCCTTGAGCCCAGGGGACAGCAGCCTTGCAAGAGTACTCTCCAGTTTCACCTCGAGGAATGTGAAAGCTGTTGTGACAGCTCAGAGAGAAAAAAGTCTTGTAGAATGCACACATTCCTGGCAGATGACATGTGTTGAGTCTCACTATACTTGCTTCCTTCAGTAAGGATGCGAGGCACGTGCCACCATATCCAGGTGCTATGGGTGCAACACCCAAACCGAAGTGTATTGTCAGGCACAGTCATGGGCCTTGCAATACACATTAAGACCAGCTCGGGAGCAGTATGTTTAGGCTGATGAGGACATTTAACTACGAAAATTTGCAAAAACTTCAAGTGAATCACTATTATCTAGTCTACCATAAGGTAAGGAGAGTAGAAAAATGAGGTGGACCTAGGAAGAAAAAAAAAAAAAAAAAAAGAGTCAGACAATGGTTCTATCCACCTGCGCTGGAAGCAGACACGCTTCAATATCAATATTGCTCACGAGTAAAAAAAAAAATTAAGTAACCATGTAGAGTGCATTTTACCAGCTGTTACAGACGCCAGGAACACAAAAGAGAAATTAACCACAACTGACTTGTGTTCCAACTTGTCCACTGAATGCAGAAAAATTAGTCTCATTCCTAACACAAGACGTAGAGTAAAAGTCTTAGACATGAACTGAAATATTCAAGCCATGCGAGAGGGAAGCCAATATGCTTGATTATCCATATTGCTCATAAAATTGTGTGCAGTATAGGTTTTTCAGCTCCCTGTTTAATTCAAGCACCAAAACCTTACGGTTTTTCCCCTCGAAATGAAAGCCCTTGAGGGATAGCAGGTCGCAGAAGTGGCCAAGAAGGGTGCGTCCATATCCTTTATAGCTTACACTGGATAGGAAGCACGTCCTACATCTCAGCATAAGCAAAGACTTCCTCATGCTAGGTTCTGCTCAAAGCTTCCCTACCTTTCCCTCCTAATACGTCATTGATTTTCTGAAGGAATTCCATAGGATCCCCATTTCAGAAAAGCCCTTACGCTCCTTTACGACAACACAGAACACCCCAACTAGCTAGGTGTGTGATGTATTGCATCCCCTGGGGCACTCTACACAAGGCACTATTGGCTCCAAAGCCTTCTGTGCTGACTTAAGGTTGGGGGGGCGGGTGGGAGTTTATCCTTAGGGATGTGGATTGGTCATGCACAGATTCCTTAAGGATCTTATACCAGATTACATGATAAGATTCTGATACTGTGGACTTCTTGTCTTAACTAAAATGACGATTTTCCAGATTTAGTGCAGAGAAAATGTAAGAGTTTGTTAAAAACATGGAGCCAAGTATATTATGCCTCCGGCCCACAAAGCAGGTTGTTTGGATAAGAAGTGGAGTCAATCCTAATTGATATCGGTTTCACTTTGTTCCAAATTCTTACTTTCAAACCAGTTTTTCATTGTTCCAATACGGGCTTAATCCTGCTCATATTTATTATTTCTTGCAGGTTTTTAGTATGACCACCACACAG
This sequence comes from Triturus cristatus, assembly GCF_964204655.1. Taxonomy (NCBI): domain Eukaryota; kingdom Metazoa; phylum Chordata; class Amphibia; order Caudata; family Salamandridae; genus Triturus; species Triturus cristatus. Next base: position 79,109,755 of record NC_140591.1, on the reverse strand, counting down.
CTGATTGGTGTTGTGCTTCATCATCGGGTCTCATCGTGGCCCCTATAAAACAGGATGTGCTGTTTTTGTATCACGCTAATCAAACACAGGGTAATCAAACACACCAAACACTGGCCTCGTGGAAAATAGCCCCTTACATGCAATAAACCCCATAAAGTGTTCTAGTTCTCTATCTTTTCTCCAGGGTTTAGTGTGGACAGGTCTATCCCCGATACGCGTTTCTCTGTAAGGAGGACAATGTTTTTTCAAAATTTAAGCTTTTTCCATTCAATATGAGCCAATTCCTGTTTATTATTCTCCTGACTTAATTTGGAGCACTGGTGTATGCACTCACACAAATTATTTGTTGCGATTAGTGCTTTTCGCTGTGTTATGGCTGAACCACTTTGGAAGCAAGTAAAACATTTGGAAATCTAATACTCCTTTACAGAAGGGCAGTTCAGGATATTTTTGTGGGGAAATATAAACCAATGATGTCATTATGTTGAGGGCTGATAACTTCTTAGATTTTCTAAGCACTAATGCTTGGACAATCCCCACTGGCTCTCACGATTGTAATTTGATTCAGAGAAAGATACTTATACGTTTGTATTTTTGGAAGTGAATGCCATCAATATCCAAACACAAGTCTACGTCTCACCAAAGCTTCTGAGAAGAACTGGAGCACTTCAAGGGCTCACTTTGCTTATGCTTAAACTATTTGCTCAGGAGTCTGGGCACTAACTTATGTGCTTGCATTATAGAAACCACTGCCACAGTGTGGCCACCAACCAAAAAAGCTCTTCAACTTCTGAGATGCTTTGGTAAGGCTGCAACCCATAAAAGTAGAATTAGGTTCGCTAATGTTGATGTGACAGCTGACAAAGGTTGATAAAGAGGCTGCCCTTGTGGTCCCCCACCTTGCTACATGATTATGTTATATTGCAGTGCTAGCCCTTCCTATGTCAGCAACCAAAATTACATTGAGGTTGATTTTTTTTTTTTTTATGAAAAGTGGTGTTTTGCTTTAGAGCTGCTGAATTATTTCTCTTCACAATGTCCAAGCACTGCAAGGATTATTTCTAAATTGAAGGGAAAAAAACAGTAATAAGATGAATTCTATAAGATCCTGCAGAAAAGGCCTACGACATGCACAGTATAACTCTATTCAAGTCCCCTTGAAAATCCAGACCAGCACTGCCAAGCTACAGGGTCTGCAACCAGTCCCCTTTCATTAAGCAGCATTCTCATGTCAACATATCAAATAATTAGGTATCCAAGTTACTATTAACTAGTTTAACCACACCCTGCAAGCTTTCTTTTTTAAGACAAATCATTCACAGATTTATTTTTGCCAATACAGGACCAGTTAAAGATCAATATTTTTGTACATAACACGGTTTAGTATCCAAGTCTTTGTTTGAATGAAAAATCCAGACCAATAATGCTTCGAAAAGAAACAAATTCTCACCCAACCCTAGACTCCGTAGATTAGAAGACAGCAAGTGTTTTTGCACACTTCTATGTAAAACTGTGACACTCACCTGAGAAGAGATCAACTGCGGTTTCAAGCTCAACGAGGCAGATGGAATAGAAGCTGTGCTAAAATAACCCATTGAAAGGATAGAACCCCTGAAGCATACAGAGGTGAACGGATTTTCAATACCTGAATAGTTTGGAAACAGCAACCACGGTCTCAGGGGTGAAAAAAGTGAAGTAACGCATCCTACACCAAGGAGATCAGTGAATGAAGAATGGGATGTGGGGTGGAGAAGACAGGGATACATCACTAGTATGAACAGAATATGATAGAAAGAAAGTAATCAAATTACTGCAGCCCTAAAAACCTTTCATAGCTCCTAGTGGCACAGAAAATCTAATCGGGTGGACTGAGAGTGAGCAAAGTTTTGAGATACACAATTCTGAAACTATGGATCCAGATCTCAGATTTCCCAGAAAGCAGGAGGTTTAAGAAAAAACTGAAGACAGAATTCTTCCTGAAGGCCTTCACATTCTTCCAGGAAACACTTAGGACTACCAACCCTCTGTGCCTCCTTAAGAAGGAACAGAGCCCGATGAGTGCTAGCTACCTCCACTAAGACTAGGAACTGAGAATACATCATGAGATCCACATATGCAATGGATCTGGGGTTTAGGATGGTCAAGAAGGCCCTTGGCAAATATATTAACTGCTCTGCTGCAGTCATCTGTACTACGAAGTGGCTAGCTTTGAAAAGCCTGCGTTTGACAGAGCAAAGAAATAAAGAACTGAGAGGTACAAGGTGCCGCCACCGGGGATCGATTTACTTAGCTAAATATCAGAGGTTTGAAGAGGAAAGAAATCGTAAGGAGGTAGTTGGAATTGGTGAAAACAAAACTCAGTTCTCACTGCGGTTGCCAAGGTGTGTTGGGAAGGATATGGCCTGCATGCCTGTGGCTGAAGAGTACAGGGCATTTTTAAGGTTACATTGAACCTTAGGACATAGAAAGGCCCTTTCTAACAAGAACGGATACATCCGAGTGGCATTCTTTGCATGCTCGGCAAGGCAGTCACGCTTCCTGGAAGTTAGGAAGGCGGCATTCCTTTTTCTCAATGAAGAACAGATGTCTGAGTGAGCTAAACTTATAAATATAACAACATACGTTTGATCTTACCCTTTAAGTGCTGGAGTCAGAGGGATGGAGATTCACCAAGCTCCCACAGAGTGGAACTTTTTTAATATTCATTAAACCTCAATAAATCGCCTTGACTTAAGAAAAATAAGCCAGACGTGTGTTAGAAAGCAGGACTGCGTCATTGGAGAGTATCCACCTCGAGAAGTTCTGCAGCACTTCATGTCCTATGGTGCAGCGCATCTACGAAAGAGGAAAATGAAGGACACTGTAAATGCTTCAACACGGCCAAAACTCCTGGATACTCCAGAGCACTAGGCTTTGCAAAGGAGACGCAAATATTGTGTCAGTGTCATTTTGTTTTCTGATTCGATAGCGCTAAAGACGACTCGGTTGAGAGCACTAGGCACATTTATTTTTTACATCAGTGAAAACAACCAGGGGCATTGCCGTTCTTTACAGTGCAAAATGGTAAACCAGAACATATTATGGGAAATAATTTCACAACGCACACACTGTGCTGAAATACCCCAAAGAGCTTCAGCACCTACTGAAGATGCCAGCTTAAGGGCGCTAGAGGATGAAGTCTTCGAAGGAACTGCAGCTCCAAACTCAGGTCCACGTGGCAGGTCTCTGGCAAGACATAAGTGTGCCATATTGTTCAAACCGTCACCCACTCACCGACAAAGGAGAAAAGTGGAAAGGGGGAAGGAGAAGAATCCTTGGTCTAGATCCAGCTAATCAGAGGCAAGCACGTGTCTGGTCTCTTGTTACCCTAACACACCCCGAGGGATGTCATGCTTCATCATCGGGCGTTTGCTTCTCATTGGGACGGTGCTGCAAAGCCCTACGGGTCCCCCGAAGGGTCACTTTGGCGGAGATCTTTTATTTGAAATGCCATCAGATGAGGGGGATGAGTCCTACTTGGAGGGTGAGAGGGTGCGTGAAAATTAAAACTGGCTAAGGGGTACCCGAAGTCAATTGATTTATTGTGGAGGTGCCCTTGCCAGAAAGGTCAGTTACTCCAACAGGCGTGAAATGCCCGGTAACTACAAGGTCAACATGTTTTGCACCTCAATGGTCAGGGAGATCCGTGGCGCTTCATCAGGACCAAAAGTAACGTGAAGTGACAGTGAACAGTGAGTAAGGGGTCAAGCAACCCTATTCAGTCAGGACGGGTCTAGTCTGTGAGAAACTACAGAGAGGCTATGACTTAATAGTCAAACCCTGCTCCTGACGACACCTAGGATTGAAAGGGAAGACAGAAAAACAAAGGACTAGCAGGAGTCAATGTGAGCCTCCACAAAGCGCTCAAGTCGGCGCCTAGATTACGTAAAACCACATACGAGACTGACTACATAACAAGACTGAGAACTTACTCCCACAGGGGTGGGTTAATCGGGGAGGGCACAGCATACCAGGCACGAGTCCTGCCGGGAGGTGGCAGTGGCAATTGTGACAGGTGCATTACCCCACCCACTGAACCCCCAAGCCATGAGAGGAAGTCAGAGTCCTGGAGCCCACAAGGTAAGTCACGAAAGTGCAGAAGTAGTGCTGGCTGTGTAAAGCTCCGTATAACCAGCATAAAGAACACATCACCGTTTAGTGGTTGGTAGGAGCATATGTAGAGCACCCTTAACTACAGGTGTGAGAGAAGTTGCTCCATAGGCTAGCACGTGAGGATGCCCGCACCTTAACGGGCTGCAGAAGTAAAGGAAGAAATGCAAGAGCAAAAAACACACAGTGAGACAGTGCACTACATGTCACAACAGCGATATGCTGTTTTCGCCTGACAACATGGTCGAAGCCCCGGACAGGTTTGATACTCACCGTTTCCGTAGGTGTAGGCGCTCTCAGCACCTACCCGCCATCACGTCTGCCTGCATATGGTCTGGCTGTGGTCTGTAGAAATAGTTGCCGGTGGGGGGGGGGGGGGCACAATTAGAGGGAGGTACCCATTTCCGGAATGCCCCGTCATGTCGGGAGTCGCCTGCGCATGTGTGGAAATGCTGTGGCCAGGCCGTATTCTGTGCATGCGCGGAGATGAAAAGATCAGTGCCTCCGGTGTGATCTCGCTCATGCGCATGAGTGACGTGGAGCACAGATTTGCCATCGTGGCCCAAAGATAGAGTTTTCAAATAGTACAGTAGTAGTTTCAACTGGAAGAAGCAGTTCACTTCATTGTTGATTACAGATTCTCTTTGGCGAGGAGAATCTTCTGTAGTTATTAAAGCTGCCATCTGAACTTCCTGAACGGTAGCAGGAGGAGTGTGGCAGCTACTCAGGAGCCCACGTGACCTACTGTTGAGAATCAGCTACAGAGAGTTTGATCAGATCAATGGAGACAAATCTTTGGTCTCTGCTACCGGCAAGGGGCAGAAGAAGTACAGTTCTAGTACCTTCGACAGCCAGGACAGGTACAGGAGCTCTGCAAGATGGCCCAAACTCTTTTCGTCCAGAATTTTCTCTCTAGCCAGATGCCCAATCTTCGGGACCTGGGCAGTTCTTTCTGGCACGACTTTCACTTTTCCAGTGGCAGTGCATTTTATTTGGAATTTGCTTAGTGGGCCCTGGACTTGATTTCCTGTAAAACAGCCAAATGTTCATCAATGTCAAATGGAGTTTCCACCGCCACTGTGCTGACATTATCGAGGTCTGGTAACCCCATTCTCACACCAAACAGGAGTTGATAAGGAGTACGAACCCCCAGGGATTTTCTTGACATGTTATTGAATGCCCTCTGGACTCCATATAGGTGATTGACCCAACTGCCAGCAAGCCTTGCTGTTAAGGACTGCTTTAAGTCACGTTTTTATCTTCTTAACTACCAAATTCCTTCCAGGATGGTAGGGGAAGGAGTACCACAAGGCCACACCCAAACCTTCCATGGCTTTTTTATAAGCCAGAGAGCTAAACATTGGGCCCTGGTCAGAATGTAATGTGCCAATTGTTTATGTACGGATGAAGACTCGCAAATCCTTTACAACAGTTCAAGCGTCAGCCAAGCACTGTGGCCAAACCAACAGGAATCTGAAGCATGAATCCACTGCCACCAAGATGTACTTGTATGCCCCATCTGAGTGCTGCAAGGGGCTGCAGTGATTCAAATAAACAACTGTCAGGCTTGTCTGAGACCACTAGCGGTGTCTGCGGTGGACGTGCTACGGTTGATGCCACAGAAAATTGAATTTGCTGTGTCTAGAGCACAGAGTATATTACCATTCAAAATTACCTTTACCTTAGCCATGAGCTCATCTTTTCTGCGGGTTGATTTTTGCAAGGTGCTTGATCGTCTCCTCCATTTATTTTCAATGACACCCATCACAGAGAAATAGAAGAATCACAGAGTTGGTGGGGAGTCAAGGGGTGGCAGCCCCACTCACTTTCCAGCAGCATCACCTAGGTTCATTTTTGCGCTGCATGCATAACTAGCCATTGATGTAGAATGGGTCAGTCGGTGAGGCCTCATACATTTGTTTACACTTGCAGTGACAACTTTTGTCTTTATAGGCTGTTTAAATTTATCTGGGGTAGGCCATCATTCCTTTTAGCAAGGGGAGGAACCACATCACCCTTTCAGCCTTACAGAGGGTTTCTAAAAGGAAACGGTCCTCGTCTTGTAGGACATGCATGTCCACCGTGAATAAACGCATGGTAGGCGGTAAGGTCTTTAAGCGGAAACGGTTTTGCAGGTTGGGCTCTATGTCAGTCTACAGGATCGACTGCATAGCCCTCGCAAGGGTCCACGCCCCTGACTAGATGCTAGGGACTCATCAGGATGTAGCGGCTCACAGGTACTGCATGTGTCTCAGAAAGTATGGATTGACCTCTCATGGAGGAGCCTGCCTTAGAATAGGAGGCTGACATGGTGGGGTCATGCCGCTGTCTCTACATTTCTTGGGGATGGGAGACTGGGTGCCTCACCAGTCAGCTCCTCAAACAAGAGTCTGCACTTTTTGGAATGTGTGAAAGTATATGTAGAGGTTGCCCACAGGCACCTTTGTAGGGATCTGGTCAGTGTCAAGATATAAACACGGTTCTCTGCTTGGCTTCAGGGACCTAGAGCAGCTGCAGAAGGATGGGGACCTCTGTAATGGGCTCGGCCTTGGCATCGAAGGAGCTTTTAGCATTGACCTTGGGTCCAAGAAAGGAAGCTCAAAACCTTGGGATGAAGATGGTGTTGCCTGTCAGCACAGTCCACTGCCCTTCTGCAGACGCTTGACTGGTATCGTAGGCTGTTCTCTGTATCAACCGGCACCGAGTGGTGGCGCCGGACTGATTTTCATTGCCTACTATGCCTTGGCTCGGGGCCTAATTCCCTCTGGAACGGTGTTCTGCCTTGGCCTGGGTGTGCTCTTGGAGGGTGGGGTGCAGGGCCAAAGCTCTTCTACATTGGCCCCTGAACGCTGGTATCAGACCTGCAGTCCAAGGCATGGCCTTGGTCTGAGGGTCGAAAGACTGTGGCACCAGAGCCTCAGCTACCCTGTGCTCCTCCTTAGAGGTGTTGGAGGAAACAGCCTCAGGCTGGGCGTAGCCTGCGCTATCATAAGCTGAGCGGGCCTGCTTATTGTTCCTCAATGTTGAGGGTTTCAGGCAAGGGTTGTTGCTGCATCTTATGATGTGCCCAGTGTCCGCCTCCACAGTACCAGTGTCTTTTTGCATTGGAAGGAGAGGCAAAAGTCACAGGAGGCGCTGTTGTAATTGGGGAAGAGACAAGGGTTGGATACACTATGCTGGTCTGATCAGAGTTTTCTTTGGGGGGTGTACTTGGGTTGTATCTTTGGAGAATACCCAGGTGAGGATACTATGCAACATACACCTTTCCAATTATGCCCAGTTTTCCCTTGAAGGGTGTCGAATGCTGGCGAGTGCTTAAAGTAGGGACGAGGGGTGCAGATGACCATTGAACGCAAATCACAGAGAAAATGGCTGTGTGGTGGGAGAAAATTTACTGGTTGTCTTCCAAATTGCTAGTCCCAAAATCTCAAAGAGCTGATCTTGAAAAGTCTGCAAGAACTCATCGCAGAGCTCTTACTCAAAACGTCAAAGCCAGATGGTGGAAGAAAACAATGCGAGGTGCAGACTGTGTCTTAGTGCATTGTAGACTATGTGAGGAAATCACAACTGGTTTTGTGACTCCAACTTCTTCAAAACAAGTTGAAACGTTCGGGCTAAACACTAGATGGCAAGAGCATGCAGAAAATGTGTATCTACAGCACCACTTACTGCAAAGAGATTACTTCCATTTGCATTCAAGAACAGACAGTGGGTAAAGCTGTAATGTTATGTCCAATTCAGTACTAGAATGAGCAATGATTAGGCTTGAACGGTTAAGTCCTTTACAGGACTAGAACTGGATGTGGATAAGACTGGAAGGTTACATCCATCCCATCCTTGAATGGACAGTGGGTAAGGCTGAAAGGCTAAATTCAGTTTTATGCTAGAATGGACACTATGTTCTTTGCCTCCCCTGAGAAATCAACAGCTCAGGCTGGAAGGTTCAATTCATTTTTATCCTAATGCTGGGAGTGTAAGGCTTGGTTAAGTTGCTTCCTACCCTAGAGCGAACAGTGGGAAAAGCCTGGATGGTGAAACCATTCTTATGCTAGAATAGACAGTAAGGCTGGAACGCAGAGTTCATTCCTCCCTGGGAGAAAGCAGTGAGCTGGAGGGCGAAGTCTATTCATACGCTGAAAGTTTACACCCATTCCTTCAAAGAGTCAAAAGTGAGGTATGCGGGAGGATTCAACGCCTTCTTATGCTAGAAAGGATATTGGATAAGGCAGGGAAGTTATGTCTGTTCCTACTCTAGAATGAACAGTGGGTAAAGTTTGACAGTTACATCAATTCCCATCAAACTAACCTGAGGCCTGCATAAAAGCGCTTACACTGCTCTTGCGAGTACCTCAGTGCTGCTAGGTGTTTGTCCATAACCAACAAGGATAAGCAGAGTGGGCCAGATACAAAGCCATGTATGCGGCTTTGATGAAATCATTGAGGATGCAAGCGGACACAATGTAGAAACTGTTCCACGTTATGGATATTACTCCATTTCCTAAGTTAGCCATTTGTGAATCTTTCTGCTTCTGAAGTTATGTGACCAGAAGAGACAACTGAGCCTCGGGGGCTCATCCTCAGGTTGGGGACAACAAGTGATATAACCGCACAGCCAGGGAAGATAAACCAGTAAAGCTTACACAAAGAATTCACACTTCACTATTTTAATAAAATGCAAAGGGCCCAGAGCTCATGATTAAAAATATATATAGAACCACTAAACTGGCAGCGGTCCTTTTCTTGAATTTCACTTACAGTATTTATTATCGACAACTGGCAGACCATTTTTCTTCAAAAGTTCATGTCATTTAAAAGATCTAACGGAAAATGGTTTGCCAATATTACTCATAAGAAATCCGGATGGATGCCCCACTAGGCTCTTCAGAGAACTGGAGAATTTAGTAGCCCCTGAAAGCAAGGTTGCAAAGACAAATGTTGAGATCGTAGGGCCAAAGACAAGAAACACCAGCACTTCCTGTTGTACAAAGTCAAATACCAGCTTTGTGTGACCCAAAGTAGATAGATACTTTTAGGTTTTCAACTAAAGTAAAACTCAATATTTCAGATAGAAAGCCTATGCTTTGCAATCATACTTTTTTTTTAAAAAAAACAGTAGGACAGTACACACGTACTTCATAAACATCCATTAGTGGATGTCCATTTTAGACTAGGAGGCTGCTGCAGAAGTTAGTCTTGCGATGTACACATAACCCTGTCAAGAGCACCAGCAGATGAATGCAAGAGCGATAACAAGAGCCAGTGGTGCTGAAGGCCCAGCAGTCTCTCGTAAGTATCAAGCAATTGACTAGAGTGGCCTAGTTCAGCCAGAGTTACTCGTTACACAGTCTCTGCAATTACGAAAACAGGTACATCGCCTAGCGACTGCAATTACCTCAAATAGCTAGTAAATAGTGTAGTACTGCTGACAGAGAACACATCTCAATCTTCCCCAGTTTGGGCCATATAGAATAAACAGTCCAAAATAAATGGAAAGAATAGGAAGGCTGCTTCATTAATTCTAAAATCTAAAAAGATCCTTGACCTTCAAAACTGCAGTGGTAATTTCAAGTTTTACTTTGTGTCCTACATTACCCCATTTGGAATCTGTGAAAGTGAAAATACAAGTAGGGTGGCAAATTCAGTGAGACTCCTTGCGTGGAAAATCCAATCAAACTCATGAACAAAGAGCATTCTCATTGGAGTCCAGCACAGCTAGGCTGAGCTCATGGGACCGGATGACAGGGCCTGCATCTTTTCATAGCTTTTATCATTGGACAAACAAGATCCTTCATCTAACATCAATTTTCAGCTCAAACCTTTTCCAAGAAAGAACAGTCCCAACATGGTGACAGGACAGCCTCTTCAATCCCACTCAGCTTCTGCTAGCACAGAACACAGGAGAACCTACAGCGGAATTCCACTTCGCTTCACGATAGAGGACAGCAGACGACTGATGGACAACACCGGAAGGACCCAACAACAGGGTAGAACTTAATTATAAAGTTACACTAAGTAAAACTTACAAATCTGAAAAAACCAACACTTGATGGTATGCGTTGAAGACAATAAATTCGCATAGTAATTATACAGACCCCATTTGACACTCCTTTCTATGTGTTGCCTAATAGACCATGCTGGTTAGCTTATAGTGGGCTTAGAGCCTACCCATTGATTTGTTGTAACTCATTTGCTTCTTACTCGTTAGCTTGTGTGGGCTTTCCTTTCTATTCTTGTATTTGTTTCTTCCCTGGAGTATGGACGCATTACTTTCATCCTTCTATTGCACCCTTTCCAAGCACTACTTTTTTTTTTTCTTTTGTTTAAGGACTCCATGAGAGTATTTGTTTTCCAGTGGTCTCCCTCGTGTACTTCTCTCCCCCTACTGAGCTCAATGTTCTTCTTTCTCCCCCATGTGCTTTCGCCCTTCAGCTCTACATTGCTTCCACCCAAGCCCTCCCTATGTAGCTTCCCCTATCCACGCATGTTGCTTCCACCCTCAGCGACCTATGTATGGTTTCCAATACACACCCACGTCCTCCTTGTTGCCTCCGTTGCTTCCACCCCTCACCAGTGTTGCTTCCACCACACCAATTTGAAGGGGAAAAAGTGTGCTTTTTTTTTTTTAAAGTTACTGATCTGACTTGGACAAGTGACAAAAAAAAAACAAGCATTTGCAATGCAATAGGTCTCGCATTTACGCGAGACCTATTGCATTGCAAATGGAAGGCATCACTACAACGGGAGGGAGGGCGGGGGGAAGCAGGCACGGATAACGGGTGGGCACGAAGGCATGGACAACGGGCAGAAGGGTGGGGATGGGGGGGGGGGGAGAGAAGGCACGACAACAGGAGGGAGGGGGGGGTGAGTAAGGAAGGCACCAAAGCATGTCGTGCTTGAAGTAGGAGAACCTCATTAAAGAAAATAGTGCTTACAGTTTTAATTACACGTACCATGTAACAACCGAAGTTAAGGTGCCAGTGTCCATGGGAGGTGACATACGAAGGAGGCGGTACTAAGGAGGAACTAACTAGCCAGTTGACGAATCAAAAGCCAGCGTTTAGGACAATGACAAGCCAATAGGAAATATGGGCGGTGCTCTATTCACCTACTCCTCGACAATAAGTCTCACAGAGCAGCGCATGCACGCTGGCTCTAGGCTCGACCTAAAGACAGCGGCGAGTCATTTTGCAAATGTGTGGTGCGTACATATACAAAATGATATGGCCGATAGCATTAAATGTTTTTTTTAAACATTTTTTATTTAACCATACTGCACTACATTGGGGATGCTGTGCAGTTTGACATTGGAAAAACTACGAGGTGCGAAATGTGAGACCTATTGGCTTTCGAATCCTTGTTCAAAGGTGCTCACTGTTTGTTTCATAACAAAGCCACAGCGACACTTGTCCAAGGCGACAATTGTGAAGCCACCGTTAGGTTACAGTATTACTGGGCGAGTTTTGTATGGAAAGAATGACAAACCCCTCTGATCAGTTTCACAAAGCCAATTGCATATCAGCTTAAACACTCAAATGGTCTTGGTCAGGAGTGTAACAACTTTTGCTGTATGCAAAATGTTTTCCACTCATAAAAGATTCTTATTTTTTTTTTTGTCCCAATTTTCTCTCAAGAACAGACAGCGGACAATACACGGCAAGAATATCCTTGAATACCAACACCCACAAACGTAAATGATTGGGCATGTTCATAAACATTTTCACTGTCTATTGCCACCCTGGAAACATCCACAGACTGGTACAAAGATAAATGAAATAGCATTGGCAAAGCCAACACACGTGTGTGGCATCGAGGGGCAAGCCCACTGGATATGCCAATGCTTCATTTTATTTCCATAGATTTTTGACATGGTTTATGGTAAAATCATTACAAGATGGCCACCATGCATGCACATACGTGCCATCTTGTTATGGTTCTCCTTCTGCCTTGTGGTGGGCCATTACAGGATGGCCACTATGAATGCATGCGTATGGTGGCCTGCTTATAATAGTTCTTCATGAAGCATGTGTAAAAAAAATATCACAGGATGCCTACTGCAGCCGAATTAGCAGCACCTTTATTCTGGCATACACCACGCGCCAGAATTCCACTACCAAGACTAACACAAATATCTTTCAGTTTACCTCTATTCAAAACTTGACCCTGCTACTGGCAACCCTGGGCTCCGATTTACACAATGGACTTTTATTCTGATATACACCAAACACTGGGACCTCAGTGCCATTCATCAGTCTGTATCAACATTTAAGTACCAAGACATTCAGAGAGTTCTAACAAACACCTCTGTTCTGCTATGAACTACTTACCCATTAAAGAGATGTCCACAGAGCTCTAAAAATGCACATCACCTTTGTTAGGAGGTGTTCGGGTAGCCCAGAACCAAGATATCCACAAAGCTCTAGAATTCACCTCTATTCTGACATACACTGGTATACCAGAGCTCAAACATCCACAGAGATCTAACAAAGCGGGATAGAACCCGGATTAGAACATGGGAATGTTGGGAGCTCCAATGAAAACAATGGAGTGCTCCGGGCTTCTAATGCCTGCTAGAAGCCCCCAGCACCAACATTCCAATGCTTTCCTTTCAAAGCTGTTGCTGTGAACATAGGCCTCCCAGAGCTCAAGGGGATTTCAACCCCCTCGGGGTCCGTGAAGACTTTAACTAATTAGAACATTCTGCCCTCTACGGACACAATGTTTTAACAGCCTTATAGCCTTCCATAGCAGACTATATCGTCATTAAACGTCCGCTCCCATATTAAAGACCCTCAAACACCCTAAAGTCAACAGATAACCAACAGCACACAACTTTCTATGTTATACTAGTTACGAAGGACTAACTTATGCATTGCCTGGGTATTATACAGGAAGGTAAATTCCAATGAAACCCCACTGGCCCATAATAACATAAAACTCAGTGGTTGGGCAATCGATTGTAGTTCAACTACGCTGCAAAGTAACTCCTTTATACTGCTTGACCCTCTAACAATCACATAAGACAGACCACGTGTAGGTCGTGCCCCTCACCCATATAATAGTACCAGTCCACTAACATTAACCACCCATCACCAACTGAACAGTCATGGAATAACTGAAGAGAACTGCCACATACTGCTGGCCAACTGAGCACTCCCAACTAGATGCATACTAGGACAGCTTCTTGATACCTCACACTGACAAATAAGGAATGGCAATAACTAAGTCCATCCTGGCTGATCTTGTCTCCACCACTTTCTCCAGCTGATGTTTGCTCTAGACCATAGACTTTAAAACAAAAATCTCAAAATGGGCAACCCAGTCTTGGGAGACCATGACTATAAGAAATACCATAAAGGGGCTTGCTGCCACCTTATTAAGGACCATAATCTAATCTGCATACCCATCCGTCACACTGCTAAGTGCTGCATCCCATAACACGAAAACCACACCTCAGCGGTCATCACGCACGACATGGATATAATTCTCACACAGTACAAACCAAAGACAACGCCCTTTCAATCACACACACACACACACACACACAGATGGAGCATACTACCCAAGAAGGCAAGGACTTCAGTGCCCCAACAAAGGGCTAGTACATGCTACTAACTGTTACAATAAAATGTACTTTTGTAAAGGGCTGGAATAAATTAATTTCCAAGGTGAACTCGGAAGGAAATACCGCTAAAATAGTTCAGGATGCAAGGGAAGAGTTTCTGTAGGTGAAAAAGTGCACAACTTGTGCAAGATTTTTTCCACCCCCTGTATGAAGTTTGATTATGTGCATCTAAGCATGCAGATAATACCTTTACACTATCGAAAATTAAAAATCGACAGAAGGGTTACAACAGTATGCACTAAAACCTGTGTATGCTTCAGCTTCCCAGACGTACTCCTGCAAACATTTGTGAACTCTCCCATCACCTACCAAAAAATTGAAGCTTACTTCAAGCACAGGAGGAAACCTACGAAAATAAATCTGTTTTTGTGAAATTAGCCTTTGGAGCTCCTCTGGTTAATACGTGAGCACCATTACCCAGCTTGTGACTCAATTATGTGGTGTTATTGTTTTATGCAATCACAACTGGGAGAGCTGTATTAAAGTCTTATCACTGTGGGCAAACACCATTCTTCTAAGCCAGCTTCGGGCTCCCTTCCCATACACGGGTGGCACAGATTCTGAAATATTCAGAGAAACATTGCCAGAGGACTTGGTATTCCTTAACACACCAGGACTCAATCCCCAGATGGTCTTTACAAAGAAGAACTGGAATTTCCGTGCTAGCTGCAGGAGTTTGCTCCTGCTTTGAAGACTTAAATTACAATCTTTGTCGGTTTTCAACACAATTAAAGTGTGAGATTTTAAACTTGTGCAGAAATCACACACCTACTGCCTTGAGCACTATAAGACAGGAAGGCAGACTGGTGTATTCACAATATCACTGCAACTAGGCAAAAGATCTGTGCACAGGTCACAATACAAATCCGCCAAATATATCCCAAAGTACCAGTTTGCTTACACCAGCAATTAGTCAAAACATACCTCAAATATCCATAGTATTACTATGGCGAAAAGAACTTGTGCAGTTAATTCAAAGCGCCCACTATCTGCAGCTTTACCGACAAACTATTCCCCAATAATCTATACTCTTATCCTGTTCAGTAAACCAGACACTACTGTCCCCTGCCTGCCTTCCTCCTAGGCTTGGCTACCCATCTGGTTCAGCAAACTAGGCCCCCGAGGACAACTATCCACAAGGCACCTGCAGCACCTGTCTGGCTCCCTTACAGTTTTATTCCACTCCTCCCACTTCCTGTTCAGCAAACTACACACCCACGGATATCCAGCCTCACCACATCATCTTCCTGTTCAGTGAGCCAGACACCAACGGCCAACTACCCACAATGCCATATTGCTCCCATCCAGTAAGAATGGAGCATTTTAGTAAAGAGTATTAAATTAATAAGGTTCTTTGCATCCGTTCCTTCCGTCGTCAAAGTAAATTTTTGCTTGTCTTAGGGTCTTTCATTTACCCTTCACCAGTGGTTTGATGTGCTTTTAGAGGTACATAAAGTACTTACGAGTCACCAACCCAATGTTATGTCTTGGATAAGCACACCACGTTCAATCAGGAACACAGCAACAGCTAAAAGTATAACGCCTTACAGTTACACTATGCACCACATTGTTCCTCCATGGGACGAATCACAGCCGAAAGCAGCTTAAAGAGAGACTTTAGATACAAACTAACAAATTGGAGTGTCACTTGACTTGCTGTTACACAATGCAATATCCTGCAAGTGAAGGAATAAACAAATCCTGTAAAAATAACGTGATGCCTTGGATGCCCTATAAAGGCAAGCGGATTCGAAATAAATAAAAAAAATGTAACTACCCCAATTATAGGGAGGTGTGGCAAAGTGGCAGCTACGCTTGAATTTGGTTTAATGAATACAAACATTCCACAGGTATTGGGAAAGCTAAATGCTAAGTCAATTTAGGTAATAGCTTCTGTCCCATGGAAAGGTGCATAGCTATTGCATGGTTATAAGTGCCGCCACCAGCGTCGGACTGGGACACACAATAGGCCTGGGCACCCAAAGTGACCCATATCAGCCAATAAGATAGTTAAAAAGTAGCCCATGTTTGCAGATAGGGTCAGTTTTTAACTTGTATAAACATGCGGTACAAATGTTTTGCAAGGTTTGGAATACTGCATGATTTTGAGTTTGCTGCAGGCAACGTTTGTTTTAATATTATGGAAATCACAGTAAAAATCAGACAGCAGACCATAAAACAGATCCACAAACTGCGAAAAAAAAACGGTCCACAAACTGAACTGTCGGACCAGCTTATCAGGCTCTGCCCGACTGCCGTGTAGACCAGTTTGACTCTGGGGATCACAAACTACATCCATCAGCGGCGAAACACAAAATTATGTGGCCCCGTGCAAAATGTGATGAGGTGGCCCCAGAGTCTCCCTGGTCTCATATTCGTTGGCATTGGGTTGAATGGGACTCCCATGAGAGGCTGGTTACCACAGGGGCCGGTATTAAGCCCCTAACATCTAAATAGTGAAAGTTGTGTTCTCCCTCAGGCGCAGCAGATAGGTCACAGATTTAACTAGAACACCAACATCAAGTGTGTCGGATATAACCAAAACAAGGATGCATTTAACTCCACTTCAGAGCATCCCTTTCCAAGAACCAGAGAATATCTGAGGTCCTCGATAGGGATAGCTGACCAATTCCATGGGTGTAGCTCTGTTCAAAGCCATCGAAGATGGTATTACAGATTACTCAAAGATCAGATCTTACAAAAACAGTATTCTGGCGCTCATGTATTTCACGTGACGTATTTGTGGGTTCGTACACAAGGAAACACTACCCACAGTGATAAAAGTTCTTCATTCAAATATATGCTGCCATTAGAATACCATACATGCCAACAGACCCGATTCAGACGGTAGACTCACCATTTTTTAAAGGAAAAATGTGCCATCCTTTGGCTGCCTCCCGCCTGAAACTGCCTCTGCTTCAAAAGAAGTCAGGGGGGGGGGGGGTGGGGGGGAGAGCGAGAGAAGAGGTGTAATGCGTCCTCCGGATTATTATTTTTTAGGTCGAGCCTAGCGCAGTGCATGCGCTGCACTAGGAAATCGACCTTTTGGAATCACTCCAGCTTTCTTCAGGTTTAGTAGAAGCTTGTGCGTGTGGTGCTCACACGTGATTGGCCTTTGCGTCTGGCTTCAGCACGCAATTGGCCAAAGGTGTGTGAATGTCCCAGCTTCTTTTGAAAGGTTTAATCCCAGAGCGTTTTGCTCTCGGGAGCCAGCAGCGGCGCGCAGGGGCCATGTGGTTTTAATCAGCGTGGGCGCGCTTGTTTGACATGCAGTCTCTCTCCCCCTCTTGCAGGCCGTGCTTGTAATAAAACGTAGCCTCGAGGTCCTGGTTTTACTCTGAGGCATGCGCTTGACGAGTGGATGCGTGGGTTTGCGCGCGCATGCGGCGGTATAATACCGAAGCTGCAGGAGTGGACGGATGGTAGATTTCACGCTCGCCACCAGCAGCCCGTCACTTGTTTATTTAAGCAGCAGACTGCATGGGGGCTGGGGTCTAAGCTGCCTTACTTTCGCTAGTCGGGACTGCTCCACCGCAACACATCAAAACTCCTAACCTGTTTTCAAAGTGTGAGATCATCTTGAGGACCTCAAACTAGAAATCACATTCCCGTGCACCTGGCTTAATGATGTTTAACAATAACAAACATTCTGGAAAATGAAAACAGGGCAGCATGAAAATTGCTCAGGATGACAGTTTGAATAATGCTACGTAGGAACTGCGTAAGGTACTGATGCCTGCTGCAGCAAGGAATGATTTGTGTCTTACTGGAAGCACCTCTATCAGTAGGCCAATACTGCGCCTTCCGCAGCAAGGAACAATTCGTGTCGGACTCAAGGCACCTTCAAACATCTGTGTCTTGCATGTGTTACTTCTAGAATCAGCTTAAGTAACTTCAACCTGCTTCGGCAAGGACTGGTGTCAGACTCGTGGCCACCACCAGCCTGCATCAGGAAAATGATAAGAGCACTTTTTCATAACCCCAAACATAGCCTCTAGGTCCTGGTTTTACTTTGAGGCAGGCGCTTGATGAGTGGATGCGTGGGTGTGTGGGTGTGTGCATGCGTGCGCCGGTATATAACTGAAGCTGCAGGAGTGGACAGAGGCCGGATTTCACGGTCGCCACCAGCAGCCCGTTACTGGTTTATTTAAGCAGCAGACTGCATGGGGACTGGGGTCTAAGCTGCCTTACTTTTGCTAGTCATGGGCTGCCTCCCGTGACGAGAACGGACAGCAGCTGAATTTAGAAATCGGGCCCTGTTCGTAAGCTCCAGTCTCCGCTGCTGGCGCTTTAATGAATTCCACGTCTCGCTGCATTGCGAGCGACCAACTCTCAGCCGGTCTCACCACGGCCCGGGCGGTGGCGTCACTTTCAACATCCGGACTCACTGCAGTTGCCGAAGTGGTTCGTTCGCGGCCCCAGAGCACTGGTACCCCTGACTGTAAAGTTGAGCCTGCAACAGGCCAGAGCAAGCCTGATGCAGGCGGCCGGCCACCCCATCCCACAAAAATGGAAGCCAGGAGGCCGGCATCACATGAAATGCAGCTGCTCTCCAGCTGGCCGCCACTGAATAAATTTCAAGTAAGTGTTCTCTGTGGTCACTCGTTTACCCCCGATCTCCACCTCCCTCCCACTGTCCATTGTCACTGGTTTATCCCTCCCCTCTCACCCAGGGTCACTGGTTTATCCCTCCCCTCTCACCCAGGGTCACTTGTTTACCCCCACCCCTCTCCCTCCCGTTATCCGTGGTCACTTGCAAATTCAAGCAACGCAAGGTTATTCTTTGGCCATACTTTTTGAACTGGACACCAATTATTTTTTAAGAACATTTAAAATTAAGATGGTCTAAAGATTTACAAAGCTATAAATGTGCCCTTGTTCCTTTGATCAGTGGGTTTATATATTTGGGTGTTTTGTAGAGTGCTGATATGTAACTTTACAGTGACTTCAGAGCACTGAGGTCAATGGTCTGGGAGCTGGTTCTGAGCTGTGCTAATCCTTTTTGTGTTCAGGTCTTTAGCTGGGATGTAGAAAACTCACTACATTTGGGTTTGGCGAGGTATATCACTTGCATGTGAAAACAAGCATTGGCATAGCCAATAGGTCTCGCCTTTGGGACCTTACAAGTATTTAGTTATGCAGCACAATATCCTTGGTGCAACATCAACTGTTGCATGGCTAAACACTTAGTGTCCCAAAGGCGAGACCTATTGGCTATGCCAATGCTGGTTTATCTTCCACTTTCCTCTTCTAAAATATTAGCATGCATGGAATACTATACAGTGGGCAAAGGCATTACCGCATCGGTTCCAGAGCACTTCCTGGCTCACAACACTGAATAAACCACGGAGAAAGTGTTTAAACCAGAGATCTGTCCGCTGCCGTTCCGCCGTATACACAAGAGCTTGCTTTACGCAGCCGGTGAGAGGCTGCTGCTTACGTAAATTGCCGGGTCTTCACATTATAGCACGTCGCATTCTTTTTACGTCAAGCCTTTATAAATCATGTCAAATCTGCGTTAATGTCACTGCATGTACTTGAAACAGCAAAATCACGTGACGGTCTTTATTTCTCAATACAGCACCCTGAGCGCGCTCTGGGAGGAGCATCCTTCACACATGGTAACTCAATACGTCAAAAAGAACACGGTGCGTTGCCATAGAAACGGGTGCATGAACTTGCAGGACCGTTCCGTGACCAGACCACCTTTTGGTGTGACATTGACAACCTCGATCTGCTGCATCTTATGGGGGTGAGAGCAGCAGCCGGCTCATGGAAACTTCAGAGCTTGGGCAGCGGGGGGACACGCATTTGGACGAAGTGTCAGGAGGGGGGTGACCCCCGCCCCCCCCCCCCTTTCTCTTCCAATGCGAGCCTGACGGACACTTTACAGCCTAGAGTCTACACGCGGGCCGCGGGAGCATGTCCAAAAAATATAACAGCTGTGGGTGCTTCGTTGTGTTCCGTTCAAAACGGACCTTGATGACATTAAGTCATTTCCTATAATTTCCGGTAAGATATCACGTGCACTGAAGCCTGCGCGGTGTTAGAAAGCGAGTTCCACACAGGGAGGGCGGGCGGGACGCGGCACACGCACAGGCTCTTCCAAGTAAGTGTTTCTAAGAAGTGTCAACTGATTAGGACATAGCTGTGAAACGTTTCCATCGGCGCCTGGCGACGCATTCCATGGCTCAGAGAGGCGGAAAACCCTGGCAGAGCGGCCCTGGCTCTCGAATGCCCCTCTGGACGGCAGCCTGACCTCGTTCCTAGAAAACCAGTGCCAAGAAGTGAGCAGTGCTCTGTCAGAGGGTCCGTCATCCAACGTCACTGTGAGGCTGGACAGTGTCCAGCGACCTCAGGGTCCCTGCATAGAGTACCAGGGCGCAGAGCCCACCGCCTCCAGAACACGGGCAGTCTGAGCAGCGATGCATGCCGACAGCTGCATGGCAGAATATAGCCGCGGCAGTATTCAGAGTTCCCACAGTGTATGCCACTCTTTGGAGGTCGGCACTTCCTTGCTCAAATGTAACCACCACCAGCCAACCAAACTACCTCCAGCACATCAACAAACGCAACCATAGAGCCGCCCTTCAGCAAGCGCCTCCGCCCTTCAGCAAGCAACTGCAAAACCCCCTCTCAAACACCCAAACCCACCCCTCCTAACAAACATCCGCCAAAGAACCACCCTCAAACACCTGCCACAAAACCACGCTCAACAAACATCCACCACAAAACCACAATCCATTTCTCTGCCATCTAACTCAGTTCTGCATATCTCATCATGTCTCCATCTGCTCCTAAACTCAGGCCACTTTCTATGCTAACACATGGGAGCAGAGAATTTGTTATGAATGGCTTGGTGGATCCCCCGATTACTGCATAATTAGATACATAAATCAAGGTATTCAACAAGTTAAAGAACTCATACAAAAAGCCCAACTTGCTATGGTGATAAATCCACATGCATGTTGGGCGGTTCTGAGGCTCACTCAAGCCTGACTAGAAAGTAGATAGGGGGTAAAGTCTACATTACACATGCGTGCAAAACTTTAGGTTGGAGCCTGGAGGCATAGCATGAATAATCTTGTTATGCCTGGGTCTCATAGAAAGCATTAGCGCAAACGACTGGATTCTGAATCCAGCAATTCACTCCTATAACATACCAACGGTGGGTAACAGAACACGTTACTCATCTATAATTCTATATGTGAGGTCACTGTTAAGACATTTTAATAGAGCAAATGGAGTCAGCTCGAGGGCCCAAAGAAGTCAGAGGGTTTCTGAGGATCTATGACAATACTAATCATGGAGCATTTACCTCTGGGTAAAATGGCTGATGCGCCCTAGATATTATGTCCATTGTTTTCAAAACAAGTCTATCATTAATTAGACGGACATCTTTATGAAGCTGGTGTGGTAATTCCCATGGCGACAGAGTCAATTCTAACATCTTCATGTGATTAGAGGGCTGGAGATTCCAGACTGAATACTATTTGAGCTCAACTATATAGCCAACTCGTCTGTAGACAGACGAAACAAAAAGGTGTTGCTAAATGGAGAAGAGCTGGGGAAACTAAATTTGTGCTATTTGGGGGGCAGATAAAGACATACTGTCCCCCATCCCCACTATTAGTGGTATGGTGATGCTCAGACTTATCACAGCGCAACTTAGTTGTGCACCGTATTAATGGAAATGTAATGAAGTGTAGTTGCCAACTTTTCACTGAGCTTACCTGTGGATGCATGCGAGGAAAGAGATGCTGCTAAATTTGCCAAACTGTAAGTAGAAAGGACAAAGTGGTGATTCAGTGGTCAGGGCTTGGGTGCGCTAGTGTGGGCACAGATGCAGAAGGTAGTTTTGAGTAAGGGTGTCAGTTGAGAATACATACATCAATTACAGCAAGTTTTAAAAAACACGGATAAAAATGAGCGTACAATCCCTTGGGAATGGACAGTTTGAACAGCAATCTATTATTACGAAGCTCGCATTGTAAAATGACAAGTAGGTCACAAACAATTGGTGTGCCACTTGTGACCTGTCTCCAATCACTGGTCCAATAGTTTCAGGTCTGAAAGATTTGCCCAAGCAGCTCCCAAGATAATAGGGTGCAGTCTTGCTTGTGGGAGGGGTTGGAGTTCTTCGAAAAAATAAAATATCAACTGAATACTACCATACTTACCTTTATAATTCACAGACCATTCCGCTGCTGGTGCGGGTGAATTATTTGGTTAAAGTATCTAATCAGGAGTGGACAGCAGTCTTGACTGTTAAGATGTACTGAGACAAATACTTAATAGGTATTGGTGACCGTCACATGCAACTATTTCAAAAATACAATTTTATGGTTCCTTGTAGGAAGGCTGTAACAGAACCTACTCCATCCCAGTTTGGTGGGATGTATAGGGTTTCCTTGACCATGCAAACTAATGTGCAAGAGAAAAAGGAATCAAATGAAAATCAGTATTGCAACTAAAAGATGCCAGAGATTAATGTAAAGGTAGGAAATGTGGTAAGAAAGAAATCCCCTTTTGTTCATGAACTCAAGCTTGTGGTGAAGGTTACAGTACACAAGGAACAGTTACCTTGGATCGAAACATGGGGAGGCGTGGCCATGGCAGGGCTGGAGCAACAGGTCTCCCTGATGAGCTACAACCCTCGGAACTCAGGGGCGCACATAATGGAACCATGTCAGACATCTTGTGATAGTAGGAGTGAAGGGGAACCCCCCTTTTAATCTGGAAAAACAGATTTTACCCCAGACAAGGAGGGTATGGGAACGGGACCTAGCTGGGCATGTAAGCAAACGTCTCCGCTGATCCAAGATGGTGGGCGCAAAGAGACCGGTGATGGGAGAGTCTCTGCTGATGGGGCAAGTGTGGCGCTTTGCTGTTTTCCTGATGCTCTAGTACAGAGATTGCCCAGACTGGGGAGTCCGTGAGAAATACCCCATTTAAACCCTGACCACACACGATGATGAAAGAGTGGAGTCTGAGGATTGAGAGCTGTGGTGACAGCCATGGGGCCTTGAGCAGTTTGGGAGCAACGAGTCCCTGCCGGGGGATGGGTGAGGCGGGGGGGGGGGGGTCAACGGAAGGGCCCTACTTAACTAGAGGACCCAAGAACAAACACCTGCTCACACATTGCTCTAGCGGAGAGTCCAGACAGAGAACAGCGATCCCACACCTCACATTTCAAAATCCCTCTGCATGGACAAATTTCCCCAGTGCTGCCCCGGAAGCACACATTTAGGACCCGTTTCATCAACTCTTACAATTTCCTCCAAACTTGAGAGAGGATACTCGACCGCATACACAGAGTTTACTCTACTTTTCAGCAAAATCAGAATCTAATCCCAGATGTGCTGATACAAGTTAATTTCTTCAGGGTCAAAGACTATGATCGCGGCAACTTTGTCCCAGTACATGATAAAATTCAGAAGGGAACAGCTTTCAATCTTCCAGGACGTCTCCCCGGAGACTATGGCTTGTTGCTATGACTTCAACGATGTCACAATTTGGACAAGAGCAGATGCTTTTCCACTGGGGCTCCCCTTTTTTATGTTCTAACAAGAACAAACAATACTAAGCCCCCACAGGCGACAAGATCTTCTCCAACTACCACATGTAAATGTTGCATGGGAACCGAAACACGGCCCCTTTTCCACAGCTTCAGACGACGCATGGATATCTCCACATAACAGCAAAGCAAGCCGTCAGATGCACAGACTGACAACGTACAGACACCCACCAACCTCAGATGACACCTAACAGGTGACAATTATCCTTCGTCCTGGGTAAATTCCCCGTCATCTATACTCAGGGATGTGGAATTCCTATAGGCCGACGCCCGGGACATATTGTTTGGGGTCAAGGGCAACAAGTTTCCATGTGTATTTTGTCCTTAGGACAAGTAGGCCCAACCCCCTGCATCACAAACCCTTTGACTGCCAGTTTACAATACCGTATTATGGATCAAGGAAAGGCTTTGCCTGCAGTTAAGGTAGTATTTGTGTCCATGTGTCAATGCTGTTCAAATTTGTATTTATGGTTCATTAATGCAAAACCTTTATTAATAGGGTGAGTGATCTAAGTACATGTTGTAAGTTCAGACTGTACTACTGACATTGGGTCCAGTATAAAAATGTGTACACACGTTTTCAATATTTAGCAATATGAGGCTATGCATACGGCTCCCAGAATGCTCTCTGATTAGATGCAAATATATGCAGAAGCTTGAAAGCAAGATTGATTATTCTTTGCTTTCAAAATAAAATGTTCACAAAAAAATTGCAAAAACATTTTGCTAAACTACTGTAGCATTTTAGGTATCATTTTCCTGCAGCATCATTTAGTAAAATGTGTTGATGTGTGCTAGTGTTTCCCAAAAATATTCATAATGGAAAATCAGTGTAACCAGTTTTAATAGGATTATAGGAAACACAAATAAACAAGCATTGGTAAAGCCAATAGGTCTGGAATTGTTGGTCAGCGTTTTAGTTTTGTCAATGCGGGACTAGTTTTGGCATGTTTTTTGTAAAACCTTATTGGTGTGGGAGCTACCGGGCTCTCATTATAACAAACATTGGCAAAAGGAAAAATTGTTTTGGTCTCAAAAAGCACACATTGCAACAGTAGTTCCTGGCACTGAGCAAAACGACTGTCGATGTATGCTCCTTGTGAAAGGACAGAATGCTGTCACTCACAGTGAAGCTGGCCAACAGAGAGAGAGACAGAATTTTAATAAACACAAAATGTCATGGTTAACGCCAGACCTAATCAGGGGCCCAATTATTAAATAGTCTCAAAAGTGCACTCATGTCCTTGCATTAAGTGCAGATATCAGACTTTCATGAATTCACAAGACTTAACAGAAGTAGGCCAAGAAATAGTACTCCTAGAAAATATTTGACAACTGCATTTTAGCATGAGCTAATATGCAGGTGTAGATGTGCTCATGCGAAAATCTGAGTGTTTGCAAGTTCACTTTCCCTCCAACCATTTTTTCCCCAACCCTGAAAGAAGTTTTATGGCTGCCATTGTCAGGAGTAAATTTCCAACCTCTCAGTATGGGAAAAGATTAGATAAGAGTTGGTAAAAACCCTTAAAATATGCAAATTAGTGGGTTTGCACAGACTCAAAAGGGCATTCCAACCCTGGAACTGATGCTTACCTTCAGCGCTAGTATGTAGATCTGCTGAAACGTGGCAACATAAGGGAATTGCTAGTATTCAAACCCTACTATGGAAGGAGCCCTGGCATAATCAGAGAGGCTATTCCGGAGCTCTTATACAATGAGATTGCTGCCATAATTTGTCACCGCATTACATGGCACTAAAGGGACAAGTGGATTTTGTTACAGGACAAGTAGATTTATGAAGCAAACTGCCCCATGGACAAGTAGATATTTTATAAAATTCCACACCCCTGTATACTACATGTTCTGGGGACGGACTGCACTCCTTCCAGGACTCGTTGAGTTACTCTTCTTCTCGCATAATTATTGGAAGTGGTGGGAGGGGCACACAGAGGGTACTCTGTACTCGTTTAATCACACCGATGCAGTACTACCATTACGCATAGCCGACTTTTTAGAGCATCACAGTGTGCAGCTTCCTAGGTCATTGGAGGCTTTTCCCCGATGCTGTCCTGCCATTTCTCACTACCTTCATTTTATGATCACCAAACTTGAAATCAAAGGTTGTTCACAGTTTATAATTACTTTACTGTTGATAGTTTTTCCTTCCTCCCTTTTCTTTTTTTTTTTTTAAGAATACATTCCACAGGAATGTTACCCTATACACAGCTTCACATACATCAGACCAAGACACCCCCCCCCTTACAGCACAGTGCATCCGATTGGGTTTTACGACCCATATTAAAATCCAAGGGGAGAGTGACCAAGCCTGTTCTTGCCAAAACCCACAAGCTACAACCAGCTCACTTCAACAATGCTAGGGTACGACCACATTTCCCATTGTCACCCTCAATATACAAGGACTGAATTCTCCTATGAAGCGAAAGGCCGTAACTAAAAGAAAACAAAGAAGTAGATGTATTGTTACAACATGAAATTCACCTCTAAACCAAAGAAACAACAAGGCTGTGCTCATACTGGCACCTCACACAATAACACACCACAGACCCCAACAAGACAAAAGCAGCAGCAATTCTACTGAAACAGGGTCGACCACTTACCCTCCATTACAAACTAATTGGACAAAGAAGGGTGATTTTTAAGCTTCGACTGCACACTCAGCACTATACAGTTGGCCTTATTCTCCATAAATGGCTCCAATTACCACAAACATCCATTCGGTGATTCCTCTTCCCCAAGATAGAGCCGTTCTGCAATGGGCTGCTGGTTCTTGGAGGAGACCTGAACGCAACCCTTAACCCACTATATAAGCAGTGCTCCTCAGGAACCTCGTATACACAAGCTTCACTCTCTCACCGAAATAGGATAGAGGGCTTACCGTCAATCAACATATGTCATACCCAACATGAATGAGAACGAGATTATACTTTCTTCTTTAATGTCCATAAACCCTATCCTAGGTTTGACTATTTCCTCCTCGACAACAGGCTGTCCTCGACAACCGGCTGTCCTCTCAGGTCCTTGACACCCACATTACCACCAAAGTCTTGTCCGACCATTCTGCAGTTTTGATGGGCTTGGATCTGCCACCACGGCCTGCACAAAATCGATGCGCAATTAACGAGATTAAGTTTTGAGACAGCGCTGCATGGCTCCACCCGTGATACTATATTACTTTAAAGAAAATGACAGTGGTGATGTGTGATGGAATAAAAAGCTGGTATGCCGGCAAGGTTGTCATTAGAAGAGACTTAATTTCACACACGGCCAGCTTCAATCGTATGTCTGCTCAAACAAAAAGTGTGAACTTGAAGATCGGAAATGGGAACTTGAATCACAATATAAACAGTGCTGCTTTCCGAGAGTATACAGCGAACTACATAACATGAAAGGGGAGCTATAATAACTCCTGATGAAAGAGACAGCAAAAAGTGCTTTACACAATCCAACAGTACTACGAGAGAGACAACGAGGCAGACTGGTTGCTAGCTATAAACTACGCAAACAACAAGCTAGAAATATTATTACGGTGATCAAAGATGAGTGGCACCACCCATACCATATCTCCAGAGATACTCAAGACCCTCCATCACTCCTACAATACTGGGCCCAAAGATTTAGTGGGGGGTGGGGGGGGGGGGGTCCAAAAATGCTACTAAGAGCCTTTTATCTCCCCTTGGATAAGGGACCTTGATTTCTCGTTAATTGATGGCCCGATAACATCTGACAAGGTTAGGGACGAGATTAAGCAATTCAAAATTAACAAGGCAGTGTGGAACAGGACAACCACATTGTATTATTGTAACATTTTCATTGCCTTCTGAATTGTCCATTGTATATCATATACTTCAAGAAAGTCCGTTTTTTCACTCGTATGGTGCCCTCGTAGCACTACGGAGGAAGCAGCAACCTCGTTGAAAACACAGAGCAGCAACGATGGGAAAAGCAGTGATTGGTGGAGGGGACAAATCTATGGACGGGGCATGAGGAGAAGCAGCATTTAAGACAAGATAAGATTTACAGCCCTGTTTACAGAAAAGACCTTGTGGAAAGAACAAACAAGCATTGGCATGGCAAATAGGTCTCGCTTTTGGAACCTTGTAAGTAAGTATAAGACTACACGTTTACTTCGTATTTAGGATGCAGTAAATGTAAACGTGAAGTCTTACACTTCAGTTTTTTGGGTTTTTTTTACTTACAAGGTCCCAAAGGCGAGACCTATTGGCTATGCCAATGCTGGTTTCATTTGTTTGGAGAGGTAGGAGGGAAGGGGTTAATTATCACGGGCGTTTGCTAGTGCTTTATACCTGGGCTGCGAGGAGCGCCCTTGGGGGAAGCTGTAAAGAATGAAAGTAATCCGTGTTAACCTCCCGGGGAACGTGGCCGGCATAAACCCACGTCATTTATTTTTTTGTTTGTTTGATTTTATGATTGAACTTTTTGCAACCTCAATGTAAAATGATCTACAAACATTCAGACCGGCAAAAGCTCGGTACACGCAAATAAAAATATTGGGTAAGAGGAAATGAGGAGACTGAATGAACGTGACGAGAGAAGGGCCTAAAAGAAAAAAAGTGAACATCGAGGTGACATGGTTCGCGCACCCAGTTTGACAGAAGGCAGTGACACCATTCACTCGAGCAGACAGGAGATTTCCACACTTTCTAGGACAACTGGATACCTCGAGGAATGCCATCTGCAACATTGCTGATGAGCTGGGAAGACGCCATCTTGGAAACAAAAACGTTTGCATTGCAATTGAGGGAGCGAAAAGAACTGCGTTACGCCCCGCCTACCTCCTTGCATATGAAGGAGCCGACGCTGCCTCTGCTCCTTGTGGCTGGACCGGAAAAAAGCGAGCCACGCAGAAAGAAAGGTGCATTCCCACCACTGTGAATGTGTGCATGGCACGCTGAAAATAAAAACAAGTGCAGCGTCCCCGGGGCTGTATATAACATAAGCGGCCACCAATGCTGAAGCGCGGATGCTGGGCTGCGTAAAAAAAATAATATTTAAAATCCAAACGGTAGGGTGGACGCCATGCTAAAGCGCTGCTTTAAAGAGGCAGTGCGTTGTCGGGCTGGATATAAAAGCGGCCATCATTGCTATGCATTAAGACAGCATGCGCGAAAGTGATCCCCCATGACGGAGGAAAGACAAATGGCAGCTGCGCGCGTGCACGCGCTCGTGAACGCAAGCTTAGGGCCAGGAAAAGCCTCTGGTAGCACTTTGAAAATCCACTAACTAAATGTCTCACCGAGCAGTGCATGCGCTGGCTCAGGCGAGACCTAAAAAGGTGCGCTTGTCTAAAGTGCTCCAAATGAAACAAAAAAGTAGTTGCGGAGGAGCCTAGCGCGCAACCAAGATGGCCGCGTAGGTGCGAGGCTCCCGAGGACCACCACGACCTCCTGAATTAATCCTGGCTATATCCTGTCCTTGTTGAGGGGACTGCATCGGTGAACCCGAGCTGAGGCGCCGTCCGTTTTTCTTTTTCGAATCGGACCCCGGACACCGGTGGGAGCGCCGATTGAAGGTTGCGGCCTCCTCCGCGCTGGCCCCCCGGATTGGAGTAGTGGGGCGATCCGGGGACAAAGCGAACAACAGCGGCGGGCAGGGCTGGGCGACTCGCGTATCCCGTGCTTTCACTTTCGCTTTTGCGCTCTCCTTGCCCTCAAGCGAGGTAGGGTTGCGGAGCGGGGTGCGGTGGTGTGGCCTTGTCCAGGTGCCCGGCTGACCCGCCGGCCGTGAGTCGTCCTGCGGCCCAGTGGTCGCCCTCCCCCCCCCCGGAACCCGTGAACTGGTATATCGGCCCTTTCGAGGAGATTGGCACGGCGGTGGGAGAGCAGGCATGTCCATCAAACACGATGGCGACCGGGCGAAGGTGAAGACGACCCGCCGCGGCCCGGCGCCTCAATCCAACAGTATGGACCGCTACACCCTCCAGAAGGGATCTCCGGAGACATCGCGCACATCCCCGGCGGGCCCGACGGAGGCATCTGCTCAACCGGTGGATCTGACCCTCCGGGACGTCATGGGCGCCATCGCAGAGATGAAGGCCTCGGTGGACCAGCGCTTCGACACCCTAGCGCAAAAGATAGACTCGGTCCTGGTGGATGTTAGCCTTGTGAGGGCTGACTTGTCCAAAACCAACGACCGGGTCGATTCCCTGGCCCACACCACAACGAGCCTCACGACGGACGTGGTGGCCCTCCAAAAGGAGGTGCGCCGGCTTGGCCAGGCGAGCGCCCTGATGGACCGGCGACTGGAGGATTCCGAGGGTCGGGCCCGGAGGAATAACGTTCACATTGTGGGAGTGCCGGAGGGACGAGAGGTGGAGGCGGCAGATCTTTTTGTGGAAAAATTGATCCTTACCCATCTCCAGCCCCGGGGGCTGAGTAAGCTTTTTGCGGTGGAACGTGCTCACCGGGTCCCTGGGGGCAGACCTAAGGCCGGTGCCCCGCCGCGGCCTCTCATTGCCCGGATTTTTAATTTTCGGGACAGAGACGCTATCCTGCAGACCTCCAGGCAACAGGGACCGGTCAAGCTTGAGAACATGGATGTGCATTTCTACCCAGACTTTACTCCGGCGGTCCAAAAACTGAGATTGAGTTTTCTCGGAGTTAAACGTCGCCTACGGGACCTGAACCTTAAGTACTCAATGCTTTTTCCAGCTAAGCTAAGGGTGGAGGTGGATGGGCGCACGCACTTTTTTGACCGACCCGAGGCGGCTGGGGACTGGTTGGACACTCTGCCTGGAGATCAGGGCCGAGGGGGTGGGGGGGGGTGCGGTTGGCGGGGAGGGCCCGCCGGATCAGAACTGAGGGGTGAAGAATAGGCCTTGCTCTGGACAACATTCCTTCACAATTTACTGATCGTTTATGTTCCCCTCCGATGGAGGTCGTGTGGGGTCTGTTGGGGGCTTCCCTCCTCCTCTGGGGGACTAGTTAGTTTTTCATCTATGGGGCGACAGGCACACTGCACTTTGGGGGGGCTGTCTGGGCTCATGCAGGGGTGCAGGGAGGGGGGAGTTCTGTTGGGATGGGGGGGTGGGGGGGGTGTGTTGTTTGTTTGCACCGCAAGGCAAGCCCTTTACTGTATTGTTGCTCTCGAGATGCTCTGTGGGGAACGACTGATTGCTTCTACGTATGATGGGGGGTAGGGATTTGACTGTGTTGTCATGGAATGTTAACGGCCTGGGGGACAGGATTAAGCGTGGTGTGGTCCTGCAGTACCTGAAACGTATCTCACCAGATGTTATCTTCCTGCAGGAGACACACCTTATAGGTAACTCCTTTCATGCCATGAATCGGCGAGGCTATCGTTTGGTGGCCCACTCGGGCTTCACCTCGGGCTCGCGGGGGGTGGGTATCATGATTAAGAACTCGCTCCCGTTGGAGATTGATGAGGTGCGCCACGATGAGAGGGGACGCTACACTGTTCTGGTGGGTAGAATGGAGGGTAGAGTGTTTGTTTTAATATCAGTGTACGTCCCGCCTGGGTTACAATCTACTACATTTGCGGATTTGGGGCGCCTCCTCCTGGACCTCCCGGGTGGCCTGCTGGTGGTTGGGGGGGGGGGGACTTTAATGCGGTAGTTTCTGGGTCTATGGATCGCCATCCCCCTAGGGACCTCCCCCGGGCACAGGCCTGGCTGTCCGGCCTTTTAGATACTCTGGGCCTGGTGGATTGCTGGCGACTAAAGCATCCTGCACAGCGGCAATACACCTTCCACTCGGGTGCCCATGGTAGCCTCTCGCGGCTTGATTACATCCTTGTCCCGGCGGCCTATGCTGGGAGGGTGGGAGAGGTGTGCCATCTGGCGCGGGGCATTTCAGATCACTCCCCAGTACTGTTACATTTCGATGTCTTCCCTAGGGGGGAGGGCAGGGTGGCTCCAGTCAATGCTTGGTACTTGCGTGACCCCACTATTCGTGCCGACTTGATCAAATCCTTACAGCGATACTTTGATGAGAATGTGGGGTCTGTCCCTTCGGCCATCTCCCTGTGGGAGGCTTTTAAGGTAGTTCTCAGAGGGGAGGCCCTCTCCTTTATCTCCCATGCCCGGAGGCGCGAGCGGGAGGAGGTAACCCGGGTGGAGGCCGAGATTGCGGAGCTGGAGGGTGACCTGGGGAGCGGGGTAACAGACGCCAAGTTGCATGTTCTGCACCTCAAGCAGGCGGCCTATAGGGCCCTCGTCACGGAGGCGGCCAGGGGCCTCAGTAGAGAGCAACAGGGGCGACTGTATGATGTGGGTGATAAGGCTGGTAAATTGATTGCGTGGTTGGACAAGAGGGAGAGAGCGAGTCGTGTGGTTCCTTTGATTGAGGGGATGGATGGTGTGCCTGTCACCGAGCCGGAAGCCATTGTCTCCTGCTTCGCGGATTACTTCCGCGAGGTGTACTCCCCGGTTTCTCCCTGCTCGGAGGAAGATTCCCATGCCCTGCTTCGGGACATCGCGCTGCCCTCCCTTACGGTGGAGGACAGGGATTTGCTGGACGCTCCTCCCACCTCGGACGAAATTGCCCTGGCTATTCGCTCGGTCGCGTCCGGCAAGGCCATGGGCCCCAATGGTATCCCCATCGAGCTTTACAAGCTGCGACCGGATGTACTGGCGCCCCACCTGCGCGCCATGTTCCTGGCGGCCCACTCGCAGGGTTCCCTCCCGCCGGACCAGCGTCTGGCCACAATCGTGGTGATCCACAAGGAGGGGAGACCCCGTGAGCGGGTTACATCCTATAGGCCTATCTCGCTCTTGAACGCGGAGCCCAAAATCCTCGCCAAGGTACTGGCCAACCGGCTGGTTGGCGTGGTGGGCGATTTGGTCCACCAAGACCAATCTGGCTTTATACCTCATCGCAACACGGCTCTTAATCTGCGACGCTTGCATGGGGTGCTCGCGCGTGTCCCGTTTGTGCGGGAGCCGGCCATCTTGGCGTCCTTAGACGCCACCATGGCGTTTGACACGCTTGAATGGCCATACATCTGGGCGATGCTGGCGAAATTTGGATTTGGACCGGGATTCATTAGCTGGGTCAAATTGTTGTATTCGGGCCCATTGGCGCAGGTGGTGGTGAATGGGCGAGTCTCGGCCCCCTTCGCGCTGGGGCGGGGCACGCGTCAGGGTTGCCCCTTGTCACCGCTCCTGTTTGCATTGGCCTTGGAGCCCTTGGCGGAGTGGCTGCGGTGGCACCCCTCTATCCGTGGTCTCCGCTGGACCCCCGAGCATGAGGACCGCGTGTCCCTCTACGCCGATGATATCCTTTTGTATCTCGCCTCCCCGCGTAACTCGCTGATTGTCCTGGTTGATGTTTTGCGCTCCTTCGGTCGTAACTCAGGCCTTGTCATCAACTGGGCGAAATCCTGCGTGTATGTGCTCTCCGGGGAGGCTCCGGCCCTACCACGGGACTGCCCGATCCAGATTGCCTCCCAGGGGTTCCGGTACCTGGGTATATATATTACTCTAGACCCGGAGGCCCGCTACGAGCGGAACTTGCTGCCCCCCCTCCAGCGCTTGCGGGAGGACGTTGCGCGCTGGCGGCGTCTTCCGCTTTCGCCGCTTGGCCGAGCGGCCTTGTTTAAGATGATGTCCTTGCCGCGCTTTCTGTATGCGCTTCAGAACACTATGGACTTGGTGCCGGCGCGCTACTTCCGTGAGGTGGAGAGCCTGCAGCGGCGCCTGTTCTGGGACGGGAGGCCGCGTATTGCTCTGGCTAAATTGGCGCTCCCGTGGTACGATGGGGGGGTTGCCCTCCCGGACATTAAACGGTATTACTGGGCCTCCCAGCTAGCTGCGATTAATCATGGCCTTTACGGGCCCGCCCTGAACCCGGCATTTGAAATGGACAAGATGCTCCTGCCCGGTGGCGACTACAATCGAGCGCTCTACTCTGGCGCGCCCGACTCCCGTCTGACGGGACCGACGCGTGTCATGGTGCGTGTCTGGCACGCGGCTAATGCAGCGATGGGGTGGAAGGACCGTTTGACCCGGGCGACACCGCTATATGCGTCTGAGAGGTTGGGCTCCCTGTGGACATCGAAGGGCTTCGAGAAGTGGGACACGATCGGAATCAGCACAGTGGGAGACCTCTGGACAAGGGGTGGATTCAAAACTTTTGAGACGCTGCGGACGGAATTTCAGCTGCAAGGCAGTGAGTACTTTCGGTACTTACAAGTCCGCCACGCGCTGGGCTCCGTCTTCCCTGATGTCGCGTCCATTCCGGAGTCTTCCCCCCTGGAGGACAGAGTGCTGGATGGCCATGTCCCAGACAGCACGATCTCCCTTATATATAAAAAAACTGATCAACGACAGATCGTGCCTGCTGACTAGTCTCCGCGAGGCCTGGGTTGCCGACGGGCTGGAACTGGACGACGAGGACTGGATTTCCGCGGTGGCCTCTCCGAAGGAGGTGGCCATCCCGGCTCGCCTTCGCTTCGTCCAGCTTAAGATCCTCCACCGGGTTTACGTGACGGGGCCAAGGCTTCTACGTATGGGCTTTGTTGGTGACGGATTGTGTAAGCGTGGCTGTGGTGCCTTGGCAACTTTCATGCATATTCTGTGGGAATGCCCACAGGTGGAGCGATTCTGGCGTGGTGTGCATGAGGTCCTGCGTGTGGTGACGCGTGTTGCGCTGTTGCCTGAAGCGAGGAGATGCTTGCTGAATGTGTGGGAACCAAATGACTATTCGGTCCCGCAGACGCGGTGGGTGACTCTGGGATACATGATAGCTAAGCGCGACATTGCTCAATTGTGGGGATCCCAGTGGCCCCCAGCGGTGTTGGCCTGGAAAGAACATATGGATTGGTGTATGTTTCGTGAAAAGGTAGTGTATGTGGCGAGGGGTAAGCCTGGGGCGTGGGTGAAAATCTGGGGCCCCTGGAACGCCTATCGCGGGGGTATTTGTGAGCCGCCACTGCTACCGGCCGCCTCACCAGCTCCGTCCCCCTAGCCGACCCCCTCCCCCAGCCACGGGCATGTGGTTCCCCTGTCCCTGATCTATTCCCATTCCCCTCTTCAGAGTTTGGCTGCTGGTTGGGATCCCCCACTTAAGGAGCACGTGCCGTCACTTTGGATGGCGGGTTGCCTTGCGGGTGTGGTTTTTTGTGTTGTTCTGTTTTGAAAAAAGGAAACCGTATTGTGGGCTTGGAGTTATGGGGCCTGCGCTATTGACATCTCCTGATTTACCGATCTGCACCGCCAAGAGACTCTTACTGTAGGTATGTCATATGCTTTTGCCACTCTAGCGGCCGGCCGGATGGTTGTAGGCCCATACTTGTAACCCTTTTTAACATGTAATAAACGGTTTCAAAAAAAAAAAAAAAAAAAAAAAAAAAAGTAGTTGCAAAAACATTTGCTATAATGGGAGCTTGGGATAGATAGTTGCAATTGGTCCATGCTCTCGGGGAGAGCTAATAAACACAGGAAGAGGCATGGACAAATGCGGAGAAAAAAAAAAAATAGGAAAGTGACGATGGAGCCAGCAAATGATAAGCTAAAGGGTGGGCTGAAGCCCACAAAGTATATACATGTCTCTTCGAGACAGCGCATGCGCAGTCTAGAAAGTAAACCTATAAACAAAGGTTTTGTGCACAATACAGCCATACTTCTTGCAAGATTGAAATTAAAAAAGATTGCAATAAACAGACAAAAAAAAAAGACAAGCATTGGAAATGCAATAGGTCTCGCATTTGTTGGAGCTGGAGCTATTGGTATTGTAAATGGCAATGTTTTGTACTTTGAAAAAGGTCGCGTTTGTTGGAGCTATTCACATTGTAAATGGCAATGTTTTTTTATTTATCCTTAGGGTTTTATATAGCACGAACTTAACAGCCTCAGTTGTGAATTTCGATTCATCAAAGTTTTGTGAGCCCTGAAATTTGCACAAGTAAAGTGCTAACAGTATAAATATGGGCACTGTTTAATAAACGAAGCCAACCCAATACAAGAGCAAAGGTGACCGAGTGACTGCTTCTGGGTTGACGGAGTTGCTTACACTCACTGGCCGTTAATGCTAGCTAGCCCACTACTAGGAGTTTATCAAACTTAATGCTATGTTTTCTTATGTTATGCTATGCAATGCTATGTTTTGTTATGCTATGCTATGTTTTGTTTTGCTATGCTTGGTTTTGCTATGGTATGTTTTGTTATGCTATGTGTTGTTGAGTTTTGTTATGCTATTTTCTGTTATGCTATGCTATGTTTTGTTATGCTATGCTTTGTTTTGCTATGCTTTGTTATGCTATGATATTTTTTGTTACGCTATGCTATTTTTTGTTGTGTTTTGCTATGCTTTGTTTTGTTATGCTATGCTATGTTTTGTGATGCTATGCTATGTTTTGTTGTGTTTTGTTATGCTATACTATGTTATGTTATACTATGTTATGTTTTGTTATGCTATGTTATGATTTGTCATGCTATGTTAAGATTTGTTATGTTAGGCTAGGCTATGTTTTGTTATGGTATGTTATGTTATGTTAAGTTATGGTATGCTATGCAATGGCATGCAACACTAGGCTATGTTTTATTATGTTATGTAATGGTATGTTTTGTTATGCTAGGCTATGTTCTGTTATGTTATGCTGTTATTTTATGTTAGGCTAGGCTATGTTTTGTTATGTTATGGTGTATTAAACTACTGTGGATTTTAACACATCCAAAAGCTGATGAATGGAGCGGCCTTGCACGTCTTTGGGCTTGTGCGCGCTCCCCTCCCTCCCCCACCACAGTACTTTGCATTTTGCCCTGTGTTTGTAAGTGTGTTTTCATGTGGAATTAAGGTGCCTGGTGACTGGGCACTATCCGGCGCAGCAGTGGGATTAGTGTCTTAATACTGAAATGTAGCTGTGAATTGTGGAAACCCCAGATTTTTGTGCGTGAAGTAAATAGCTTGCAGGAAGCACTCCAATACATTCGGGGACACAAATGAGGGCGCAGGAGGTGGCTGAAGAAGTGGGGTGGGTTAATCAGCAGAGAGCGGGAGGAGGAGGTGGTGGTTTAAAAGCAGGAGGAGTTGTTAAAAACAATGGCGGGGGCTGGGAGGGTGAGTTAACACAACCAATGCATGTCAAAGGCAAAGCTGGCTGGCGGCAAGTTGTGTATCCTCGAGTGCTGCGGTGGGTACCTTTGAGAAATTTCGCGCAGCAATAGACCTTCCATGCTTTCGAAAGTCTAATATTGCCAGCACGTTATGACCAATATTTGGTGATGTTTTTTATTTTGGCATGGCATGCAAAACAAGACCGGCCCGGCGGAGCGTGGCGCGCGCGCTTGGCGGGGGGAGCGCATTCCAGGCGATTTGTTTATGGTCTGCAACCCCGATAAGAGTACTAACCATGGAGTGGGCTGGTAAAAGATAGCAAGTACTTGGCAAAGCGTTGTCAACCAATCTCAAAGTGGATGCTTTATTGCAGGCCTGAGTGACAAGTAGACATGATTAATGGGTGGAGTAGTGTTTGCAGGCGTGGTGAGCGTCATACATGTGGGACGGGAATGGACATTATACACATGGAAAATGTATTAAAAGAAAGCTGACCGACCCTTTCATTTTAGGATGGTTCTCATTCGTGCCTCCTCCTTCGACCTAAGGAAGCGGGTTTGAGTCTCTGCGTTGGCTCAACATCCTATGATCCTGAGCAAATCACTTAATGCCTGTGTGTAATAGAAAAAAAAACTCAAACTGAAAGTGTCTTTGTAATGTAAATGGTGCTTTTATAAAGCACTCCGATACCTTCGGGGATTCGAGTGATAGTGCGGGAAGTGGCTGAAGTGGGGGGGGGAGGGATTTAAATCAACAGCGATCAGGAAGGAGGACATGGTGGGTTAAAACAAGGGGGGGGGGAATGATTTGTTAAAAACAGCGTTGTCAGATGCTTGGTTAATACGGTGGGAAGGAGAGAAGATGGCATGCAAAACAAGACAAGCCCGGCGGAGCGTGGCGCGCGCGCGCTTGGGGGCGGGGGAGCGGACCCTTTGAAGTGCTCCCAAAAAGCAGATTGCATGGCGGCACAATGCGCGTGATTGTGCGCGTGCTAGCCATGCAATCCGCTTTTTGGGAGCACTTTTAAAACCGACAATAGTCTCGCTTTGCGATCGCTTACGCGATACCAAGGGGAGACCTAAAAAGGTACTGGGTTCCTGGATTTGACAATGTGCAAGCCAAAAGGATGATTGCAATGGTTAGAAATCGGCAAAAGGAGGAGTGTCCAGCAAAGAACAGCTGAAAGGTGAGGAACAGGTGAAAGTATGGCACTTCATGGAGCAGGCAAGGAGGGTTAAGCAGACAGTTGGTATCAAGATTGTGGCATGAGCTAATGTCAACCTGTATAGAGGTACAGGATCCTACAGAAATAACGTCATCATCCATGCTTGTTTAGGTAGAAAGAACGAGTGTCACTAATTTTCTAACCATGTATGCATCACCACTACTATGAAATGTGTAATTGTTAAATAAAATGATTAAACATTTGTTTTTTAAATGACAATGCAAAGAGAACCAAATCATAATATATTCTTTAAAAGGTGCAAGTTGAAACAGTTAGCTAAGCACCTTACGGCCTGATTTAGAGTTTGGCAGATAGTATATTCAGTCACAAACGCAACAGAGTACCCAGCCCGCCAAACCTTTGGTCTGTCTGCCTTATTTACCGATGGGCATAGATTTAAGAATGTTGTTGACAGAGCACCCAACGGCTCAGCCGACAGAATATTTCCTCCATCTACTCAACTGAGTACAGGCAGTCAGCAGGAGGACATTACACAGCTCACCCAAACTAGGGTGGACGCAGTAACGCCCCCACGGTAGTTTGTTTTTGAAAAACCAATAGAATTTAAGTTTGGTGAACGGCCAAACAGACGGTCTCAAAGTTTTCTTTAAAGTACCCTTCAAAGTACAGAGATGACCGCTTGGCCGGTCAATCTCTAGATTGCGCAGGTGGTAGCACCTCAGGGTGAAGGAGGTAATATCCTGCGCCACCCCAGCGGACTCTTCTCCACCCATTAAACACTAAATCAGGCCCTAAATGATCTACAATGCTTTTTCACAACTGCTAGCATTTTTTAACAAGAGTGATTCAATACAAGATGTGCGAATTAAATGAAACATGTAATAAAAATCACTACATTATCAACATGATAAAAGTACACAGTAGTCGGGAAACATTGCATGAAATTAGTGCAGACAGGTCTCTGTGATAAACCCACATCAGAAGTTGTACATTGAACTTTTAGTAAGGCTATGTTCTTTTCCTTAGTCTTTCATATATCTCTCTAATTAGAGCAAGTATTTCATTAAAGTTGAATTCATTCCTTTTTTAAATAGCGTTATACTTTTAAAACTAGAGAACAGTTGCTCCAATGCACATTTAAAATGCACATAAAAGGCTGGTATTTTGGGGCACGCAGGCAAACGAAAACATATTGAGTGGACTTGGTGTTTAGCTACGTTTCTAGATTAAGCCCTCCTACCAGGAAAGTACATGCCAGGTTCTAATTCCCCATTGCCTCTAGACAAATGCATCAGTTAAAGCTAAACGAATCTTCGGGCTAAATGTCGATTGCAGGTTAACAAAAATGTAACCACTAGCAACCAAAATAAATACCAAGTCGACAAAGACATTTGGAAACCATCAAACTCAATAAGCACAACCAACAAAAATACCAACTAGCAAGTTCGGGGGGGGGGTCACAACCTGGGTAGCAATCCTGTGTTGAGGAGCAGCGGATTGGTCAGAAATCTAATCTAGCCTAAAACACCTGACCTAGCATTTTTCCATCCCATTTTGGAGTATTGCGGATTAGAAGGGGGGGCAAAAAAACAAGTTTGTAAAGATGATAACTTCATTAGAACAAGCACTTTTTTCGCTGCTGGCTTTCAAGATGACAAATGCAGCTTCTTCAGGCTCTTTGAAAACACAGAACTACTCGTAGTCGTAACATCTTTTTGGCACAACATTAGTCCAGGCCCTGCTTATCAAGTCATGCTATCCAAATGCGTACATATTTACTGGGGGTTAAAATAAAAGAGCCCCCTGAAATAGAAACGTTCCAAATTGTACTTGATTTGCAATTGTACAGTATTACCAAACAGTGGAAAATATATTTAAATCGCAAATCAAACTATCAACTTTAAGCACAAAAATTACATCAAATTAATGTTTACTATTATTAGTGGGGTTTTGCCCTTTTTACTGAACAAATTATGGCAGGCAGGTGACCCAACCCTGCACCACCTGAAGTTCTCACTGGGTTACAACCACAGTTGGTTGACAGTAGCTGACAGAGCAAACTGCCCTAAGAAAGCTTTTGTAAAGGTGAAATGTGTTGGCTGCACTTGTATTTTGGATGAAGACCCCGAATAGAGAAACATACATGAAAAGGATCTACTAATTGCATTTTGGATAAAATTCTGCATACACGTTTGCAGCCTTTCAGCTTATATTTTGCTTTTTTTAAGTGGACGAGTTATGGAATCTGCACACAGCCACATATATTTCAAGCTATACATGATTATTAAGCATTGAAGACGCTCTAGAAACCAGCACACAAGTTACTATGTTAACCTAAAGATATTCCACTTCAGATCCTTTACTTACATGCCCTCTCCGCCCAACATTAAGAGTGACAAAGCAGACTACTGTAAAGTGGACATTGCTCTACAAGGCAGGCATGAATATGGTGAAAGTGGGCAGGTTTTAAGAATCCTTGGGAACGGTGGCATGATGGGGATTTGGAGAATGGGGGAGAAAGGGTTTGCAAGACAATATATCAATGGTACCGTGGGTGGGTCGAGCTGCTCTTTCAGGCCCATGGCGAGGGTGAGAGTGAACTGGGCACTGTCGCAACCTTTTCCATTGGGGAGGGGTATTCGGCAGGAATGCCCGCTGTCGCCCTCGATATTCACCCTGGCGCTGGAACCTTTGGCGTCCTGGATTCGAGCAGATCCTCTTTTAAGGGGGGATTCAGTCGAAGTGCGGCTGGGAGGAATAAATCTCCCTTTATGCTGATGATATCCTACTGTATATTTTTAGGCCATATCTTTCGATAGCTAGAATTCTCCACATCTTTGATCTTTTTGGCAGCTACTTCGGTTACAGAATTAATTGGGCTAAGACAGTGCTGTTTCCGCTGTCGAGTCCTCCTCCGAGACTCCCGGCAAGCTGTGCAGCCCAGATGGATATGGTAGGCTTTAAATATCTCAATTTTCGGGACCCGGGTTCAGCAGCTATTTATTAAACGGAACCTTACCCCACAATTAGACCGACTTAGGAGTGATGTGGCGCACCCTTCCCCTATCTCTGATGAAGAGGGCATCTTTATATAATAGGATGTCCTTACCACGCTTCTTATATATCCCACAGAATATGCCCTATTCCATACCCCCGGCTTTTTTAAGCAAATTGAACATGGGCTCTGACTGTTACTTTGGCAAGGTGGTGCATCCCGCATAGCGCTGCACAAGCTGCAGAGGAGAGTATATGATGGGGGCAAGGCAATCCTGAATGTTAGAAAATATTATTGGACCTCGCATTTGACGGTGATCAATGACTGGGAAACTCAAGCTGGGAGGAACATAATACCGTCCAGCAACTTTGAAACTATCTTCTACACGCGCCACTTGAGGAATACCCTCCCAGGTCACACGGCCAAGGTGGTCTGAGGCCGATACGTATCTAGGCGGAACATATTGACAGCCATGACCCCTATGGCATAGCGATTGCTTGGCAGAGGTTTACAGCCTACAGAGGTTCTCACCCCGGATAGGAATTGAACATCTGGGTGATGACTGGAGGGATGGCGCGTTTTTCACTCAACACATTGAGGCGAGAATACAACCTGGCTACCACCAAAGTATTTAACAAGCATTGGCATAGCCAATAGGTCTCGCCTTTGGGACCTTATAAGTATTTAATTATGGAGCACAATATCCTTGGTTCAACATCAACTGTTGCATGGCTAAACACATTGTCCCAAAGGCAAGACCATTTGGCTATGCCAATGGTTGTTTTTTTAGGCAACTGATTTTATGGCGTTTGAGGTAAAAAGCAGCACACAATTAGCAAGCAACCCTCTATCACGTGCCATCCGCGAGGATTTTGCAGGCTGTGTGTTTACGCTGAAAAGCAACTGGCGAAATAGAATAATCCAGATGCAACGTGTGATAACTCAAAAGCCTGGACTGATTGAAAGCGTCTCACACATCGTACTCTCTCTCCCCCTTTCTAGCGTGTCAATTTTAAAGAAAAAGTAATTTTAACAATTGGTCACGCTTGTTTCAAGCTGCTTCTTAGGTGACCTGGCTTATGTTGACAACAGCACTCTCATTTAACAAGTACCAAAATAAAGTAATCCGCCCCCTCCCGAATTCGGTCGATCTTCACTTATATTTTCAAGACTTTTCGAAGCACTTCTTTTCCACAGGAGTAGTAAGCGCTATATGAATGCAATTGTAATACGTTGCATTTAAGTAAAGCATTCAATTTCATGGATTTTGACAGGAAATGGTCGTCCTAGTGGAATTGTTCTTTAGTTTTCTTAGAACAGACTCCAATTCATCGTTAACCCGGCATATTTTTCTCCCTAAAAACTATTTGTATGATTTGCCCAAAAAAATAATAATAAACTGAATGGCTTTTTCAATAGAAAGGGAAGTTGGTTGGTCGTCCGTTTTGTGGCATATTGCCTGGTTGTTCTGAACAAATGGCTTTCCACCACAGGTTGTCGCTGTGTACCTTCGCAATTGATCAATGTTTAGCAAGTAATTCGTCGGACCGATGTGTTAGTGTAATTATTTTTCTCCCCCAAAAATAAAATAAATTAGAATGACTTGTTTTGTAATCTCTTTCCAAAATATAATCTTATTGGTTGTGGCAGATCTTTTTACATGGCTGTTCTCAGAGGGTCCGTAGAACTTAAAAGCAGGAATCTTTAGCTCCCTTATGATAGTCAGTCCGCAGCACCTCTCTGGTTTGGAACACTATAAACAGCCTCGAAGCCATAAAACTTTGTGAGGGCCAATTGAAATCCGAAGCCTACCTTTTGTTTGATGTTTGTCGGAGTTCAAATGAAGGTCACTTCGACCAGGTGCATGGTATGAATGGTTTCTCTAGTATGATGGCCTTTAGCCTGAAGGTGACAAGAAATCCATAAAATAATTTTAAACAAGCATTGGCCGCGCGGCCGTAAAAGTAACGGCCGCGAAAGTGATCGCGGTGAAAAGTGATCGAGATCGCGAGGACGAGCAGTGATCGTGCTGGAAGGGAGGCAGATGGCAGCTGCGCGCGTGAACGCAAGCGCTAGACCACCAAAAGCCTGTGGCAGCACTTTGTAAACCCACACACTAAATTACTCGCTAAGCAGCGCAAGCGCTGGCTCAGCGAGACCTAAAAATGACCAGCTGGGTCATGCTCTCCGTGTACAAATTTAGGAAGGGACGGAGTTGCCGGACTCCTCCCCCTTGGAGGATCGTTTGCTCATGGACCCCATTCCACAGAAGGGAATGTCCGTGAAACTAAAAATTGGTGAACTCCTCCCCGGACCACATGGGCCTCTGGCTGAAGGCCTAGAGCAACAATCTGGGGGACCTGGAGGAGAAGGATTGGGTGGAGACACTCCAGGGCCCTCGAGTTATACCAATCGGTGCCAGATTTCGGCTGATACCGCTTACTGTCTTATATAGAGCTTACTATACACACACACACACACTACTATATAGAATCGGGGCAAAAGACATGTCACAATGTGTGGGAGGATGAGGACAGATTGGCTCCTTTTTATCATATTCTATGGGAATGTCCGATTGTACAGAACCGCTGTGATGTCAGAGGCCCTCTAGGTCCAAGTGCCGATGGATGCGAAGTGGCTGCACCTATTGATCCAGGAGGGAGGAGGTCTGGCCCAGACATAGTAAATTGTGATTGACACTGGCAGCAGGGGAGGCAAAACGCGACGCTGCGAGGCAGGGGGGGGGGCTCACACCCGCTGTCCATTCTGGAGTAGGAAAAGGACTTAGACTGGAGTCAGTGGGCAGGAGGTGGTAATCTAAAGTAGCAGAGGTTGCCCTGGGAAGAGAGAGATAGTGTGGGGCCTGTGGCAGAAATACAGGGGTGAGCACCATGAAAACAAAATCTTAGCTGGAAGATTGGACACACTCTGCCCCCTCGAAAGTGCGACCAGGAATTGTATAACTGCTTAATCCTGTAATACCTTATTCCACTGTTTGTATTGATTCATTGTATCATGTGAGCGTGGCAAGATACCCTCCAGATGTATTAATAATACCATGTTATATTCAGGTACCAGCTCTGTACTTACTGATTTTGTACCACGCAATAAGCATAATTAATAAGTTATTTTTTTTAAAGAAAATAAATAAATACCATCATTCTTATGTCCGGTCTCTCCCAGCTTGCGTATTTACTCATGGCTTTCACTGCAAATATTTATATCAAAAAAATCTTGAGCTATTTCTTGCTGACACTTTGCAACCAGAGACCAATGCCCAAAGAGGAACCTGCCTGCCA
This sequence comes from Triturus cristatus, assembly GCF_964204655.1. Lineage (NCBI taxonomy): Eukaryota > Metazoa > Chordata > Amphibia > Caudata > Salamandridae > Triturus > Triturus cristatus. Next base: position 79,065,875 of record NC_140591.1, on the reverse strand, counting down.
AATGGTTACTCCCCGCATTCCCCACAAATAAATGTCTCGAAGTATAAATTTTGTACAACATAAAACTTCAAAACAGCAAAATTTCGGGATAACGGTGACATTATTTCCCAATGTAGCCGTTCGATCCCTGGATGCCACAAATGCTCTTGACCTACGTAGCAACTATTGCTACCACTATAAAATGGTCTGCAAGGTTGAGAATTGGTTTACGTTTTTGATATCCTTAGGTAAAGAATTACTGTTGCTGGTTTTAGAATGCAGCAGGGATTCTCTCAATAGGCGAAAGATGCAACTCCACATCACATTAATCTTTGGCTTAAAATGTTTGTCTCGATATTATAGTGTAATTTCTATTCACCTTTTATTGGTAACATTGTCAATGTTTGAACTTGTGATGAAACAGAACCCTGCCCTTCCTTTTTTTTTTTTTTTTAGCCCAGTTAGATACTTGGTGCATTTCCATTTCAACAAAAAGGGCACTGCCCTAAAAAGGAAGGCTGGTGCTATCAAGGAAGAGAGAACACCCTGCCCTCCAAGTTCTGGTCAGACCACTCTAGCAGGAGACTCTTCAATTATCCAATATGAGCCAAGAGATAAACGGTCTTTAAACAACCTACACAATGAGCTCTGCTTACATTCTAAGAAAATCTCTCGAGGGGAGGCTTTGTCAGTGTGTGGATGTACTTGCATCCTAGGAAAACCTCTTCAGAGAAGGCTTCTTTAGTGTGTGGATGGACTGCTCACATGAAATTGTGAGTGCTACAGAACAATCTATGTATCTGGCACCTGCCTAGGGATACATTGTTTGTCAAGATATTGTCTGTGCCTTGGAATTTCTGCGTTACGAGAAACAATTCAAAGCCTCAACTTTTCATAAGTCCAGTAAATATATGACACTGAGATCCTAAAATAAGATATGTTGGTATGTATGACTTCTAGTAGCCAACTCAGTGGAATGCCAGTTCATTAGCAACAGGTGGAGACCGCTGCAGTGCCATCACTGAGGTAACTGTTAAACTGTTAATGTGCTTGTAAATGGGTAAAGAAAAAAAAAAAAATGGCAAAAAATGTTGCTATCAAATTGTTAAAGAAGAAATCAAGGCAGAGGCAAACGCAACATCACAGGCAAAGGGTGGAAATCACTGAAGTATTCGTAGATAGGTAAAGCGAAAATAAATGCCAAACTACCATGTAGGCAAAGGAGAAATCTGGCAAAGGGAAAATCACTGCAGTGAAAGCAAACGGGCAAAAGAGAAATGCTATGTGAGCAAGTAAGTAATGCGAAAATCTTTTCAGTGACAGGCAAAAAAGTACAATGGATAACAAAAAAAAAAAAAAAAAAAAATATATAAAAACCAGAAAACATAAGTGAATAGCAGAATTGGCTTCAGTGGTCTTCCAATTTCCTAGAGAAAAAAAAGGATTGTCAAAATGGTTCTGATAGTTTATCACCATTAAAATTCCAGTCTATCCTTGAAAGGTAAATGACAGGCAAAAAAAACCAAAGACAATGGTACAAGCAATGGCATTATGTTTTAGACAAAGGAAAACAGGCTACATGAATAAATGAAGGCAGACGTAGTTCTAAATGGCAGTTCTGTTGACCACAGCAGTTCACCTACAAGACTTGGACAAACGCACGGCACAAATTGGAAATACTGCTGGAAAATGCTGATTCAGTCTGAGTTACTGCATGGACTTATTTCAAGGGCATCATAAGTATGGGCGCCAGAGCAGACTGCCATGCTCTGCAGCATACAAGTGCCTTTATGTGGATAATCTTCTCATGGCTTGGGGAGAAAGAGTAATTTATAGTAAAAAAGAAATCATTTGCAGCATGAAAGCACAGGTTAGACAACCTGCTATGTGCTGGTAAACCGCAGGACCACAGGTGAATGTGATGCCTTAAGCCTTAACTAAGTAGAAATGAGTCAATAGTTAAAAAATCAACACATAAATGGAGGTTCCTTAACTTGCACGTGTAGGTGTGATCATTTACAAGGATGGATTTAGTTACAGAAAAGTAGAGGGATTTGAATGAACAGATCTTGGTTTGGCTTTTAATCCAAAAGAAACAAAATCTAGAGTTTATCCGATGCCAAATTAGTAGGTAACAGAAGAACTAATCCATTACTTAATCCTCTCAATAGTTACAAACATCTAACACACTGAACAAAAGGACATGCTGATCGGAGACAGAGAGAGCTAAAATTCTGACACCTTCATGCAGACAACTAAACCAACTGCTAAGTACACCTTGTTGAATCTGTCTTTAAAGTGCATGTGAACATTACAAATACAGTATGTGGTTCCAACTGGTGTGAGGCCTTGAAACGAGGAGCCATAAGCGGTCAGCAACAGCCAAAGTGCAATTGTGAGAAAGATGTGACCAGGCAGTGCTCAAAAGAGGCCCTTACAGTGGCATATGTTTCAATCTGAAAGCATGCACCTGAGCAGTGATCTCGTCCAGCTCCTTCAAAATAGCAATAAGGTCAAAGCACTTCTTGTCCCCACCCCCTGCTTGATGTTTGAACACTAAGAGTGAAACAGTGTATTGTGCAGATTTAAAGAGGGGTATACAATACCACACAATTTAGAAACAATAGCACTCCCTTTAACATGCTAATGCGTGCATTAAAAATGTTTAAATACGTTGCACACACAAAAATCTGTTTGCAAAGCCTATTGACTTTGCCAACATTTGGAAAAGGTAGCAAAAAAGATTATGGTCTGTACCGTTTTTATGTTTACTGCTCAGATTTAAAATATTTCCTTGTGCATTTAAAATGAAAGCAGTTCCCACAGACAGATTGATACACAGTCAATGGCATAAGAGAATAAAAAACTCCTTTCAGTCAAGCCAAAACAGTCAAGCCATACCTAAAGTTTAAAATAAACAAAAGAGTCTCATCTGCCTGACTGAGATAAGACCTAAAGTAAAGAAAATTAATGTCTGTTAACACTAGATGAGGCAGGTTGAGGCATAATAAGACCGAAAAAGACCATACAATGTATTGACAATTTTCAAGAAGGTAATTAATTATTCATTTATCAGTCCGCTTCAGCCTTGGTTGGAAAACTCCTTCTAGTCATATCCAGTAACAATGATGAATTCACGGACATGTGAATGAAATATTATAAATTCTGCTGCAATTCTTACTTACTGGTCAAATGTGCATGCAGAGTTATCCTACAGATAACTTCAGACATGGAAACTCTAGCACACACTAAATGTTTTATCCTATAGGGGCAAAAACACCCTAGGAAGCTTGGTTGGTATGAATGTTGATCTTAAAGAGTTGACAAAGAAACTTCCTCTTTAAGGCAAACTAGTATGAGCAGATTAGTAATAAATGCTTTGGAGGTTACTTTGGCTACCCCTAATTCTCAAACATAGTTTATAAGCAATTCTGCCATTCAGAATGAGCCCAGCAAAATTCTCACTGCATAACCTGTTCACAGTATTCATACGATTTACACTTTTGCTTCTCATCTTCACGAAACGGCCTTGGTGTCAGGTGGAGGTACAGGGCCATCCAACAGCAATGCTCTGCAAGCAGGTTTGCCCGATGCACGTGCTTGATGTGCGACTTTCCCAATGCAAACAGCTACTGGACATACTCCTTATTGATGGTTCTCTACTGAGGTTTAACTGGACCTCTTTTTCTATCTAGAGTGTCCTGCTCTGTGTTCTCTGTAAATCATGGCAAAACCAAAGGGGACGATGGACGGAGCGCTGAAACGTTTCAGACACTCACCCCCAGTCACAGATCTGAGTTTAATCCATCATCATTCTTTAGCTCACTCCGCCACCCCAGTTCAGACATGGCCATATGCAAATCAGTCTGACCCTGTGCCTCATGGGAACAGTCCAGCCCGAACTGCTAAGCCATGTCTTCCCTGGACCAGAAACAAGCATCCTGGGACCGATAGCCGTCATCAGCCAGGCTAGCTTGAATCCAGTGTCAAAGTGAGCAAGGGACCCACGAACAAAGCAAAACCAAAGGGGTGATGGACGGAGCGCTGAAACTGGGAGTGAGTGCTTGCAATGTTCAACACTCCATCCATCATCCCCTTTGGTTTTGATTTGTTCACCCCAAGTTGGCAGGGTATGCCCAGACGTGGGTCCCTTGCTCACTTTTCCACTGGATTCAAGCTAGCCTGGCTGATGACGTCTGATTAGCCAGAAACCGGTCCCAAAAAGCTCGTTTTCGGTCCAGGGAAGACATGGCTTGGCAGTTCGGGCTGGACTGTTCCCATGAGGCACAGGGTCAGACTGATTTGCATATGGCCATGTCTGAACTGGGGTGGCGGAGTGAGGTAAAGAATGATGATGGATTAAACCCAGATCAGTTGACTGGGGGCGAGTGCTTGCAATGTTCAAAACTCCGTCCATCATCCCCTTTGGTTTTGCTTCTCTGTAAATCATGCCAATATGTTCCAAGTGCAGTTGTACTATAGAAAACAGTTCAATATAAAAGCAACCAACCAAAGAGCTAGCAGGAGACCTTAATGCAGCCAAGACTCTCTGCAGCCTGGTGCAGTAATCACCCTGTTAACAAACAAAATAATATGTGCATCTCGATTTGTGAAAAGTACACTTATTCTTGAACCTTAGACCATCTTTGGCAGGGAGCACAGAAGTCTATGGCCATGGTATACTAAAGAAAACAAACCTATGTTCATTGAAGGAAGGGCGCAAATATATATAAAAATAAGGCAGCACCGAACCTGATGTGTAGCAAAAAAAAAAAAAAAATGCTAGCAAGCAGCGCTACCCATTAAAGAAGACCTCAATCAACCATCATCTGCACATATCCTAATCAGATACTCGTGTTTCAATGCTCCCGTTTGGTCCAATAAGCACAGAGATAGATTTGGAAATGTGCTCTTTGAGTACAAAGACCCCAAGTGACTGATACGCTCATTGTGGTACTGGTAAAACTCTGAAAAGGTAAAAAGCTGACTATGGTTGATCTTTTTGGCCCAGTAAAAGTGTGCAAGCTACATTACTGTTTTCAATATGACTCCCTACAACCATTTTGACATGTTATTCTCGGGGGGAGGTAACAAGATCACCACCTCTTAAGAACTTGTACTGCGTTTCTCAAGTTCAGGATGTACTTTTTATGTCAAGAGAAATTTTTTTTTTTTTTTTTTTTTTTTAAGTAATCATCACTAAAACATAAGTGGTATGTTTAGAGGGAGGAAACACTACAGCTATTTTGATTGGAAATTGGGCGGAAGATCCATTGAGGAAGTGAGAACATACATTAACTTGGAGGGAGGGATTTTTTCACAAACATTAGAAAGTACCTCAAACCTTTTGCATATCAGGCTTAAGGTTACAGCTCACGCAAGTGCCTTAAAAAGATTTTTTTTTTCCTCAGGAAGGAATCACTTTCAATCCCTCCTTGACATTTATCGAGCAAAGATAACCCCCATTCTCTCTTATAGACGTGAGTATATTCCCGTTCAATTCTTGTGAAGGAAAGCTCCTCAGCAAGATCACTACTTAGAGCCAAGCTACACCGGTACAAGCACTCTGCCTATAGCTCATGAGATTGAGTGTATTTTCTATATCTCTAGCAAATGTAATTAGATGGGCATATAATCTGATGCATGCGCCAGAAGGCTCTCAGAGTGCTCTTTTGAAGATAGAAACCTCCAAGGAAGGAACTAGCTCTATACCTTTAATACTGCTTTAGAGCACACTATCACCCATCTACAGACTTGATCACCAGCACTTTTGAAGCTGTTCTTAAAGAGTATGACATCTAGACTAAGCTATAACCTCAATATTGCACATTGTTCCCAGTTAGTTAATTACAGGCCCTTCGTTGAAAACCATTGAATTTAAGGCTCAGCATAAATACTTGAGATTCTCATTAGCTCACAGCACTAGGCGCTGTATTATGTTACACCTAGGTATTTTACCATTAAATGCATACACTAAACATTAAGAGACATACAAGCGGTATGTTAGGAGCTTGTGTTCTATGTAAGGGGGCGTCCATGATATTGTGCATGTTATGTATGGATTTTTATTGAGCGCAATTTCACCCGAAGGTCTCAAAGTGCTAGCCTACATCAGAGAATGGGGGAGAGAGGAGAAAGAAGGTCCGACTTTAGAGGAGAGAAACTCAGAACCACCATGTTTTAAGAGACTTGCAGAACTTTGTGGTCGGTCTCTGTGCAAAGATGAAAAGGGAGAGCGTTCCACAGGGTAGGGGCAAGACACGAAAAAGATCTTCCACCATTCCTGGCAGTGCGGATCTTGGGAAGGATGAGAAGATGTTTATTGGCCAATCAGTGAGTTTTGGAAGGGTGATACCTTTTCAGTTTATTAACAAGGTAGTGAGGGCCGTGGCCATTGAGGGTTTTGTGAACTAGACAGTTGACCTTGAATGTTATACGTTTTCTGACAGGGAGCCAGTGAGGAGCTCTCAAACTAGGAGCCAAGGAAGATCGAGGTGGCAGGTTTAATACTAGTCTGGCTGCCGTGTTATGAAGGACCTGGAGTTTATTTAGGTGCTCATCATTGATGGAGGCTAGAAGAGCATTGCCATAATCCAGACAGCTAATAATTATTAGTCCTTGCACCAGAGGCAAAACGTGATGACAGTGGGACCCAATTAAAGATCTTACGAAGGCTGCGCAGTAGTCCGTAACAGATGCTGGCCACATGGTTAACGTGGTCAAACATGGAGTCGGTTATCAATCAGCACTCCAAGGTTACGAACTACCGACTTGGGAGAGGGACATGTGCCTAGGTTGGGAGTCCACCAGTCACTTGACCACTAAGTTTGTGCTTTACCGAATAGAATAATTTCGGTTTTACTGGCAATGAATTGCAAGTGATTGTTTAGCATCCAGCAGTGTATGTCAGACATACACCTTCTGAACCGGAGTTTGTCAGTGGAGTCAGGACCGAGCGTGGTTAGTAACTGAGTATCATCGGCGTACGATACTGTGTCCAGCCGTGTGTTTTTATCACACTAGCTAAGGGAGCCACGTACAAGTTTAAGAGAGTAGGGCTCAAAATGGAGCACTGGGGGAAACCCTTGTCTAAGGGTTGGCTGCTGGAGGCAAATGAGCTTATCAGGACTTTGGAGGATCGATCTGTCAGGTAGCTCCTTAGCGAGTTTAGTGCAGAGCCCCTGATAGTAATCTCTCGCAGACTATTCAAAAGAGGGTTTTGGGAGATGGTGTCGAAGGCTGCAGACAGGTCCAAAAGGACTAGGATGGTGGACTGTCCGACATCGAGCGAAAGTCAGATGTTATCGACCATTTCCAGCAGAGCGGTTTCAATGCTATGTGAAGCCCATGTCCTATACGTTTGTCCCAGTAAAGTTGTGCTAGAAGCTAGGAATCACTTTATAAAACTTATGTGTTTCAAATATAATAATAGACCGATTTAATGATTTGGTCACCTTCTGATGAATGTGTGTGTAATAAGCTGTATACATTTTTATCTTTGTATTAATAGAAAGAATATTGTGTTAGGTTTTAAAAATGTGCAGCAATTATGAATGTATTTAAAATGTTTAATTGTTAATCTCTGATGAAGTCTAAATCCATGAACCAATTTGAATTCAAGAGTTAAGAGGGAAATAAATAAACGTGTCTATGTATCTTCCTTCATCTCTGCAGCAACCCCTTCTATTCCACCACTTCAGAATTTGGGAAAGTAGCCATCAGACCACTCAGTACCACGTAACAAACCATCCCTCTTAGAATGTCACAAGCTCAATGCCTACAATAAGCACAACATTCAAGTGATCAACTTGCCCTGGCTCAGCATGTCTGGCTGATCAAGGACGGTGTCCTGCATAGAAGCTCAGGCATGTGGTACCATAACAGTTCCAGAAGATGCAAAAACACTAAGGTGCTACTGAAATGTGGCTGTTTTTGTTTTATAATTGACAAGGGTAGTTTGTGTGTTGTCTGTCACATGAGGTTACATGTATCTACTGGTCGGACCTGATCTGGATAACTGAAGATCTGATAAGTTAATATTTAAAACCATAGACTCTTAAGAGAGAGTGTTGACTCTTTTTCACATCAGAGTAGTACAAGCTTCAATTCCAACATCTTCTGCTTATTGGCCTTGTATGACATCTACAGATGTTTCATATTAGCATAGTCCTTTAACAACTGGCAAAAGCTTTTCAATGCTCAGTTCTCATGGTTTCTGATCACTAACTTCTCACAGTACCCAAGGGTTTTGCCAGATAACGGCAGAGGTGTAGACATCGCAAGACATCTCTGATTTATTTTACCAATATAGACTTTACAATACTAGGATCTAAATTTCAGACCCCGAATAAGGCATAGTTATTTAACCACTTCACATGACAGATTCTGGCCACTAACTAAACGTGGTATCCACAGATGGTTGACATCGGCATAGACTGTACAACGCTCAACTCCATCCCTAACTTGAGATCACCAGTGATGTTGGCTACTGGCCTAGGCCTTAATACATTAAGCTCATAGAGCTCCTTAAGCCCTGTGGCACCTACGGACGAAGTTTGGTGCAGTCATAAGCCCTTTCACTGCTCAGCTCTAGCAAATGGTTTCCTGGTAGACCAGAAAACAGCAGCATCACTGAAGCAGTTAAAATCGCCTTTTGCAGCCACAGAAATGGAACCATTTTCCAACTCAAATTAAACAAAGTTTCTCCATGAAGACATCAATTTAAAAAAAAATGTTTTACTACATTGAAAACACGAGGACACATCGTCAAATTTGAATTTCGAAAAGCTATATCTGTTAGCTTCTATGCAATTCTCAAAGTGTGCGCTCTTCCTATAGTGTTTAAGGAAAATAATCCATGTAAAAGCAGCACCACATTAGTCAGCTGTCTGAACATCCACTATGCAGCATTTAGGAGCCAAGTGCACAAATAACCGGTTACACAACTTCTAAAAGACATGCAAGAAAAGCAGAACACAAACAGATTGCCCTGTGGAAGCTGCCCGTCATACCAATACTTTGCAAAATGACAAATGTAATCTGGAAAATGTATGTGAAAACTACGTGGGGGGGGGGGGGGGGTTACATTCTTCCTGTGTGCATTCAATTGTGCTTTCAAAGCGCATTCTGAGGGCAGCGGGGAGAGCACGCTTACTCGTGCTTATACGAGGGACTGCCCTGGTGTACAGCAGGAGCGCAGGCCCAGCACTGCCTCCCTCAGAGGTTCCATTAACATGACAGATACTCACTGCTGACTTTCATGCTGCCGAAGGCCGATGGTTGCTGCACCGGCTTGCAGCTCTCCGCAAACGAGGTGGTTCTCGGCCGCCCAGACATGATGCCTCCTTCCGCCTCCCGGCTCCGTCGTCCCGTCTCCTCCTGGCAATGCTACGGTGGACTCTGACAACGACGGGGATGGAACATCCACTGCTCCAAGGGGTGGGTGGTCAGGAGTACCTCAAAGAAATCGGACCCTTCCTGTCCTTTCCTGCGACTTCAGGTGCTTTCCCCTACACCATGCCTGGCGTGGGCTAGACCCCCTCTCAGGAGGAAAAAGCTGGACAGCCAAAAAATGCACATCAAATCCTAGGATCACTGGGTAAGACGAAGCCCAAAGAAGCACACTGTATCTTCTGCCCGACCCTCCACAACACTGGTCCTTTAGGCTGGACAGCTCTCTCTGGTGAATAGAAATGCAGAGCTGGCGGAAATCATTCCAGGGAGGTGAAGAGGCTACACATCTTGCCTTCGATGACTCCAGGTCCTCCTGTCAACTCCACCCTTAGTCAGAGGAGAATAGTCTGGGAAGAAAAATGGAGTGCACGATACAGTGATGATTGTACAAGGGGAGAAAGGCCCAGCAGATTCTTCTGCCTAAAGCCTCCCAGGCTGGCCTGGTGAGGGGTGGCTAGGATACTGGGTAAAGGTGGGGGGGGGGGGGGCGGGGGAGAGGCTTGTGAGCTTCTGGGACGCTCTACTCTCACCAGACTATGACTGAGGGTCCTCCGTGAGCTACAGTGCCCAGCGGATGCAGCCCCCCCAACTCGAGCGATGCCTAGACCTCTGTGCTCGGCAGATTTCCGAGGTACAGGGCATATATTACAGGGTCCTTGGCTTCTTTGTCCAAGAGGGAGAAACAAGTTGATTCCCCACCTGGTTTGCGCTCTTTCTAAAACTGAAGAGATGATAATGGGATTTCACTTTACTCGGGCTACTTGATTAGCTGGCTGGGGGGAGGGTGTTCAGCCTTCATACAGAACCCCTTTAAAAGCAGTGGGGAAAGCTTGGCACTTATTCCTCTGTAGGGGCTTCTATTTTTAAATGGCGGGAGGCTGCTTTCTCGGCTCTTGGGTGGTTTCGATTGTAAATGTGAAAAGGGGCTGATATTGGGATTTATTGCCTCCTGTCCTCGGGGTTGCTTTGATGTGTGTATTTTGAGGGAATGAGTGTCGCCTCCCTCAGGTCACTGGAGGTTGTATTTCACGGGAGTGTGTGGGTGTTACCTTGGGGTTCTCACCCCCCTCCCCCCCGGGGGCGCCGGTATCCTTAATTGGGAGTCTATGATGTTCTCTAGGCCCCCGTTTTCTGCAGGCCCCTGGCTCACCCCTTTGTCTCCCCTCTGCCAGTCAGAGCAAAGCCGGGGGCGGCGCAGGGGGGGCAGCCAGGGTCAGGAGTGGGGGAGGGGCAAAGATTGACAGAGGCTCCCCGAGGGGCGGTTGGACCACGGGCGATAGCCTCCTGCGGCCCCACAGGCTGCTTGGAGGGCCGGCTGTCCGAGCGGTGCCCTTTCCTGCCTTCGGTCCGTGCCTGGAGCCCTGGCCACTCCCGCTCGGACTCCCGCTTCTCTTTGTCCGGGCCCAGCTGCCTCCGCCTCGCCGCCGCACTCCGCCAGTCTCTCCGGCTTCTTTTTTCTCTCTCCTCGCGCAGCTCCTCCCTGCGCAAAGTGAGGGGCGTGCACCCACCCGTCCGCCCCTGCGCTACTAGAGCACAATGTCTTCCAGAATACCACCAGCTGCCGGTGACAGCTGCTCGGCGCTGCGCATGCGCATTTAGCCTCCGCTGTCACAAGTGGAAGCCATGTTGGGGTCAGGCTTTGGAAGACGCCGCTTTTGTATGTGAAACGGGCGCATTTACCCTAGTGGTCAGTTTGCATTGTTGTCGTGTACGTCACAAAAGATACGCGGAAGCAGGCCATCTTGTAGAGGGGGGGAAACATATTTTCGCTGTATGATAGGGGATAAAATAAACAAATTATCTTTTCAGTTAATAAAAGTATGAAACCGAATTTAGCAATGCGTTTATATTTACAGTAAGTGAGCTGTAGTAAGTAGACACCGTTATGAATAAGAACCAAGATTTACACAAAAATATTCTAAAGTGTTTCTTCTCATTATAAACTTTAAAATACTTTGATTCATCCCAATGTCTGCGAGAGCTCCTACATACACTAAAAGGAAAAGTGAAATCTAATGGTGAGCATTTTTACGCAACGCTACAGCACTGTCCCTCTTTTACGTCGGTATTCAGGCTTTGCAGAAAGCTTAGACTAGCAATGCCAGTACTGTTCAACAATCAATCTGGGTCGTTTATCTAATTTCTATTCTACAACTCCACCACTCTTCTGTATTCCTGGGATTTTCCTTTTCGCATATCACGGTCGCGCACTTAAACTGACATGGCAGATACCGCGGCTTCAAGCTGTCCATCTTCCATTTCGATGACCTCTCACATTCTCCCTTTAGCGACGTCGTTAACCACACAGAGAACTTGAAAAGAGTTATGCAAATAAACCAGACAGGACCGAGCCAATAAGGGCTTCCCAACCTTTCCATTGGCGGACAGCGAGTCAAGGCAGATTATAGGGACCTAGTGTGCAACCTGTGTGCATGTTGGGTTGATTTGCTTCTTTTTATCAAACCTCCGGAGAAGCAAAACACAGAAGCTGCCAAACGAATATAGGAAGAGATAAATGGCACGTGTATTTTGCATCGAAACAGTCATTTTATTAAGGCAAGAACAGTAAGAATTGGCCAATAATTTTGTTAAAATATCTGTATGCACTTCTTAAAGCTATGGTGAATATTTTTAGATTTCTAATAGTACAGTTCCTCTTCGCTTTGTCTTGAGGATGCGCCGTTTCAAGATGGTCGATTTCGGTGCGTAGAGCACCGGCCTCGTCTCTTATTTCAATTTTTAACGCGTCGTTGCCATGCCTAACGGTCTGCAGCGAGGAAGTAGGCGCGGCCCGACGGCAAAACGCATCTAATGGTCCAATGAAACTTTTGAGGCCAAAGAACGCTGGTGCCTGGGGTGGGGTCGTAGATTTTATGCGCCTCCACCTCTGATTGGTTACACGTTCAGGGAGGTGGAACAAAGCAGATCGGAGATGGTCAGCAATATGACACGCATCAACCAATGACTGATTCCGGACCGCTGCTGCATCCTGCCAGTGTCGCGGAGGTACTTTGTGATTGGCTGCAGATAGTCATCAGATAGTATGGTCCTCTCATCCGGAATCTTTCTGCTAAAGGAGTGGATGGCATTTAGGGTTCTTTTTTGTTCAATAATTAAAAATTTGCGAACATACGTGACAAGAATTTTCAATTCTATTAAGGACACGGAGGCGAGGATTATGCTTCTCAATTTTCTTTACTGAAAATTCTCAGCAGCCAATCATATAACGTAAAACAAATAAATAAACTACAATACCCATAAACACCAGTGGGTATCACGTGATGACCATAGAGAGGTCCCCTATATAAGGCATACCAGAGAATACCATATCCTCTTTCTTTGTATGAAGAAATAAACAGTTAAGTCCAAGAATAATCAAAACACATGGTGAAGTCCGGAAACAGTAGAAAAGGCAGAACCAAATATGGAAAGAAATCCAGTAGCCAACGGGCAGGAACGAGACTGGAAAGCAGCTTCAATGGACAGCTTCTCCTGAAGAGGCGCAAACAAATCCAATAGCGAGGATGAAAGGAACTCATTTGAGATCAGAACCTGAAAGGAAAAGATAAGCCGTAATACCACACTCCCAGTAAGAGGGACATAATAACAAAGGGAAGGGTATCAAAAAACAATAGGAGCATAGAATGCAAAATATACAGTAAAACGCAGAAATGTAATATAATACAGTACATAGTAATATAATACAGTACAGTCAAGGGTGGGATAATCCTCGCCTCCGTGTCCTTAATAGAATTGAAAATTCTTGTCACGTATGTTCGCAAATTTTTAATTCTATGTCAGGACCGGAGGCTCCGATTATGCTTGTTCAAAGCTGAGCCACCACCACAGAAGCAATATTTACAATTGGTTTATAATAAAAAGTCTTAAATGTAGAGTCAGATGACCAATCTGCTGCCTTCATAATGTCCAACAGACTGACACCTACAGAAAAAGCTTTAGATGCCATAGCACCACGAGCCGAATGAGCACCAAATTTGGAAACATCAATACCAGCTTCACCCATGAGCCAACGCACCCATCTTGCAAGGGTAGCCGGGGTCACAGGGTGAAAAGGTTTCTGTAAAGCTATCAACAATTGACCCCCTACATCAGAACGAAAACCTGCAGTACTTACTTCATAATCCCGGATACATTGTACGACACAAAGTTTAGGATTAGCAGGAAAACTGGGATAGGTGACAGAAGAGGTGTTACATTTAGTGCGTCTGGTGATGGAGAAAGTAACACCCTCCGGAGAAAAACTACGACCCGCGAGGTCAAGCGCGCGGATATCGGACACTCGCTTACAGGACACTAGACAAAGTAACATTGTTAACTTAGCAGAAAGTTGTTTGCGAGAGAGAAACTGATTATCTGGCCAGGTATCCAAAAAACGTAAGACAGTGGAAACATCCCAAAGCTCCGAATACTTAGAGGAAGGTGGTTTCACTATTCGAATACCCCTGAGTAATTTACCCAATAAAGGGTGTTCACCAATCGGTTTGCCATCAATTGGTACATGGCCCGCAGAAATGGCGGATCGGAAATTATTGACTGTGCGATAGGCGAGGCCGGAAGCAGCAAGGGATGCCAGAAAATTCACTACGAGGGAGACATCCGCGAAAGCGGGATCCATCTCCCGTTGAGAGCACCAATCACACCATCGTTTCCAGGCGGAAGCATAACGCTTGTGTGTGTTGGGTGACCAAGCTTCATTGATAAATCGGGCAGCGTCTCGTGAAAGGCCTGGGACTTTCCAGCGATCCCCGAAATTCGCCATGCGACCAGCAAGAGTTGGCCGGATGTTATCAGAGGATGAGGGGACTGAAGGGGGTCCAACAACAGATTCCACCGATGGGGAAGAAGGAGGGAAACCGCACACAACATTTCCAGAAGTACCGGGAACCACGGCTGAGCCCGCCAAAGGGGAGTGACTAGAATCAACTCCGACTGATAACACTTGGTTCGGGCCAAAACCCTGGGAATCATGACAAACGGAGGAAACGCATAACATAGAGACTGAGTCCACACCTGAAGAAAAGCATCCGTCGCCAGAGCATCCGGGTCGGGACACCAACTGAAGAATGCTGGAAGTTGCGTGTTGAGTCGGGAGGCAAAAAGATCGATCTGACAAGGACCCCATGTGCGTATCAACAACCGAAAGACTCGAGGATGAAGCCTCCAATTGCTGAAATCCCTCAGATGTCGGGAATTCCAATCGGCAACTTGGTTGCTGCACCCGGGAAGATACTCCGCCACCACAAACAGTTTGTGTTGAAGGCAAAAGTGCCAAAAATCTTTGGCAATCTCCGCCAGAAGGCGGGACCGAGTCCCGCCCAACTTGTTCACATAACGAACCGCTGACACATTGTCCATGCGGAGACGAATGCAACAATTCGTCTGACGAGGGGAAAGGCAGCGAATCGCAAAGGAACCCACCAGGAGTTCCAGACAATTGATGTGGAGATTTAATTCCTCCGGAGACCACCAAGCGCCCGTTGACACCGGGCCGCAACGGGCTCCCCAACCCCACCGACTGGCATCGGATTCGATCACCACTTCCGGAGTTGTTCCGAATAGGGCTCGACCGTTCCAAGACTCCATGTGCTCTAGCCACCAAACCATCTCCCACCTCGCTTCCTCCGTGAGAGGAATCTGATCGGAATACTTGAGGCCTTTCTGGAGATGACGGATCTTGAGTCGTTGGAGCGCTCGGTAATGAAGGGGACCCGGGAAGATCGCTTGGATAGAGGAAGCTAACAAGCCGACGATCCGGGCTATTGATCTCAAGGACACAATCTGCTTGTGCAAAATCAACCTCAACTCCCTCTTGATTGATCTGATCTTCTGATTGGGCAAGAGGAGTTGACAAGTAAGGGAGTCTACAAGAAAACCGAGGAACTCGACAGACTGAGACAGAGTCAACACCGATTTTTGAGGATTGAACAAGAAGCCCAGATTCTGCAATAGATCCACCGTCCAAGACAGATGTTCCATGACTAGGGGAGGAGTCCGACCCAGGATGAGAATATCGTCCAAATAAATGATGAGGCGAACCCTGCGGGCTCGAAGAAACTCGACTACAGGCCTCAGAAGTTTCGTGAAGCACCAGGGTGCTGACGAGAGGCCGAAAGGAAGGACCTTGTACTCGTACCAAGTTCCCTGCCATTGGAATTGAAGAAATCGACGATGAGGACTGTAAATGGGCACTGACAGATAGGCATCTTTTAGATCCAGACGTACCATCCAGTCCCCGTCCTGAAGAAGATCGCGGAGAAGATGGATTCCCTCCATCTTGAAATGACGATATACAACCTCTCCATTGAAATCCTTGAGATTTAAAACAAGCCTGGATCCACCCCCCCTTCTTCTGAACGAGGAAGACGTTGCTGACAAAACCGTGAGGATGACGAACCGTCCGCTCTATAGCCCCTTTGTGAAGAAGAGACTCGATTTCTCTGGAAATGAAATCTTGATCTTGAAGGGAAAAAATCTGTGGACGAGGAGGGCGGGACTGAGAGGGGGGATGGGAGAACTCTATCTTGTAACCCTGCACTGATTCCAGGATCCACGCATCCTGCGAGATTTTTTGCCAATTGTGGAGAAAAAATTGAATCCTGCCCCCCAATTGAACATTGGAAAAAGGAATTAAGCTCACCTGAGAAGGAGGCGTCACGTTGACCTCCTTGGTTGCCTCCATAGCGACCTTTCCTGTTGTTATTTCTGGAACCACGCGTGGGGTAGAAATTTGAGGAGTCTTGAAGTTTGCCACGGGCGTTATTATACCCCCGCTGGGCGCCTTGATGATAACCGCGGCCGAACGACCGCCCCCGATGTCGTCCGGCCCGGCCAAAAACCGGGCGAAAAGCCCGCCTTAGTGAACCCTGTGCTTTATCAAGGCCGCTAAATGTAGCGACAAACTTTGTTAGTTCTTTCAGAAAAGGTTGTCTAAAAAGGAGACCCTGTGCTAAAGGGCCAGCCTCAGATGTAGACAATTCCGCCAACTTTGGGTCAAGTTTCAATAAAATAGAGCGACGACGCTCGCAGGACATGGCACAATTAGCATTGCCCAACTGACAAATGGCTCGTTGAGCCCAGCCGATCAGATCGTCAGGATCAATAATTTGCCCAGATGCCTTAGATTTAAATCCTAAATCAAAAATTTTTGTAAGAGGACCAGTTAAATCAAGTAGCTTGTCCTGACAGGAGCGCCTAGCCCGGTCGATTCCCTTTTTGGGATCCTTAGTATATTTCTTTAAATAGGTGAGCATAGTGGGGTCCACTTCCGGAGTGTCCACGACCTTGTCCGCTAAATCAGGTCTGGGGCATTCGGAACGCAAGCGTGCACGGACATCCTGTGGAAAAGCTTGACGCAGATGGGACTGCACATACTCAGCAACCTCCGTAGAGGGAAGCCAAGACGAGGAGTTTGGATGGATAATAGCCGTGGGCTCAAAGGTAAGTAACTGCGGATGGGTGGGAGCATCCACAAAATACTCTTTGCGTGTCTTTTTAGCTGGTGGAGGAGAAGCCTCCGGTTCAAAGGGAAAATCAGAGGAGGAATTGCCATCATCTCTGAGGGGCAAACTAGAAGAAGCGTCCTTTGAAGAACAACCATAGGAATGGTCAGTGGCAAGATTTTTAGCCAATTTGGCAAAGTCTGAAGAATGTGGATTCTTTGAAGGTTTGCTTGTAGAATGAGACGAAGAACCAGGTAGCCATCCTTGTTTTAGGGCATAATTACACAAATGGCGCTTTAATAGCACAATTGCCTTGACCATGGCCTTATTGACAGAGTGCTGGACTCCCGCATCAAGAGCCTCTACGAGCTCATGCTCCAATGACCCCGAAGGGTTGTCCTCATAATATTCCTCCTCATAATAATAATCAGACATTGTCACTGGAGAAGCGACAGATATACCCACCAGAGGATAATTAAGGAGCAATAATCACTGTCTTGCGCAAAACAGAGGAGCTTGAAACAACGAGGCGCAGTCAGTGAATAAATAAGGGGGAGTGGTAACCCCAAGCAAGCCACAGTAGTACAAAAATGTGTGAAACACTGTGTACAGTAATAAATTGAATGTGGAGGGAGGGCTTGCCTGATAACCCACTCTAGGCAGAGCCTATGCACAAGTTTACAGCCCAAGGCATAACACAATAAGCCTGAGCGTCAGTGGAGGTCTGGCAACAATTGGTGGGTAAAGGGCAATGAAAGCGCTGCCCCTGCGCTCTGAATGAATCCAAGAGGCTTGTGAGGGAAAAAACGACAAAAATCGCCGTTTTCGGATTCAAAATGGCCGCAGCGCATGCGCGGAACGGCCCGAGAATTGCACTAGAAAGAGGACTACGCGTCCTAAGGACGCGCGTCCTCCCCTCCGTCTCCCGCTCCACAAAAAGAGAACTTGGGCGCAGAGCGCCCGGTCCAGGAGGCGAAACGCGCTCCCAATGCTGTAAAGGTAACGAGAAGAGCGCGTCAGGGAGAATGCACAGAATGCGACAGAAACTACTGGCTAAAAACCCTGAAATGAAATAGCGCGTGTGG
The DNA here is from genome assembly GCF_964204655.1 of Triturus cristatus. Classification (NCBI taxonomy): domain Eukaryota; kingdom Metazoa; phylum Chordata; class Amphibia; order Caudata; family Salamandridae; genus Triturus; species Triturus cristatus. The sequence continues at coordinate 79,047,898 of NC_140591.1, read as the reverse complement.
CGCGTATGCAAGGCAAGCAAGCGAACACTGACAACGTGAAAGCATGCGCATACAAGTACCGAATAATATAGTGCAATAAACAGAAATAAGCAAGTAATGCACTTAACTGGCTGCGGAGCAGCAAAGAAAGAGGATATGGTATTCTCTGGTATGCCTTATATAGGGGACCTCTCTATGGTCATCACGTGATACCCACTGGTGTTTATGGGTATTGTAGTTTATTTATTTGTTTTACGTTATATGATTGGCTGCTGAGAATTTTCAGTAAAGAAAATTGAGAAGCATAATCGGAGCCTCCGGTCCTGACATAGAATTTTATATCGAGGCATGTTAAAAATGGAGAACCACCGGGCGGGCAATCTGCTCTTTCCCCCCCTTTTAATTATAAAATAGAATCCATAGAGCTAAGAAAGAAGAACTTTACAAGTATTTCAGAGAGGTTTAAATTATGTATAAATTATTTTTAAAGTGACCAGAGAGGGAGAATACTGAGGTTTACTTGTATTTGTACAAAGTTCTGGCCCACTTAGACTATCAAATCATGAATATATAGTTGCTATTTATTTTTGGGAAATGTGGCAAGGGTGTTACCTATCTATTAGGAAATCAAACAGAGGTCGAATATCCTTGCTAAAAAATAACGTAGACATTTTTAACACAACATTTTATTCAATTACCACTTTGAGTTCTAGAATCTGAAAACGGTAACATATAGTATTTTAATTGGACATAGTTCTGAACTTATTGGCATTGTCCCCACACCCAATCATCAGACATGCTAACATTTTCAGACATCTGGGAGGGAGGTTTGGAGAAGCAACATTCAGAGAATTTTAATTTCTATGTCAGTCCACGGAGGCTCTGATTATGCTTCTCTTTGCTTTACTGCAAAAACACAGCAGCCAATTAAACAACTTTAAACTCCAGCATACCCCGGAAGTACAACCCCCTCCATAGTATGCCCCAATCACTATCAGTACTTTAGTATATATAGTTCGAACCGCGACATCACTTCCTCTTTCTTTGCTGCTGCAGCAGCAGATAAGTGCTTTTCCTTACCTTGTTTATCGTTGTGGTAGAATTGTGGGGAAGTTCTTGTTTACGGATTTTACCGCTGGTTTATGCTTATCTTCAGGATTGTTGTACGGTTGTAATATGTTACAGCGCTGCCGGTGTAAGTATTTCTGAGGTGTTTGTGTTCGCGATTCCGGCCCCTCTGGGGACGTCGTGTTCGGCGGCGCGCGCGTCGTTGTACTCTTACGAGCGCTAGGGGGCGGTGGAGAAGGAGGAGGCAGACACGACACGCTCGTGCTCAGAGAGCGGTCGCGTCGTTGCCCCGGACGCTGTGTCTGTGCGCGAGAACCCGTTTTCGTCTCTTTCGAGTTAACGGCTCCTCGCACACAGTGTACAAAGACTGCACACATCTCTGGCCTCATTATCTTAACGCTGACCGGACCGTGTTACCGGCATAGAGCTTTGCTCTAGGGGAGTAAATAGGGGTTTCTCCTTCCACCTTGATATTGGTTCAGAACCTTTAGTGTAGGTTTCAATTCTTGTTGTATAATTTCTAGTGACAGGTTCTGACAGACCCCTGGGCTGCTCCCCCCCCGTGAATCTCCTCCAACCCTCTCTGCTTCAAGCAATGGCGTACTACGCCGAAGAGGAAGATCAGTGGGTATTGGAGGAGAATTTGGTTGAAGCCCTGGATACCCACGTCCAGGGTTCAGTTAACAAGGCTTTGATAAAAGCCCTCAAACCTTTTACTAAGCCCCTTCTCAAGTATGGCAAGAGGAAGATGAAAACTCATCATAGTGACGCGGGCACTTCGAACTCTTCTGCCAAAGTTTTGGCGCGTATGGCCAAAAACGTTATGAAAGACCATGGCTCCATGGCTTCTTATACCACGGATGAATCCTTTCCATCTACTACAAACACCTCTGACTCGGAGGTGGAGTCGGTGAGGCCCAAAAAGAAAACAAAAAAGGCGAAACATACTGCTTATAAAGCAGATGACAGCCAGGCTCCCAAAAATCTTTTATTTGACCCACAGAGTCTTATACATCCTCGATCCTCGGAGTGGGTTCCTTGCCCGGAGGTGGCCCATTATGTGGGGGTAAACTTACGACAGGGTTTTGAGAAAGAGGTGCGCGCCACCTTAAGGTCGGAATGCCCGAGACCATAACTGACTGGTAAAGTGGTGGACACGCCAGAGTTAGATCCTAACATGGCTACGTTTATGCGAAAATTCGCAAAGGACCCGAAAAAGGGTTTGGATAGAGTCTGGCGGGGGTGCCAGGATAAACTGCTAGATGTTTGGGCCCCCTTACTAAAATATTGGATGCGGCGGTCAACGCTAAGAACCAAAATACCCCTTTGGACACTTCGAATGTTATGGAGTGGGCTCAGAGGGCCCTGTGTTTTTTGGGCAATGCCAATGTGGCGCTGTTAACGGAAAGGAGGCGCTCATTCTTAATGCGAATAGACTCTCAATTGGCGGAGATGGCCACGACTGAACCGGGTTCCTTGGCCAATGGCATGCTGTTTGGCGACAAATTTGTCAAAGAGATGGGCAAATACGTGGCCACGTTTTCGGCACTAGACAAGGCACAGGCGAACATCAAGAAGGTGTTCCACACTGGTGTTTTTGATAGGGCCGGATGCTCCAGGGGTCGAGGGTCCGGCCGAGGTTATAACCAGACCTCCCGAGGTTCTGAACACAGAGGCAGAGGTGGTCAGAAGCCGCAGTTTTACCCCTCCCGCAATCGAGGTGGACGAGGTCGAGGCCAGAGAGGGGTCTACAGAGGACAACAAAATTCCGGAGATAACTCCTATTCAGGTACCGATTTTGAATACCACAGAGTACATGGTGGGAGGTCGCATTGCGTTATTCCTTCACAGGTGGCAGGAGATTACGGTCGATCCCTGGGTTTTACAAACAGTGCAGGGCTTCCACATAGAGTTCTACGCCACTCCACATCAGACTCAGATGCACGGCTCCCTACATTTTTCCCTACAAGATCAGAGTTTCATCGACAGGGAATTGGAAGCGTTACTCCACAAAGGCGCGATAGTGAGGACTACTCCCCATTCTCGGGGTTTTGTAAGCACGATTTTCTTGGTTCCGAAGAAGGACAAAGGGTTTCGCTTGGTGTTGAATCTCAGGGAATTCAACGCTTGGGTGGTGTACCGCCACTTCAAAATGGAGGGCATCCATCTATTGCGGGACATACTTTTAGAACAGGATTGGCTAGTCCGCTTAGATCTGAAGGACGCCTATCTGGCGGTTCCTATTTTTCCGTCACACAGGCGGTTTCTCCAGTTCCTCTGGCGAGGCCAGTGGTTCGAGTTTTCCGCGATGCCCTTTGGTCTGTCCTCCGCCCCTTGGTGTTTCACCAAACTCATGAGGCCGGTGGTGCAATGGTTGAGAGAACGGGGGGTACGTCTGATAATTTATCTCGACGACATTCTAATTATGGCACAGTCGAAAGAACTCGTGATGAGGCACCTGTCTTGGACGCTCCGACTGTTGCAGGAACTAGGTTTCCTTTTGAATCTAGAAAAGTCGGTTCTAACCCCATCGCAATCGATGGATTTTTTGGGATTTCAGATCAGTTCTCTCACGTGTCAGTTACTGCTCCCTTTGAAGAAGAGAGTGACAATCAGGAAGGAATTGAGGAGAGCGCTTGCCTCTCCGACAATATCATTACGGACGCTAGCTTGCCTGGTAGGCCTTTTGGCTGCATCCATTCAGGCGATCTTTCCGGGGCCGTTGCATTACAGGGCCCTTCAGAGATTGAAAATTTTACATTTACGCAAGGGGCTCTCGTATGCGCAACAGATAGCTCTTTCGGCATTTGCTCGTACGGAGATCAATTGTTGGTTAGACCGGTGGAGGAGCCAAGATGGCGACCGGAGCAGACGCTTGAGCGCCCGGCTCCGTCGGTCCGTGGCCTCGGACTACTATCCTGATGCCCATCCTCGCCGATTTTCGAGGTGAAACGTGTGCGAAGACGCGCTGACCGTGCTGCCGCTTTCCCGGAGTTTCAGCCCGCCCGGATGCCCGAGTTCTGTGTGCTTTTGTCTTCGGCACTGAAATCCTGCGCCATTACGGCCTTTGCTGGCCCCCTGGAAGCTCCGCAGTTACCGGACCAGCGAGCGCTAACCTGAGCCCCGCGGTCCCGATCTCCCCTCGCACCACGGATCGCTGCCGGATGAGCCCGGAGAGGGACGGCCGGACACCTTCTGCACCCTGTGCCGGCCGGGCTGGAGCTGTGGGGTGGGCCCCGGTGCGGCGTGTCTCCTGCCCCGCTCTGATGACCGCGCTGTGGGATGCTGCTGCCCCCTTCGCCTATTGCCTAGCCAGCGGCGAAGGGAACCTGCGAGAAGAGAAGCGACTGTCGGCCGTTCCCGTTGCGGCGTAGACCTGAGGGGAATTGACTCCTTGCCACGACTCCCCCCCCCCCCTCGGCCATTGCAACGTATAGCGGCAAAACATGGCGCTGAGTGCCTGCTCGAGGCTGGGGGGGGCTACTCCGGTCTCGCCCGCTGCCCACTTCGCCCTCCCTCTTACGGACACCAGCTATACGGTGCCGTCCCGGATTGCTGCCGCTGTGGGGGCCCAGCCTCCGCCGACATGCGGCTCCGTTCTGGCTGCCCTGCGGGACTTCCAACTACAGATGTGCGCTGGCCTGCAAGCGCTGAGCGAGCGGCTTGACCCCATACTGTCGGCTGCGGGTCGTGAGCGCACAGTTTGTCATCTACAGGGCGGCGTGGGTCTCCCGGTGCTTTTGTCCACTTGCGGGGACTCAACGGCGGTGTATGACTGTGCTACACTGATGCCTTCACCTGGCGCTCCCGGCGCTCAGGGTACACCGCTCTACACCTCAACTGCGGACACTTTGTCCCCCTGGTCATGGCTGCCTGCTTCATTGTTGCCTGCCTCGCCGCGTCCGCTGGACTATCCTGTTGAGCGATACCTAACTGCGTTGAGGAACCGTCCGCGGTGGACCACGGCTTATTTTTTGTGGAACTCCTGTACCTTAATTGCCAGGTTTGGATTTTATGTGGTGCAAAGAGGGACCTCAACCGATGGTCGGCGGCCATTTCGTGATCCTACTTCACCATCCTTTCACGAGCGGCCATCTTGTCTTTGTCTGCTCGGGACACGGGGCCTTCATGCAGGGGCTGGTTTAATCCCACGCCCGCGATCGGGCCAGGGCTAGACTGACTTCTATTGACAGGGTTTATGGACGGGCTGGCCTGGGACTGGAACTGTATGTCTGTTTTGCGCGCACTCATCGCGACTTGTATCCATTCGCTTACACTGTGGTGCCATGGTATCTTCGCATGCCGTTTTTTGGAGTAGTGGGCTCTCAGTGTGTGGGGGCCATGACTGGCTGATGGTTCGGGGCGCTCTGGTGTCCCGTGGGCTCCTCCCCACCTTCTTTTCTGTTTTCTTATTTTCTTTACTCTATTCCCACTTTCTCTCTTCTCTATATTTCGGGTTCATTGGGCGACAGGCACTATGTCGGGGGGGGGTAGGCCGTAGCCTCCGCATTGGTGTAGGGTGGGGGGATAATACTCTGTCCTTAATTAGTTCTATGGGCCTTTTTTCTTCTATGTCTCTGTGCTCTACTTTCTTCGATTCGGGGTCCGGGTGTGGGGTGGATCAAGTGGGGGCGGCTCCGGAGGGGTGCGTACTTGCTCAGGTGACTATCCTGTTATATTTCTGCACCGCCTCGCTGTTTGAGTTTTGAACTTCCATTGTTGTTCTTACTGATGTTGCTGCTCTCCCGTGTGGTGAGGCTATCTTGCGGACTCGAATCTCCTTTGTTCTTATCCTTCATTGACTCTTTTCTCTGATAAAATAATCTAAAAACTTAAAATTAACCTTCACTTCTCCTTCCCCGGGTGTCAAAGATATCTCCAGTATGTGACTTATAACTCGTTGTTAATCCTGACCATTGACGCACGGGGGATGTAATGTGGATATCAGTGCTTCATTGTATCGTGGCCGGCCTGACGGTTGTAGGCCCGTATTTGTTCTTTTAAGATGCACAAATAAAGGTTTTTAAAAAAAAAAAAAAAAAAAAAAATTGTTGGTTAGACCATATGGATGCCTGGAATGGCAGAGCCATTTTCTCCACCAGCCCGGACGTAGTGATAGAGTCGGATGCCAGTCGATGGGGCTGGGGAGCGCGTTGCTGATCCTTGGAGACAGGGGGTCGGTGGTCCCAGGAGGAATTGAAGTTGCACATAAATTGCTTGGAACTTCTTGCGGGAGCATTTGCAATTCGCACTCTGGCTCCTCAGAAGGTTTCTTGTTGCATTCTCCTCCGCATGGACAATGTGTCGGCGGTGAGATACATAAATCGGCTCGGAGGGACCAGATCTCGTCTCTTGGCGGAGATAGCCAAGGACTTCTGGCATTATTGCCTGGATCATCGTCTGGTGGTGATGGCGGAGTATATTCCCGGGTCAACCAACGTGATTGCCGACTGGAATTCAAGGCATTTGCGGGACAGCAGCGATTGGAGGCTGCATCCCGGCACATTCAAGGCGCTGAACCTCAAATGGGGCCCGTGTGTATTGGACCTGTTTGCATCCAGACTCAACAGTCAGCTCCCACGGTTCTACAGTTGGCGGCCAGACCCTCTTGCGGTCGGCTCGGACACCTTTCTTCACTCGTGGATGACGGGCATTCTATATGCCTTTCCACCATTTGCCATGATCCCAAGGGTGTTGGCACAGCTTCGCAGACAGAAAGCAAAACTGGTTCTAGTTACACCTTGTTGGAAAGCACAAGCATGGTTTCCAACAGCATTGACATTGGCTTGTGCGCCTTCGGTTCGTCTTCGATCATTTCCGGACATTCTCAGGGATCCGCAGGGGGCTTCGACATCCGTTAGTGTTGCTGGACCAGTTGGTTCTCATGGCCTGGAGACTTTCAGGCGTCGCTGGCAGGTGCCGGGAGTTTCGCAAGACACTCTCTTTTTCTTATCTCAAGCTTGGGCACCTTCCACACACAAACGATACGAATCTGCTTGGAAGCGATGGGTCAGTTGGTGTGGTGAGCGACAGAGTGATCCCGTGGGATCCGACATTCATCTGATTGTGAATTTTTTGTCGGAATTAGCCAAATCTGGCTTGGCATACCGTACGGTGAATAATTTTAGATCGGCGATTTCGGCGGGCCATCCGCATGTGGAAGGCAGACCGGTGGGGGAACACCCCTTGGTTTGTAAGGTGGTGCGAGGTATTCGTTTAGTGAATCCTCCTTGGCCTAAGTACACCGTACTTTGGGACGTTTCGGTGGTACTACGTTTTTTCAGGAACTGGCCGAATAATGAAGCTTTGTCTAGGAAGCAATTATCGGCAAAACTGACAGTCTTGTTGTGTCTCATCTCATGTAGACGTGTGTCGGATGTGCGAGCTTTGGATTTGGCAGGTAGAGTATTTACTCCTTCGGGAGTTTCCTTTACGATTTCAAGACGTACTAAAACGCATTCTCTGTGTATTACATATCCTGCTTTTCCTCATCACAGCAAATTGTGTGTTGTCAAGTGTTTGAAGGTTTATGAGGATTGTACTAGGGAATTTAGATCTGATGTGTCAGGACAATTATTAATTGCTCTTCAGAGACCTTTTCGTCCGGTCACGTCTGCAACCCTGGCCAGGTGGGTCACTTGGTTACTGGGTCTTGCGGGGGTGGATATTTCCATTTTTGGAGCTCATTCTATTAGAGGAGCTATGGCCTCAAAGTCTTTTGGGGCGGGTTCCCGGTTGCAAGATATCATGACTGTGGCGGACTGGTCGACTGACTCCACATTTAAAACGTTTTACCATAAACCTATTGTGGATGTAGCTTCGGTGGTGGTGACTCAACTTTAAACTAGCATAATCAGAGCCTCCGTGGACTGACATAGAATGAAAAATTGTCTAGCAGACGCGACAAAGAATTTTCAATTCTATTAAGGACACGGAGGCGAGGATTATCCCACCCAAGCTTCTGGAATGAGGACATTATTGTGTGACTGTTATAATGTGGTACCCACTCGATAATCCTATACATTGTCTTCAACGCCATTTTTATATGGACGTTACGATGTCAGTTTCCATTTCAGGTGACCAGGCCAAGCAACCTTGAGGTTCTGGAGTTTTGGCATCGGCAAGGATGATACGGCTCATCAGGGACACAAATTGGACTGGCATAAGACAGATGACATCGTCTTCCGGAGATGAAGTTCGGGGTTCAAGTTGGGACGCACGTCGATGAAGAAATCGGTGGTCCTGTGTTCATCAGTCAAGTTTGTGGACTGTGTTAAGAGTTTCATGCAAAGAAAGAGGAAGTGATGTCGTGGTTCGAACTATATATACTAAAGTACTGATAGTGATTGGGGCATACTATGGAGGGGGTTGTACTACAGGGGTATGCTGGAGTTTAAAGTTGTTTAATTGGCTGCTGTGTTTTTGCAGTAAAGCAAAGAGAAGCATAATCCTCGCCTCCGTGTCCTTAATAGAATTGAAAATTCTTTGTCGCGTCTGCTAGACAATTTTTCATTCCACTTTAACTTCCATCCAAATGGAAGGAGTTGTAGGATGAAAAGCCTGAAACAGTATAGTTTTTAGCTTAGAAAATGTGGACTTTTTACAGCCTGGTGGGCAGAAAATCTGGATCTTACAAAAGACATGGATCTCAATATTATGCAAAACCTCCTTTCCTGCTACCACTCACAGCAGCAAAAAATAAATAAAAAAATGAGGATCTTTTACAACATTTTACGAGACTTTAAAAACAAAGAGCACACAGCCACCTCCACCTTGTTCTTTCTGAATGCACACATAACCTTCCAAAATAGCAATGACCACCCAATCAACCTCCTTTCTTTGTAATCCACCTCCTTCCCCCTCTATGACAACTTCAACTCATTATGATAACAAAAACATTATACTTGGATTGTGACTCTCAGGGAAGAATGATATTATCATCAGTGCCCTTGCCACCATATGTCCAGCTGCACTTTCCACACATTTGAAATACAAGCCTCTAATCATGGTCACTTAACCAATCTGCTGACTGTATAATGTTCTGCAAATGGAACCTGCCATGTAAGCTTTGGATGCCAAGGCCTTACCTCTATTCCAGCCCGCCTGGTTATTTATTTAACCCATCTGGACAGCCCTGGGAAAGAAACCGCTTTAAACAGGTTTTTGAACGAAATCAACTGTTGCATTACCCCCCAAAGGTCCAACTGCCCTAGCAGGTTCCTCATACTCTTTTAACACGGTATACCCCACACATCTTTCCATTATCCTGAAAGTAAGGGTAACAAAATAGTGGTAAATAGCATCTTAGTTCTTTTAAAATAAAAGGAGACTCCTACCATAAAAACATTGCCATAGTATCAGACACTGTCTTAATACAATTTGGCATACTAACATCATAACCTTCATAGTCAGGTCTCTCAACGTTAAATCCTCCAAACTCTCCGACAAAGAAAGTTCTCTAGTCACAGAGAATTATTCCTTGCAACCTGTAACGCCCTGAACGTCTCAGGATCGTTTAACAGACACGACAATGAGGACGCAACCACTTGTGAAGGGTTAGTTCTTTTAATGAAGGCAAATAAAATACAAAGAACAAACAAAAGTTATAGTCACTGGAATCCTCCAGGCTAAGTACGTTACCAGCCCACAGCACGGATGGTCCTAACCGTCCTCTGCATATACGCCGATCCCGGCGTATGCCAACAGAGGGCAGAAATGAAATGGCCGACAATGCCAATCGGTAGGCTGTGAGGGGCACGAAGAGTGTTGGGGAGAATCGAGGAGTCAGGGAAACACCCAGCCGGGGTCTCTACCTGAAGGGAGCAGCCGCTCAACCTCTTCCTCAGACTGCACCGGGACGCGGAGTCACCTCCTGGTGATGCGTCACCGATACCCCAATCACAAGCAAGAAGACTGAACCGAGAGCAGCCGCTCGATCGATCCTGTGGACTTCCGAGTCTGTAACGCGGCAAACACCTCCTGGTGTGCGTTACAGCTGGCAGTCCCTGTGTCTCTGGTCGGGCTGGGAGTTACGACTCCAACCAGCAAAAGCGCCACTGCGCTTGGACTCAGCCGAGTCAAAAAGCGAAGCTCAATGGTTGACCGGTAGAGCTTCCGGGTCCTTCACAGGTGACGATGGGGCAAGACACGGCCCAGGGAGTAACGACTCGACCTACCTCCGTTCTTGCCTTACTGGAGCACCACTCCGGAACACTGCTCTTCACGAAGCAGGTACGTCGGTGTAAACACAATATCCGACAGCCTTGTACCTCCCGGTTCCTCCCTTTATAGGGCGTGTTTTCCTTGAGTTATGTAACAGCTCTCCTGTTTACATAAGGGCGTGTTTCCCTTGAGTTATGTAACAGCTCTCCTGTTTACATAAGGGCGTGTTTCCCTTGAGTTATGTAACAGCTCTCCTGTTTACATAAGGGCGTGTTTCCCTTGTATGACAGGAATTCTTGACAGTACATCCTCCCTCTCAGCGGCTCCCCACGGGTCCAGCGCTGGCAGGAAAACGCCGATGGAACAATGAGACCAAGCGCGGAGCATGAACCCCTTCAGCCGGTTCCCATGAATGCTCCTCCGGGCCATAGCCTTTCCACGCAACCAGGTACCACAGCTTCCCCCTGCGCCATTTGGACGCCCGTATGCCCGACACTTCATACTCCACCTCCGACTCCACGCATACCGGCCTAGGTGTCCCAGACGGCTTGGAGGGTGCTGGTTTGAGCAACGATACATGAAAGACAGGGTGTATCCGCAATGACTGGGGCAAGCACACCTTCACGTTCACGGGACCCATACACTTGGTAATTCGATAGGGGCCCATGTACTTGGGATGGAACACACTGTTCTTTCGAAACCTCATGTTTCTTGTGGATATCCAGACGTAGTCTCCAGTGCGGTACAGTGGCCCGGGCCTTCTCTTCCTATCTGCCGCAGCCTTGTATCTTCTCTTGGCCTCTATTAGGACAGCCCTTGAGCGCATCAACGTGTCTTTTATGTGTGCCACCCTGTCCGCTGTGGCGGGAATCCTGTCCTCTCTGAACGGATGTAGAAATGGCAAGAACCTGGGATGTTG